>NW_028327173.1:209059396-209364875 GCF_987537825.1 Furipterus horrens | reverse complement strand
TGAGGAATCTAGGTAAAGGGTTGTGTGGGAATCCTTTGTACTATTCTCACAGTTTTTGTTAGTTTGAAATTATGTCAATTAAAAAAAAAAAAAAAAAAAGTCAGCAGTAGCCCTGGCTGGTGTGGTCAGTGGATTGAGCGCTGACCTGCAAACCAAAAGGTCGCCGGTTCGATTCCCAGCCAGGCACATGCCTGGGTTGCAGGCCAGGTCCCATCTGGGGGTGTGTGAGAGGCACTGATTGATGTACCTCTCATACATTATTGTTTCTCTCCCTCTCTTTCTCCCTCCCTTACCCTCTCTCTAAAAGTAAATAAATAAAATCTTTTTAAAAGGAAGGGGAAGGAGAAGAAGAAGAAAGGAGTGCTCTGGCCAGGTAGCTCAGATGGTAAGAGCATCATCCCAATGCACCAAGGCTGCAGGTTCGATCCCCTGTCAGGACACATAAAAGCATCAGCCGATGATTCATCAATAAGTGGAGCAACAAATTGATGTCTGTCTCTCTCCCTCCCTCCCTCCCTTCCTCCCTAAAATCAATCAATCAATAAAAATGTTTTTAAAGAAGAAAAATAAAAATTTTTAAAAAGAAGGAGAAACGAGAGGTTTATTTTTGCTAAGCTGGTCAGTTTGGGGGCGTTCCTCGCAAGGCCTCTTCTGGCAGGCCGCACTTGGGGGGATTTCCGCGCTTTGAGGGGGAGTTTTCTAAAACCGCCAAACAAGAGCAGTTGGCTCTTCCAAGGGGGCTCGTCACCGTGGACTTCTGAGCCTCCTTTCCAGCCAGTGTTTCCACAAGATGCTCCCCTCCTCTTTTCCTTTCCTTCCTTAGTTTCAAGTGGCCCCCTTTGGCCCGCCGCCTCGCCTGGGTGCGATGAGGAGGTGACGCCTGAACCGCCCTCACTGTCACGACTCAGCCTGCTGGCACGCTGAGAGGGACACGCTCGAGGGTGCCGTGCGCTGGACAGACCAGACGCGAGGAGGGAGAGCGCCGGGCGCCCTGACGCGCCCCTGTCTCTGGCCACCTCTCTCCCGCTGCCGGGTCCTCACACCGTCACAAACTTAATTCAGCTCCTATGGATTCTTCCCCGCTGTACCAAGAAGCAGACTTTAATAAATAATCCTTTAACTGCTTTTATCAAATGTATATTACTTTTAATTTGTATTAAGCAAAACCAAACGAAAAACCAATTTCTTTCAGTTAACTAGGGAATTGAAGTACCTTGCCAAGCAGTTATATAATTTTAGAAAAATCCTTTAGAAAATATAATTAAGTCTAAATGTTCTAAAACCACTAGTCTTATGAAAAGTTGGTTTATTAACTGAAGCTCCAAGGATACAGACACCCCAGTCAATTCCTGTCAATATTTCTGTGTCATACATTAATTACCTACACTAATGAAATACGAGTGCACCTAAGGATGAAGGTCAGGGGGTAAGCGAGCGGCAGGCCACCCAGTGAGCAGACTCAGCGCTGACTTACACCTGCTCACAGCATCGGCCCGAGGCACCAAGGTTGCGGGACCGATCTGCGGTCAGGGCACGCACAGGCATCAGCCTAACGTGTCCTTCCGCGGACTCCCCCGCTACAAGCTGGCCAGGGAGACCCAGGACAGGCCAGAAGGCCAGTCTTCACCAAGGGTCTGTCCCTGCAGGTTGAGGACAGGGGCGCCTCTGCCAGGGATACCTCCAGGGACCCTCCCCGCCAGCCAGAAAGGCTCAGGCCACCTGTCAGGGGTGCAAGGGACAAGCCCATCTATGCAGGACCACCCAGCCTGGTCCTGCTGAGGCTCGCCCCACGTCCCACCCAGACCCCCAAGCCCAGCATGGTGCAGGCTCTCTCACTGGTCGCCTAGAACAAGCCACAGTTCCCCTCTGCACCTCGGTACCCTCCCCTGCCAACAGGGGCCGCACCCCTTCCTGGCCTAGGCTGCGAGGCTGCCAGTGTGAGAGCCGTTCTGCACACCACCGGGACCCCACTGTTCCCGGGTAAGTCAACACCCACTCGGGGAGCTGCTAACTTGTGCGAGGGGCTATTTCACAGGTCAGTGATAAAAGAGGCAAACTCTCTGCTTTCCTGGAGCTAATCACTCAAAATTAAGGTATTATTATTATTAATAAATATATTAAGAGCTTTGGCTCCACAGTATGTGTGTGGCCCCACTTAGTATCACCCCTCGCCCTGGCCAAATATCTCAGTTCTTCCATTTCCCCAAGAGGGTCAGGAGGTCAGCGACCAGGGTTCTGGAGATGTCTCAGGCTGGAATGGCAGAGACAGGCCTTGTCCCCGGCCTGCGACCAGACAGGGGCCAGAGCCAGAAGGCCAACCCTGGGACATGCCTTCCAAAGAACACACGTCCGCCCCAGGCAGGGCCTCTTGGTCTTTAGGACTTGGCAGCTGATGACAAACGGAGGACCAGCGCCCTAGACGGTGGGCGGGCCACCGCTGACAGAGCAGGGGGCCGGGACAGGCCCTCGTCTGCAGGCCGGGACCAAACGCTGAGGAAGGAGGCACAAAACGCCCCCGAGTTTTCCGGACGAGCACCCGAGGCCCGGTGAGGAGGCAGCGTCACGGGCTGCTTCCGGGGGAAGCGAGGCTGTGCGCTCGGGGAACCGCATTAGATGACTCAGGAGCCCGGGGGGCCGGGGCTGCTGCTGGAGACGCACGAGGGGCCCGGGGGCGCCGCTCGGTGAAAGGCAAGACGGAGAACAAACCGATCTCATAAAGGCCACGCAGAAGAGATTTTAAATGAGTGTGCGGCTCGGTCCAAGCTACTTCCAAAGCAGAATAAAGACCACGGTGCGGCACTTCCGAGAGAAGGGTCAGGCAAAAATAGGTTGGCAAATCCGCCCGACTGAGGAAGCGAGGTGGCTCCAGCTAGGGCGCCTCAAAGGGAGAGGTGGCAGGGGAGGGTCTGCTCCCCTGTGAGCCTCACCAGGACAGACCCCCGCTCAGCAGCCCCAAGTGACAGGCAGAGGGTTACCCACCCGGTCTCAGGTGCCATCCCCTCCGGAGAGAAGGAAGCTGAGGCTCAGAGAGGCTAAGATGGTAGCCCAGGCACACGCAGCTCAGGACTCCACGCGGACCCACCTGGCAACACAGGCGGGAAGGCCTGGGCTCAGTCACCCGTGTCCTCCTGCCCCGCGGCCGCCTGCCTCCCCAGCTACCTCGCCTCCCGGGGGGCCCGCCTCTGGCCTGCACCGGGGGACCTGAGATGGGGAGCACCGGGGCCGCCCCTCACGCGTGAGAACACCACAGGTGTGTCCTGCGGAGGGAAAAGCGCCCATGGCGAGTGCTCCCGGGGGACCAGGCTTCCCTGGAAAGGAAAGGGGGGAGCCTCGAGCTCCAGGTGAAGGAGCACCCGTGTGAGGGGACAGCAAAGTCCCTGCAGGGGCAGTCAGCTGTCCTGGGCAAGGACATGGACCTCGCTCCCTCCCTACTCGGCCCCTCCCCGCCTGGAGCGCTGCACTGGGCAAGGCCTCCTGCAGCCCCTCCTCTGGGCCTCAGGGTCCCCGTCTGTGCAATGGGGTGAGGTGGGTAAGGAAGCCCATCAGTGTCAGCCCAACAGCCAGCCCCGCCCCCCACCAGCAATGCTGCCGGAAGTCACTTTACCCGGCCCCCCTGACCTTGTCCTTGCAAACAGGCTATTCTCCCTCAGCGTGAAGAATGCAAGCGACAGGGCCAGGTTAACAAGGCAGGTGATGGCAGCGCCACACAGCACAGCCTTCCTTCGTGCACATGCCACCTCCAGCTCCTGCCCCGCCACTCCCACTAACATGCTGACAGCTGCCACGGCCACCCGCTGCTGGGCACCCGCCCCTCCTTCCAGGGCACTATGTGCCACTCCACAAACATTTACAGAACACCTACTATCCCCCACCACGCAGCTGACACTGCAGGGAGCAAGACCATGCCCCTGCCCCACAGCTAATGAATGGGACGCAGCCTGCCAGGCGGCGGATGAGAGCCGTGTGGCAGGACATTAGGGGCAGTGGGGACATGCAGAAAGGGGCGCCTAACACAGGCTGTGGTGTTGGGGGTCTTCTTGGGAATCACTGGGGTGAAGCAGCCCAGGGGGACACTCAGAGGCCACTGAGGAGCCCGGGCTCCATTCTCGAGACCCAAGGCAGTCTCTGGGGGATCTTAAGCAAGAAACTGAGCAATCCACCGGCGTTTGAGACCCTCTGCCTGCAATGTCAGCAGCTGCCACCAGAGGCCACGGGCACCGGGCCCACCTGGCAGGGTCCCAGGGACTGGGGAGCCAACAGCAGGAGGACAGGGCGGCAGCCACACCAGGCAGCACCTGTGGGTCCCGCTGGCCAGCACCAAGCCTGGTACCTAGCGGGGTCGGTAAATGCGGAGAGAGGGGCTCTTCCTCTTCGATGGAAAAGATGCTGCGTATGGACGATGGGACAGCGTGGGACGGGGACTTACTCCAGAAGGCTGGGGCCCAAGTGGAGGACGCTCTAGAGGGGCTTTGGGACACAGGGCAGCTGCAGGGAGGAGGACGCTGGGGCACGCGGCACCCGCCCTCGGGTCCTGCACGGAGGACAGGCAGGACGCTTGCTGAAGGCCAGCGGGACACGCAAGCTGGTGTCTGAGGGCTCCCCTGACCTCTGACAGCTCCGCACACCCAGCCGAAACACAGAGCCACAGCTCTGCTGCCCAAGAGTCATGCTTCCTTCAGAGACCTTGGGGCACAAATGTGTAACTTGTTGTCCCAGAGATGCCCCCTGGTCTCCCGAAGGGCGGTCTCACTGGGGAAAAGGAGCCAACTGCTCGCCCGAGAGTTGGGGGCCCTCACGCAGGCTGGTTTCCTAAGGCCTAGAAGAAGCACAGCCAAGGAAAGCACCCTCGTAGAAAACTGTGACCCTGCAGACACAACCCAGGATAGAGCCCGTTCTCTTCTCCACACTGACTTTTCAAACACTTTGTGATGGATCGTCCCTGAAAGCTTAATTTATACTTTTAACCACTAGGGTTAGTGGGCCAGAAAAAATTAATTCCAAGCACTGGCTGGTAGAAAGAGAAATAAAGGACATACCTATTAATTTTTGAAACTACCGAATCTGAGGCTGCGAATGCATGCGGGGGGGCGGGGGGGTGGGAGCCTGGGCTCATCGGCAAACCCATCGGGTGGAGATGTCAGCTCCCCGAAGGCTCAGCTCAGGCCCCACCCTGGCCCACCCGCGTGTCCCTGGGCTTGAGTAGAGCACTCCTTCCCCCAAATGACTTCTTTGGCTACACACCCATGCCTGAACCGAAGCTGAAGTCACTTTAATTCTGCCCCTAGCTCATTACACGCAAAAGCTTTGGTACAGAGTCCACACGCTTCAGCCAGGAAACATGGTTAGATCAGCAAAGGCCCCTGAATGAAGCCTGTCAGTTCCGAGAAGCCCTCCAGAGCTGAAGTGACAAGGCCTCCCTCCCAGCCTGCATCCCAGGGGCCTTCCCAGCATCCCCATGCACGGCAGCGCAGCCGAGCATGCTTGTGCAGAGGCCGGCTGCCATCCAGAGACGTGCCCTGTGAAATGCACGTGGTCGACCCCGCCTGGGGGTCTGTCCCCACCCAACACTCACTAACCAATGGGAGGGGCCGTGAGAACCAGGTCTGGTCCACAGGAGGTGTCTGTTGGGCGGTGACAAGCAGAGGCAGCTAGCTGCTCAAAGGGGCCCTGAGATCTTCCCAGCCTGAGTCTCACCACCCAAGACCCCAGTGGAAAGGGCTGGTGCCAGAACATGGGTTCCAAGCCCCTGGCCCAAGATGCTCCAGCCCAAACACCAAGCAGCGTGGGCGGCGGGGCCCCCAGGATCCCACCGGGGGCTGGCCCTTGGCTAAGCTCCGGTGGGTCACACCTGGGTCACTGGACAAGGAAGCCCTGGGGAGGTTCCCCACTGCAAAGAGAACTGGCGATATGCGTACAAGATCTACAGCCCCATTAGCATAGCAGGCACGGGGCTCGTTCACACAGGATACACACCGGCAGGCTGTGAACAAACCTGTCACAGCAGCGAAGCTGCTGCCCTGCCCTCGTCAGACTTGTGCTGGCACCCTGAATGTGGTGTGAAAACTCCACAGGCTCCGAAACTCAGCTCCCTGCCAGTGGCGCGGCCTTGGCAGAGCTTGGGCTCGGGAGACAACGCCCCCACCCCCAGCCTGGCCCAGGCAGCTCCAGGGACGAGTGAATGAACACACCCCAGGGCCTCCGCCCCCTGAAGGAGCAGGTCAGGGCTTCCTCCCTTACACCCACTTGGCTGGTACAGGGAGGGTGCCATGCAGACGGCCACGGGAGCCCCGGCTGTACCCACCGCGTGTGAGGCACTGCCGGTGCCCGGCTGGGGGCCTCCGGAACCAGCACCGAGCCTGGCCAGGACAGATGCCCGCCCTGCACCCCCATCGCAGGGTCTGTAGAAGGTGCTGGTGACATTGCAAGGATACGGCACACCCGGCCAATCCAGAAGACCCGCGGGTGCCCCCGGGTCACCAGGGCCCTGGTTGCAAGGCCCCGGCCGCTCCCCAAGCACCTGCAGCGCCGGGGTGGACTCTGAGCACGCACACGAGGCCTCATTTCCACGGCAGAGGCTCTGGTTCTGAACACAGATAAGAAGCTGAGCCCACTCAGGAGAGAGGCAGAGCAGCGGGTGTTCTCTAGTCGGCTGAGGACAGGGTGTTCAGATGGAACCGGATTAAATGAAAAAGTAGCTCCAAGTTTACTTTTCGAAGAAAGCTTAGGAATTCATTTCAAAGCTCTTGGTCAGACGTGGCTACTTGCCAGATGTTTTTGAGAGAAGCCGGCAGATCCCACCAATCGTTTCTGAATCACTCAGTTCAGTGCAGATTTCCCGAGGGCTCTGGGACCCAGGCGTGCCCCCCCCCCCACTGTCACACAGCTGCAGGGTGCCACATAGCCCAGGGAGGCCCCCCACCCAGCCCCCGGCTCCAGGTGAGCCTCCCTACCTGAGGCCCACGGACCCCCAACAGCACGGCGGTGCCACACACACACCGTTCCCACAGGAGACCGGAGCGGGGGGATTGGGACAGAAGTAATTAAACGACCAGGGAGACAGCAAGCACGCGCAGACAGACACGCACTGGCACCGTTTCTTACTTCTATCATCGCGGGAACACAGAACAGGAACAGAACTCCCAGCAAGGAGAAAGCAAGCTTCGGGGCATTTTTAAATTGGGCAAATTACAGAGAGGTGAGAGATTAAATGGAAATCCGTCACATTACAAATACAGCCTGCAGTTACTGAAATCATATTTTTTTCATAAGTGACTCACACCAATAGTAACTCCAAGGCCTTCATAATAGTTTGCAATAAACTCTGTGGGATGCTCACCACTCCTCTCTTGGAAATTGACATCATAAGCCAGAAAACAGCCCTTGGACGTTTCTGCCTTCTTCAGGACCACCAGCTGGGAAAGGGAACCCAACACCCAGGAGGTGGCAGGCCTCTGCCTGGCCGGAGGGCAGGACAATTTAAAAAACACACCTCCCGGGGGGCAAAAGTCAACCCCGCAGAGGGCCAGAGTGGGCGAGACTGTGGAGAGGCGTGTCTCGTGTGCCATCGCAGTGGGGCAAATGCCCGGGAGAGCAGCCCAGCAACGGCAGGTCAGGCCAAGGGGCACACGTCAAGGCCCGCCAGGCCCCCTGGGGGTCCCCGAGCCCCTCACAGGTGTGTGCAAGGAGGCCCATCTCATGGTGTTGGTTCTGAAGGGCTCAGCAAGCTCTGTGACACTTGCCCCGTCAAAGGCAGGGTCCGCTCTCCTCGCCCTGGATGGCAGCGAGCTTCAGCGACTGGCGTCTTATGCACAGAACGAGGCCAGGTCAGAGTGGCCATGTGGTGTGGGCCTGGCTCACACTCTCACAGAACCAGCCACCACGTCTGGGCCCAGCTCACGCCCACACAGAAGCAGCTGCGATGTCGCAAGGAAGCCCAGGCCATGTGGAGAGGCCACGCGCAGCGCTCCAAGCAGCGGCACAGCGATGACCTGGCTGAGAGGCCCCAGCAGGCCCAGTCGCCCACAGCCACCAGCTCCAGCGTCCATGTCACCCCACACAGTGCTGCACGGAGCAGCGGGGAGCCCTCCCCACCAGGCCCAGCCCACCCTGCAGGTTCCTAAGCAAAATGAACAGCTCTGGGCTCGGCTGCTACGTTCAGAGGTGCCTCACCACATAGCCGTAGGTAACGGAAGCCCATGGCCACTGAACCACTGTGTGCGAGACAGAAAAGGCAAAAACTACTTAACCCTCCACAAGCAGGGAGATGAAGAAACAGACGCATGGACTACTACACAGAGGTTAAAAGCGCATGGCCCAGACGGAGAGACGTGCACATGTATGAACGAACTATAAAAGCATGTTTCAATTCTTACAAATTACAAAAGGATACAAGGTGTGATAACGTTCCTGTAAGTCTTGAAAACGCAAAACCAGTGCTACACATTGCTTATGGAAAACCCTCGCGGGGAGTGCTCAGGGGCATCCCACCGACCTCAGGGGAGAGACCGCGGCAGGGCGGGCAGCAAGGCTGGGCTCAGCTACGCCCGCAACGTTTTACTCCTCACAGAAAGAGAGGACCCAACCCAAACGTGGCAAAACGTGAACAGGTGTTAAGTCAGGTGGTGGGTCCGTGGGAGTCTTTTATAATCCCTGACGCCCTGCTGGATAGGGGTGTGTCGCGATCACCCACTTCTGGGCCCACCTGGCTTGGTTTGCGTGATGGTGACAGTGTAAGGAGTGCCTGCCTGGGTCCTCTGCTCTCCTGGGAGCTCCCTGAGGCGACGCTTGCGCCCGCAAGCCCCACTGCACGCGATGGGTGCTCACCAGGCTTCCCCCTGCAAGACCAACCAGGGGCACGGGAGAGAGCCAGGAGCAAAGGCTACGTTCTAACCAAGGGGCCTTGCAGGATGGGGGACACAGGGGGAGGGGTATCATTTACAAAGACCAGCCCCTTCAGAGCCCTGCGGCGCACTGTTCTCCTGGCCACGTGGCCCAGGGTGACGCACACCCGGGCGGCCACGAACGAGGTATGCAGAGAAAAGGTGCAAGTATCTCAGTGCAGCGGCCCACGGGCGGGGGACAGAGGGCCACAAGCAGGCAGAAACGCTCATGGTCAAGGCGAGAGCTGTACAGGCTGCAGAGGGGGATCTGGGAGCAGGAGCAGGAGGAAGGCACAGTGTTAACGGAGGTCAGCACCTCCAAGCCAGCGGGGCAGAGAGGGGAGGCAGCGGCGGGGAGCAGGGGCGGGGAGTACGTGGTGACGGGCGGGGACTTGACTCGGGGTGGTGAACACACGTTCTGGTGGAGAATGGGACCCCTGAAGCCCGTGTAATTTTGTTAACCAGTGTCACCGCAATAAATTCAACTTAAAATAAAAGACAGTGGGATAGAAAGAGGGAAGCAGCCAGTAACCTGGCTTCACCCACGGGTCAGCCAAGGGTCCCCCTCGAACGCCTGCTCCCCGAGACGAAGCCGCTGCCCCCAGGAAGCCACTCCGGCCGCAGTCTGTTCTCTGCAGCCCAGCACATTCCCAACTGACATGGCGGGCAGCGCTGCAGGAGGGGACAACCGGCCACCTTTATTTTCCCTTTTTCTACTTTTCTTTGTTCTCCACACACCATTAGCATAATAAGACATTTTTTATTTTTTAAAAAAGGTGTTGTTCTTCGCCTTGGCTAGTAATGCCAGCCCTAGGAATCCAGCCTAAGAAAACACGCACACAGAAGCTAAATATTATGCACAGAAAGATGATCACTGCAGCCCTGCACAGAAAACAACCATAAAGAACACCTGCTGGAGCGAACCTCCGTGTTCAACAACAGGGACGCAATTCAGTAAATTGTGGGAAGCCACATGGAAGACGGCGGGCTTTTGAAGGCTGTGAGAATGGGAATAGAGATTAAGCTTTACAAACAGAATCCAAAATGATCCATGAATAATGCCCACAGAGCTGTAAAAAATATGTTCACGAGGGAAAGGTGAGACACAGCCCAGGTGAGTGGCTGTGGGCCAGGATGCCCGGGCCACTCAAGGGTGGTGGGGAAGCAGGGCACAGCCAGGGCCCGAGGCCGTGTGCCTGGGCGGGGGAGGAGGGAGTCGGGGCGGAGGCAGCAGTGGCCTCCTTGCCCAGGTGGTGGCCGCTCTCAGGCGTGTCCTCACATGGCCCCAGGGCACGGGGCCACCTGACACAGAGAACCCAGGAGGAGAGGCTGCAGGGATCAGCAAACCCCTCCAGGGAGAACGGCTCCCTCGGCATCAGACTAATGGCCCGCTGGGGACGCTGGGGACGCTGGGGACGGACGCCCGGCGCACAGCACGAAGCCCAGCCCAGGCTGGGAAGAGCCTGCGTGTGCTGTGTCGTGCCGCTGGTGGGAGACTGGTTGTGAGGCTCCATTTCCTTACCTGAGATCCTCCTCCAGCTATAAAAACAACTCTTGATATCTGTGTCTGAAATTACTTGCTCAAAACTATAATTATTATATTAATGTGGATGACTGTAAAACTATACTTGGCTTTCTAAACGAAAACACCAGGCTGCCAAACCTTCCTGAAGAAATTAAACTGTTAATGTGTGAAAGACTACTACGTCCCCAAAGACATTACCATAGACTGTTCCCCCCATTTCAACCGGGCACGAGGCCGGACGGTATTGGAAACCTCTGTGAATTGCCTAATTATAGTTAATAAGGTCATCATCTTCCCATGAAATCGCCTCTTCTGTTTTCCTACAGTGCTTCCGACAATCCTAAAAGCTGCTCATCTGAAGACTCCCTGCGAAGGCCACCACATGACAGAGCCCATGGCCGGAGAGGCAGCGAGAGCAGGTGGCCGGGGAGCCCCGGAGAAGGGGAGCAGGCCTGGCTCAGAGTTGGCCTTCCAAGGCCGGGCTCTGGAATCAAGAACAGAGGAGCGGCAAGGGGCCGATGCTGGCGGGGAGGGGCTCCCCTCACTCAGCAAGGCCCACAGGTGACCCCAGGACTGGCCTGTAAACCCACACGCCACACACCTGCCCTCTTCCCCTGGGGCGGAGGTGCATGAAAGCTGGGAAGTCAGTGCCAGGAGCCACTGTATATATAATGTACACAATCACGGCAGCGAGAGAGCAGGACATGAGAGCCTCAGCACTGACCTCATGCCAACCTCAATGGACACGCATGGAGCATCAGTGGCCAGGCCAGGGCAGAGGGGCAGCTGGCCAGGACAGGCCCGTCCATGGCAGGCAGCAGAGATGGAGGGCAGTGGCTGGGACCAGTGTGGGGTCACTGCAGCCGGGGTCACTGCAGCCGGGAGAGGAGTCTGCCGGAACCAAGGTAAAGGCCACGGGCTGCCGGCTCGCTCTCCAGGCCTCGCGGCAGCAGCAGCCAGACAAAGGCTCGGTCTCTAGCGCCCCTGTCGGTGGGAGGAGGTACTGCTCAGCCTTGCAGCAGGGAGGGGGCGGCTGGAGCAGCAGCCCGGCCACCCTGTCCTCCCTGGGAGGTCACCCGGGTCGTGGGAAGGAGCGGCCTTATCTTCGCTCCACGTCTACTTCCGACATCTGGGGTCCTCTGTCTCCCCAGCTCACTGGGTGACTGAGAGACTGCGAAGGATGCAAAGCACCCAGCAGGTGCTGAGTGCCCTGCTGATAAGCTCCTCAGGGCTATGGCTGCCTCCTCCCCTAGCTGGTGTCAGCAGAGGATGCCCACGGGTAACAGGCAGGTAAGGGTCCGAGCGGGGAACTGGCCATGGGAGCCACCAGCAGAGCAGCCCTGGTGCCAGGCAGCCAGCTTCCCTACCCACGAAGAAGGGGGTCAGGTGAGGGGCCAGGCTTGGCTCACCCGCAGCCTGGGGCAGCTAGACTCTCTCCTCCAAATTTATTAATGCTGGCAAGTCACCAGTGCTCGGAAATAACGTGATTTCTAAGTCACCAGCCCAAGCTCTCACCCTGGGCCGACATGGAGCCCCCAGACCGGGTCTGGCGGTGAGTCCCCCCAGGATGGGCACAGTGGCCTTCTCTCTCCAGTTCAAGCCCAGCAAGATGCCAGGCCCCTCACCTAAGCCCCAGGCAGCTGCGAGAAGAGAGTCCCCACATCAGTGGCGGGCCCTGGGCTGCCCCCTGAGGCCCGGCGGCCCAGCAGTCCCTTCGCAGTGAGCGCAGACAGGCCGGGTGCGTGCACACGGTGCTGCCGTTCAGGCCAGCCTGGCATGAGGGAGGAAGGGGTCTCAAGGAAGCTCAGAGGGAAAGGGGCCCTGGGGCTGAGACCTAGGGGATGAATAGGTCTTTGCCTGGACAAGAAAGACGGAGAGAATGAAAGTGCGAGGGTCGTGTTTGGAGACCAGCAATCAGACCGACTGGAAAAGGGGGTGGCTGTGGACGGGGGCATGGTGACACAGGGTTTTGTTCGCACCCTGGCCTATTTGGGCTCATCCTATACTGTGGGCGGGGCAAACCCAACAAGGGTCTCACACAAGGGCGTGACCAGCAGCAGCGGCGATGCAGTCACCCCGGGGCACCTGTGTTTATCGCACTAGGCGCCTCCCGGGTCCTGACTCTTCCCCTGACCACAGCCACGACAACGCAGAGACCAGGCGGCACTGCAGGCAGAGGGGATGAGATGCAGCAGAACGGCCAAGTGAGGCGGTTCAGCCACAAGTTCACAGTGGGCAGAACACCACACGCGCCGCGAGGCCGGAACCAGGCCTGTCTGCTCGCACTCTGTCGCCTGGCCCTAGACCTGCCACTAGGTACTCGCAGACTTGGGGGCGGCATTCACAGAGCTGCAGAGGGAAAAGGCAGCAGGAGCGCAGGAGGTGGCTGGCGAGGCCGCTGGTGCCGGGGCACCCAGAGGACGAGTCCGGCCCTGAGATGAAGCCTTGCTAGCAGGCTGCCAAGCCTGTCCGTCAGTGTCACACAGGCTGCAGACGGCACGAGACTCCAGGGCCAGACACAAAAACAGTGGGTGACTCAGAGCAACAGCAGGAGCCAGACTGGGGGTGCTGCACCATTCCCCAACCCCGACTCCCAGAGGGGACGAGGGCCAGGCACTGCCTGTCACAGAGGGAGTCTAACATCAGGAAGTCCCAGTCTAACATAAGAGAGGGACTGCAGATGAACCTGCCCAACCTCTGTTCTGCAGGAAAACACCCATCCTGATCCCCTGGGAATGCAAGTAGACATGCTCCAACCAGACATGCCACCTCCGTCTGCCAACGCTGCTGGCTGTGCAAACACCCTTCAAAAGACAGGCCAGAGCATCAGCTGTCGTACCTGTGAGCGACCCCAGAACTGTCTCCCAACAGGCACTGTGCACATGCAACCAGTGAGACTGCTTCAGGCTCCTCGTTAAGAGCGCACCAAGGCCCCCCACCACCACTTCCCATTTGTTTAGAAAACAAAACATGTATTTGCCATTCCCACGGGGCAGCACAGAAGTGAGCCTCAGAGAAACAGGCCCAAAGCCCCCGGAGTCTGTACGCAGCCCCTGGGACGACCTTTGACCCCGGCATAGTCCAACCATCACCAACCCTCACCCATTCCATCCCCAAACCATCCCTCAGAGCCAGGCGCTCCCCACTGTCCCCCTGTCATCCCACCCAGCCGCTGCCCTCACTCACCCAACACCAGTTCTCCACCACCCCTGTCTCCAGCGCAGCCCCATCTCCATCTGTTCTCCACCCAGACACGAGGGGACCTTTCAAAGAGGTAAGTAAAGAGGTGTCACACCCTTGCTCCTACAAAGTTAAGCCTCCGGTTCCACACCACCCCGCAGTTCCACTCTGACGCCCATATTTACCTAAGAGAAATGAACACACATGTCCACACGAACATTCACCAGGTATGGCTCTAACGGCCCCAAACTGGGAATGAGCCAAATGCCCATCAACGCAAGAGCAGGTCAACAGACTGTGACGTTTTCATCCGACGGGACACTACTCGGCTAAGAAAAGGAACAAGCTGGTGCACACAACTACGGATGAGTCTCAGAAATATGAGGTCAAGTGAGAGAAGCCAGACCCAAAAGGTTACATGGTGTCTAATCCCATTGACAGGAAACTCCAGAGCAGGCAAAACTAATCTCGAGGGACAGGAGCAGAGCAGTGGGTGCCTGGGGCTGGGGCAGGAGGAGGGACAGACTGAGGAAGGACACTAGGAACTCCTGGGTCTCGACTGGGACGTGGGGGGGGGGGGGTGCACAAGTGTGTAAATTTGTCAAACCCCCCCCCAACAGCAGGCTGAAAACTGCGTTTTATTACATGTAAATTACACCTCAATAAAGGTCACTCACTTTTTTAAAAAAATTTGAAACCTTCAATGGCTTTCCACTTCATTCTGAATAAAACCCCAAGGCCTCCCTCGTCCCCCGACGACCTGAACTCCCCTAAACCACCAACCTCAGCCCGGACTACTCGCCCCTTTGCTCATATCAAAGATCTCAGGCGAACAAAAGGACCTCCCTCCTCTCCCCAAGGAGAAGACGGGAAACAAAAGGCAACGTCAGAGGCCTTGACTACACGGCCTTGGAGAGACACTGAACTGTCCAGGTTCACACTCAGTCTATTAGCTCTGACGCCCATGCGTGTTTCCCATCGCCCGTTATAACAAATTCAGAAACAGGGTCTCCTGCTGCTGCCACCCCCGCTCCCTGGGCATCCTCACGACCAGTGTCACTGCCACTCCCAGGACACGCTGCTGCACCAGCGCAGGGGAACCCCCGGGGCTGAGGAGCCATGACGGTTACTAAGCACCTAGCACCAGGCCTCACCCTGAGCCTTCCCGTGGATCGACTCATTTAATCTTCACAAAGCCACGCGGGCGCGTACCACCACGGGTCTCACAGCGGGCACGAAGGGACCCCAGCAGACGCACTAAGGTGCCAAGGCACACTTTAATTTTCTTAAATGTATTGATTGACTTCTAGAGACACAGAGAGACACTGATTTGTTGCTCCCTTTATTGATACATCATTGGTTGCTTCTTGTATGTGCCCTGACCAGGGATCGAACCTGCAACCTTGGCGCATCAGGTCGACGCTCCAAACAACCGAGTTACCCAGCCAGGCCCAGAGATTTTAACTTTTCTTTTTGAAGAGTTTATTTATTTACTTATAGAAAGAGAGGAATGAAGGGAGAAAAAGAACGGAGAAACATTCATGTGTGGTTGCCCGTACCCCCAGCTGGGGACCTGGCCTGCAACTCTGACCTGTGCCCTGACTGGGAATCGAACGAGTGACCCTTTGGTTCTCAGGCCAGTGCTCGGTCCCCTGAGCCACACCAGCCAGGGCAAGGCTTTAAAAAGGGAACAGCGGTATCTGTTCACACCGAGGCGGCTAACCACTCCAACATCAGATCACTTTCCATTTCCTTCCATGATCTTTGCAAAGCTGGGTTTTCAGCAGCTGCTGGGACAAACAGCAAGTACCCCGTGAAAACCCACGTGGAGCAGGAAATGAGGCGGCACGCGGCCTGCCCCAGCTCCTGAGAATTTGTGCACGAGCAACAGGTGCGGAGCTGCTGGGACACGGACACGCGCTCAGCTGTTCGGCCCTAAGTCCTGAGGATCCGCTTCGGCCCAGAGAACCGTGAGAGAAGTTACTGAGGCACTAAGGGCACTGTGAACCACGGAGACCTGAGACCCGCAGTACTATCGTGTCTGTTTCGCAGATGGGGAAACTGAGGCCCAAGGGTTGCTCGCCCAGTGTCCCAGCGCTAAGAAGCCGGGCTTCAAGCTCGGCATGCCCAAGTGGCCTTCACCGACTCACCACTCCCTGGTTTACCAAGACCCCTTGTGTGATGGACCAAGTACCAAAAGAGCTGGCAAAGTGTGGTCCAGAACTAAGAGAGCGCCCTCTAGTTCGAAAAACTCCTTCCAGACTTGGCTGTAGGGAGGCGCCTCCTCCTGAGGACACCTTGAGGACAGCGGCCTTGCACGCACTGCTGGCCACACCCAGCTCCTGCCAGGCTTCGCCCGCACCCTGCTCCCTCCACCCCACATGCCCGCATCCTCTGCCCGCGCCCATGCCCGGCCTGCGTGTGGTCTGTCCGTGGGTTCACCCCTGCCCACCGACCATGTTTCTCTGTTTCCCAGTATATAGCACTCTGCGACTTATAATGACCCTGTTCATAAATCAATTTATTAGGCTGCAGGCCCTCAATGAGCAGGGGTGGCTACTGTCAACACCCTCCTCTGGGCCCTTGGGGTCAAGAGCCACACAGCGGCCTGGCTGAGGGCCTGAACTCTGTGCCCCCCAGGCCTGGAGCCTGTCCGAGCTCCAGGAAGTCACTGCCCCAGAGGCCAGGGTCCAGCGCTACCACACTTGAGGGAGGCAGCTCCGCTTTCTCCTCATTTCAGGGGCTGGAAAGTCACTTGGAAAACGGAGCTTGAGCCATCACCTCCTGGAAACTCAGACGGGCCCTGGCCCAGAGTATTCTTATTTTTAAAACACTCACTAAAATGGTACATTTTTGTGGCTACTGCAAACAATTAAAATCAAGAGCAATCCACGGAGAGGTGGAAAGGGTGTGGGTAATGATTACCAACAGAACCAATGAGAGGGGACAAACGTATCAGGCCAAACAACGGAACAAAGTCTGAGATCCTGGCGCAGCTCCGCGGGGAGCAAATTACTCTCCTGCATCTTCACAGACGATGCGCAGGGGAGGCGACTGATTAACGTGCGCCCCATTGGCCTCGACGCTGACCTGAACCCCTGAAGTACTGAACTCTTCCCCGGGAAGCCGCGGACTTCACCTGCATCAGGACATGCAGGGCCGGCGCAGGCCTGCCCTTCACAGCTTCAGATTCCATTTAAAGGGATCCCTGTTCCAATTTCCTGGAGAAAGTTACTCCGTGTTCTAATACATCAGTGTCAGGAAAAGCAGTCTCTACTTAACTTCTTCTCATTATTCATGCAGCCAGGGATCACCCAGAGCACTTTCTCCCGCCCTGGGCACCTAGCAGCAGTGAGGGGGCTTTCGCTTTTCATCTTTCAAGTGCCAGCTGCTCTGAGGCCTCCCCTCCCCTCAAAAGCACACGCTTAGAGACCCCTGATCAGCTTCCTGGGGTGTCTGCGAGGTGATAGCGTGCGACAGTGACATTCAAGTTTCACTGCCAACATTTGTAACTGATTCACATTCTGGAAGGCAATGCAGAGTCTGAACACAGGAAGACCAGCCCCAAGCCACCGTGTCACCTCAGGCCAGACGCATCACACTTGCAAAATGACAGGCTGGGCCGCATCACTGAGACTCCAATTTAATCAGCCACAGAGCTGTTTCCTCAAAGGCAGCCATGTGAGAAAGCCCTGTCACGGGGCTGAGGACGGCTGAGCTATTGGCAGGGAGGCGTTCCTGAGTGCGCCAGTTCACCCACCCCAGAAGTAGTTCCCCAAAATATCCATGGAACCCTTGGAGCCCCCAAAGCACAGGCTGCAAACCAATGATCTCAACCGGTCCCCAAATAAAATTAAGTCCAGCCCTCCAGATTTGCTTTGCACAAGAACATTCTTCATCAAACTGTGATGGAGAAATAATTCATGCATTTTACTTCCTATTCAATGCAATTATGTATCTTCTAAAATGAGCATACATTATTTCAATAATCAAAAGAAAACAAACATTATTTTAAAAAACAATTCACGAAACTTTAGAAAATAGACCCCTGAGGCACAGGAAGGCAGGCCTGGCTGGTTTGCGTGCGTCCTGCCCTCACGTCACCGGCCAGCGTTATCTGCTAACGACGGCCGCCCCTTCTGAGCCGAGAAATATCAGGCGTGTTTAGAGGTCTGATGACTCACAGAGCGCTCTGCTCCTCGGCTCGCAGCTGCGTCACTGAGCCCTGAGCAGGCTGTGTAAATAATTCATCGTCCTCAGTTCGCCTCGGCTTCAGAGGCTTGGGGGTGGGGAGGGGGCACTGGAGGGAAAAGCGCTGGCACTGAGGGGCTGGGGGGCTCAGCCTTGACCTTCCCGCCTCTCAGATTCCTTCAGTCCTAACACCTGCCACACAGGGCTAAGCAATATTGGAATTCAATATATGTAAAAATGGGTTTTCAGGAAATGGAGGCATTTTTTAGCCCCTCAAGTTTAATTACCTTTACAGTGAAATCTCGGGGGTCTACAGGAGAGGAGGGGCGGGGGCAGAGGCAATCGAAGGCGGGGCTCAGACCCTCCAGCCCCGTCTGCAGGACCTTAAGGGTCCAAGTTATCACAGGAGCCTCATGGGGGTCTCCCCAGGGGTTTTCCTCAATTCCACACACATCAGCTCAGGAACTTCCCATGGCTCCCAGTTTCTACAAGAAAAACTCTAGATCCCCCGACGTGCCTCACAAGGCCCCGCTCCCCCTCTAGAGGCCATTACCGTGACCACTGTCCCCCACGCCAGCCCCCGCCTCAGCCCGCGGTGCAGGCCTCCGAGCTCTGCTGCCAGGGCCCTCAGCCACTCCCTGCCAGCCCTCAGCCCCCAGGCCCCACTCAAGTGTCTTCTGCCCACTTCAGGAACGGTCCTCTCCCTCTTTGCCCTCCAACGCGCGGCCAAGGGTCCATCCGTCCTGCAGCCCATCGTGGCTTATTTGTCTGGACACCGGCAGGGACTGTGAGCCCTCAGGAAGGGACTGGCCACATCCATGGGCTCCAATTCCCGGCACCCAGTTTCAATCTGTGGAAACTGCACACCGGGGCCTGCTCGGCACTAACCTGTGCACCTGCGGGCCCTGCCCTTCCTAACCTGACGCTTGGGGGGACAGCTGCCTCCAAAGCCTCTGGAAAGGGCAGAGCCAGAGCCCCCAGCGTACAGGTGGTGCGGAGGGTTTCTCTGACCTGCGTGCACACAGCAGCCCCCAGCAGCAGCTGCCTTGGGGAGGCACCAGCTTCCACCAAGGACACCGGAAGAAGGACGCGAGGAGCGTCAGGACATCCACCAGTCCCCGTCCAGGACCACCGTCCTCACTCACCTTCCAATGCCAGTCTCGCCGGAGTGGGGAACACGGACTGGGCTTTGAATTTCAAGCTTTCCCTCACTGCCTCCCGGACTATGAGAGCTGTGTGGGCCTGAGAGTAATCAGGGAGCTTATGCATGTCCGAGGGGGACAGTTACCCCCCAAAACGTGAGCCCATCAATAGGACTCCAGAAATACCCTTTTAGGGACATAGGACACAATGCAAATGAGACACCCGCACACTGAGGACACAGCGCCGCCTAGTCTCTGAGAGACTTACTGTTCAGACGTGAACTTCAGGCTCAGCCCGGCATCCATCTTCTTCCCCGAGGAGGACTTCAGCAAACTCTGTCCCCTGGGCTTAACTCGCCCTGTTCCAGGACTGCTGATGTCCCTGACGAGTCAGACTCCTCACACACACACCCCTGTGGTCCTTCTCAGCACCCCTCTGCCCAGAGAGCAAGTCTGAACCCCAGGGGTAAGGAAGAAGGGCGTGGAGACAGGCAGGGGACCATCTGCGGAGGGACTGCCCCCGCCTTCTCTGTCACTCACCCATGAGACCAGTGCCAGCACCCACTCTGGGTACGGCAGAGCGCACAGGAGGTGCAAGGCACGACCCTGACCTCGAAGAGTGCGCTGCAGGGGACATGGAGACAGGCCAGGGGTCCCGGGGCGGCATACGTACAACAGAAATTCGCTCTGGAGATGCACAGGGAGGGGAAATCAAGGAAGCTGGGTGGCACGGATGGCAGCTCCACCTCTTGGGAGCAGCGTAACCCTGGGCAAGCCACCCCCACGCAACTCCCAGCTCTTCACACTAAATACAAACACCACCAGCTTAAGTCTCAATTTGTTCAACTGAAAAAAGATAAAATGCCTGTCAGTGACTCTTGTGAAAAGTGGGGCTGCCCGTGGGAAGGTCCCAGCACACACGGACACCGGTCCCCACAGCTGCCCTCACTGAGCTGCCCCACGCCCCTGCAGGTGCGCCCACAGCAGGGGCAGAGCTGCCCGCGCACCCTGTCGAGCCCACCCCCAGTTGCAGGAACACACCTCCCACGTGGCAGGGAGGACTTCCAACCTCCCCGCTCATCCCCTGCTCTCTGCTTGGGCCCCACGTGTCTTGGTTGGGCTGGAGCCTCCAAGCCCTGGGAGAAGGCAAACATCTGATCTGCTCCATTGGGCCAGCAAGGTACAGTGGCAGGAGCACAGGCTCTGGAAGTAAACAGTCCTGAACTCCAGTCCCGGCTCTGCCACCTGCTAGTGACGTGCTACCAGGCCCCGTGGTCCCCCAGGTCTTCAACTGCAAGACGGGCGTGCCGGGCACACCACAGCGGCTTCCAGGGCTCAGCCGTGTATATGGTGTCGGGCACTGAGCTGGCCCACGATGGGGCCTCGGCAAACGCGAGCTGTCATCACCACCAACGTTCACCCTTGGAGAGGCGGCCACCTTGAGCTCTTGGGAGACCAGATGCAGCCCATGATGAATCCACCCCAGCATGGCCCCTTCTCCTCAAGGCACTCCATCAGGCAAGCCAGAAACGGGGTGACGGGAAGTAACGTCACGCTCCACTTGCCACCGCGTCCCTGGGCCCTCATCCAGGCTGCTCCCTGGGAGCTGCCAGCGAGCGAGCTGGAGTGCGGGTCGCTGCGGCCATCTGCATGGCAGTCTGTGGGCCAGGCCGTCGGGGGAGCGGGCCTGCCACTCCTGGCCTTCCTCATCCCAGCGGCTTCCCTCCGGGCAACACATGGCTCCTCAAAGGCTGAGTTCACCAGCAACCTGTTCACGGAAGCCCGTCTCCCGTCGGTTTTACGTCAGCGTTTCAACACGGCTGTACTCGTTCTCCACCCCCCACTCTCAGCATGGGGAAGGAACCAGGAGGGGCCACCCGGGGCCAAGCTCTGGCCATCACCCGGGCCTGTCCCCTCGCTGACTGTGCTCCACCGCCCTGCAGGTGCTGTGGTACCAGCCCCACTTCACAAGAAACAGGGAGGGTGGGGGCTGAGTGCCTCCTCGGAACCCCAGTAGCGAGAACCGTGGCTCAACGACAATCGGCCCAGCTCCTTCCGGGAGCCCCGCTGACCCCAGTAATTCCTCCAGCTCTCGCCTGCCGTTCACCCCCTCACTACCTGGCCAGATACGCTTCCGTTGGCAAGGCAGCCAGGGCTTCCCAATCCACCCGAGCCCCAGTCAGCTTTGCTTCCTGCATCAGGGCTTACAATCCGCCAGAGGAAACAAGACTTGATCTGCAGGAGAAATGCTGATTCCCACCACCACCCCGGCCCACTACCATTTATGGGGCACTTCTGAGACGGAAGCCCTGGGCAAGGCCAGGCAGGCAGGTTCACCAATGTGGTGAAATTCGGCTGTCGATTCCTCAGCGAGGAAAGGACCTTCACAACACAGGGCGTCCTCCCAGGGGGCCTCCCCAAGGTGCTGCCTGGGCTTCACCCCAGGCCCTGCTCCACAGAGGGCAAAGGGTGCCTGTCCGTAACTTCTCTGCTCACTGAACACCTCCCCTGGGGGGTCAGAGAGAGAAAACCGCTCAGAACTAAGCCGGCTCATCTCGGCGGCTGCGGGAGGCGCTGCGGCCACCTGCAACGCTCTCATTAGCTCCCCTCGCCCAGGTTAACTTGGAGATCACAGAGCCGCTCGGCTTCGGAGGGCCCAAGAAACCACAGCCAAGGCTCCGTGTTTTCCAAACAAGAAACCAAAGCTGGAGCGGGCCAGGCGGGCCTGGGCTCGCAGCTGGGGGACAGCAGGCCCGAGCCTAGACGCCGGGCCGAGGGCCGGCTCCTCGCCGCTCCCACCCGCGGCCCAGTCTTGTCCCTGCCCACAGCAGTAACCTCAGAAAGACGTGAGTCACTCGCTTGCCCAAATCGTATCTGTAAGGTCTGAGGGTTGCTTTTTTTAGGAAAAAGTAATACCAAAGGAAAGAGGATGGGGCTGTCCCTCCTGGCATGAGGATGGAAAGGTCTCCGGCGTGAGATGGAGTGGGGTGTGATGACCCCAAGGCTGTCAGATGTCAGCAGAGCGGCTGTCACTGCCTCTGGACAGGGGGCACTGGGGAAGAAGTGACAGAGCCTTCCCTTTACTTTCTGAGGGGCAGAATAATAAGTCCCCTGAGTTGTCGAAGATCTGTTCCAGGTAGCATTTGTGCAACAAAGGGGGGTTCGGGAAGCCTCATGTCATTCCAGCGCGTTCACAGGAGCGGCAGTCATAACCGGGCTTTCTCAGCCTCGCACGCCTGTGCCAAAGCGCGTCTCAGCCCTGACAGCACCTTCAGCAGAACTTGCTCATGCGGGTCACAGCCCAGGAAGACCCACCGGGGACGAGGCGCTGGAGCCCTCCAGGACTCTGTGCTAAGTGACGCCCTAGAATTCCAGAGCAAAATGGCAAGTGCCACATACAGAGGACAAGCTGAACCGCAGGGCAGAAGGGCCGTTCCAGGCATGACTCCCCCTCCCTGCTCCCTACAGTCTAGTACTTTTCAGTTCCTCTAAATACATACGTTTTTCTTTCCAAATCAGAAACAAGGTGAAAAGCCAAAAAAAAAAAAAGAAAGAAAGAAAAAGTCGGAAGAATTGTTTTGAAAGGCCCACCAGCCCCAGCTGGTAGGAAGCTATGGGCAGAAAGAAGCGGTCGGTCCCAGCAGGGGGTGAGGGAGGCCCACCCAGGGAAGACGGGACGTGGGGCAGCATGGGAGGGCGTGGGCTCCGGTCCCCTCTGTCAGGGCTATGAGAGCGACAGGAACGCCGGGAACATTGTGGGGGGAGAGAGGGGTTCTGCCCCCGTGACGCCCAGAATGCATGGGCAGGTGGCCTGGGACTCAGGAAGCGACCAGAGAAGGCGATAAGCCAGAAGATGCTTGATGGGGGGTGCAAGAGGGCTCCACGGGACCCTGAGGCTGCCAGGAGGCCAGCGGGGGCAGGGACGCTGCTCCCGCCAGGCGGGGCGGACGCGGCCCCAGGGAAGGAGAGGCCCTGCCCGCCCAGGACCCGCTGCAGCCGCCAATGCGCCCTGGAGGCCCAGAGGAAATATTATTTCGAGACAAAAACTGAATTATGAAATCCGCAAGCAATAATTAGTTTAAATTACTACTTCTACTTGAATAATTAAACACGCTTATTTTCACTCACTGATGTTTTATTCATTACCATACATCTTTCCTGAAAGTTGTTTTTAACGTGAATATCCTTTTATTTGCAAAGAGCCCACAGAGATTTACTATGCTAATTTCAAACCTTTCTTCTAAAGTAAAAAACAACAATAACAAAAACACTACAGATTACCATCCATTAGCGACCGCTGTGTGGGGTCTATTACCAGCTTAAGTCCTGGCGACTGGCTGGAAATACTGCGGGTAGTTGTAAAGTTAGTCACACTCCAGAGCTGCCAGCCTTTAAAATTCACTACTGAAAAGGCAGTATTTAAATAAGCTCGAAATGATTACGAAAATAAAAAGGCCCAAGTGCAGAAGGACCCTTTCGGCACAGACAGAACGCGCCTTCCCCTTTTCATCACACCCTCTATTAATGGAAATGTTTTTGCATCTCCACAAATGATGTTTGGATTTTAGAGGTCATATTTTTACACCCTGGGGCCAGGATTCCGATAAGCACAGTAGTACGGCTTAAGGTTTTTGTTAAGCAACGCTGCCTTTGGGAATGAGTACAAACTTAAATGTAATCCCTGAACGGACCCTTCCCTGCTGAGCTCTTAGTTGGTGTTGGCTGAAGGGCAAAACGCCAGATCCTGACTGAGGCCAACAAGTGGGCCTGTGAGCCCCCAACGGACAGAAAGGGACAACGCTGTCACCCCTCTACACCAGCGGCACCGAGGCCCAGGAGCCCACCAGCCTCGGAGGGAACCCAAAGCCGCCTTCGGGTGCAGGCATTCGGGACCCAGTTGGGTTACTGTGACGCAGATCAAGGCCTGCCACTCTTCCGTCACACACACACTCCCACTCCAGGCCAGGCTCCCAAGGGCAGGTGCCCCCGTCCTGGAAGTGGCGAGCCCTCCCCGAGCATGTGTTGAGTGAAACTGAAGTACCTGAAGACTTTCCAAGGCCCCAGCTGTTCCTCTCGTCCCCCATCGCCCTGCAGAAGTTATCAGTCTCCATCCCAGGACGGCAACTCCCGTGTAGAGCCCCCTCCCACGTGCTACTTAAGCTACTCCGGGACGCCACGGGGCCTTCCATCAGGTGCTTTCCCTCCATTAACATAAGGGTGCTCAGCTGCGCGTGTCCCGCACAGGTTGCTACCAGGCTTCGGGAGCAGCGGAACAGGGGACTTCTCAAATTCTGAAGTTCCCAAATAAAAAATGACCAGCTGAACAGAATGATGAGCTGTGGCACCGGCTTGGCCTTTGGAAAGTGAAGGGGTCCCAGAGGCCACGGGCCAGGGCTTAGCTGATTCTAGAACTCAGCATGATCTGCGTCATCATCTTAGAAACATCCGGAAAGCAGAGGCACTCCTGCAGGGCTTCTGTTTCCGTGGCAACAGCTTCACTGGCCTGCCACAGAGAAGGGACTGGAAGAAGGGAACTGTAACTGGGGAGGGAAAGCGAAAGAAAGGGGATGGGGAGGAGGAAAGCAGTTGGAAACAGTAAGGAAAAGACGGGAAAGAACGGATGAGGGCAAGGGGCAGCGAAGGGGAGCGTGAGAGCCGGGAGGGGGCACTGTCGGGGACGGTCCCCCGCAGCGGCGCACCTGTCTGTACACAAGGGACGGTCTCGTTTCACTCATTAAATGTAACGCTCAGTTTCTGCCTCAGGATACTCCATTACCCAGTAAACCATGGGAAAGGCTGCGTAACAACAGTCCATGTGGCGAGTGTTTCTGCCTGGAAACTCTTACTAACGTCAACATCAGCCCGAAGGTCTGGCTGGGTTAGACCCCGAAGGAAAAAAGGAAAAGAGAAGGGACAGGAGACCTGTTGTCACTAAGCAGCGCCATTAAGAGAGTGACAACCGGCACTTGGCAAGTGAGTCCTTGGGAAGCCTCATTAGCATGCGGACCTTCTGCTGGTCCCGCTCGGGGTTCAACAAGCAGACGGGTCATGAAGCCAAACGGTGCCCAGTCCGAGCCTGGCTGCAGCGCCTGACACCAGCCACCAGCCAGGGACCGTGGGGCCGGCTCAGTGCAGGGAGCTCAGAATAGTGGCCTGTCCCCACCCCCAAGAAAATAACAACTTATTAACAAAACTAACAAGCTCTGAACGCTCGCTACCTGGGATCCTGGATTGGATCCTGAAACAGAAAAGGGACAATAGTGGAAAAGCAGGTGAAATCCAAATAAAGCCTGTAGTTAATAGAGTTGGACTGGTGTTAAAGTCTTAGTTTTGACCAAGGCCCCAGGGTTACATAAGATGTTAACAGGAGGAATTGTTGGGCGACCAGCACATAGGAATTCTCTGGATTACTTCTACAACTCTTCTATAAATCTAAAATCATTCTTAAACTTAAAGAAAAAGAACAAGGGCCATTTAAAAATAAAACTCCTGGTTTTCTAACAATGATTTATCTTTTTCATAGAAAACCAATGCCCTTGATAGGGTTTAACTATTATCAGGTTTTATTGGAATGCTGGCCGAGACGTTACAGCGAAAGGGAGTCACTGAACTCAAAGCGTGTGAGCAGGGCCCCTTGGCTCTGCAGCCAGGCTGAGGGAGCGACGCGCTCCACGCAGCCAGGGGCCAGGGCGCTGTGCCCTGGGAGGTGAGCCTTTCCAGCCAGTTCGCACCCGTGCGCCACACCTGCTGTCTCAGCGTCTTCTCCAGGCAGTCTCCCGCCACTCGCCCCAAGCGTCCGGTGACACCCCCTCACCCCCGGCCTCACCTAACAGCCTGGCGGTCTGCCCACGCCCTCCACAGCCCTGGCCTTAGCACAGCCTGTTCCCTCTGCTCAGAATGCCCTTCCACCCCTTGGCTGCTGAACAATTCCCACCTGTCCTCTGAGGCCCCCGGGGACTCTGGCGGACACAGCGCCTCCCCGGGGCCGTCCTGGGTGCCCCGCAGCAGGATCTCCGCCACCACCACGCCCCCAGAGCAGTGCTGCTGCGGCCCTGGACGTGTCTGTCCGCCTGTCTGTTTCCCAAGGAGGCCAGGCGTCCTGTACGGAAGGGTAAGACAGCCCATCCATCCCAGCAGCCCACTCCCACGCCCGGCACCACGCCTGCACCACACGCTGAGTGAATTAAACACCAGGAGTCAGGGATGTAGGCAGTTCTTTTAAAAGAGAAAATACCAGGAACAACCTTCCATCTTCTGTTAAAAGGTCAGAAGATTCCATTTGTACGAAGTGAAGGAGGCAGGCCCGTTTAAAAGAAACAGATTCTGTGACAGAGCGACAGGTCCATTTCCACAGACAACAGAGCACTGCACAAGTATCCTCTCCCGACCGGGAAGCTGAAAAGCTTTTCAAAGGTTTTGGTTTCCTTGACAACAGTACTGCTGGAGACAAGCAGAGAAATAATTAAAAAGTATGTTCCCTTCGCTTCCAACTCCCTCAGTGTTTTTAAGCAATAACGCACAGGCCACACTCAGCGGGCACAGTGTCAGGCTGGACAGTGCCGAGGGCACGCAGGGCACCTCCCGGCCACCCCCCTGCAGGGCCGAGTGAAGGACCTGAGCCCAATGCCCAGGATGACATTCACCACGGGAACCTCGGCTCATGCAGGTCAGAGTCACAGCTGCGCTTCTGAGTGCCAGAGCGCAGCCAAAGCCCAGCATAACTAATCCTCAGAATGGCTCTCGGAGCTGGCTGAGTATTACTGTCGCCGCTTGGCAGGGGAGAACGCATGGCGCAGAGCAGTGAGAGCCCAGGCAGTCCGGCCCTGGGGCCCACACGCTGGCGACCTCTGGCCTCCACTCTGACCATGCTCACGTCCCAGGGCAGCTGAGACGCGGCCCCGGAAACAAACCGCCTTTCCTCTGAGCGCGGCCGTCCTGCCAGGCCACGCAGATCGGCTGTGCGCCCCTAGCCCCACCCCCCGGGACCCCTGCGCCCCTGCCCTGGGGCTGCCAGCCCTGGTTTATGGGGCTCCTTTCTCCTCTGGGGTGGCGTCTCATGCTGTTTTCACAGCCTCCCTGCATTCGTATCTTTTATTGTCAGTCTCCTCAAATCCTTCCTGGGTTCATGGTTTATAAGTAAATAAACAAACACGCAAGCTGCGAGCATCGGCCGAAGCCCGTTACCTAGGAGCGTCGACCCAACTGTTTCAGTGATTCGGAACAATCATGGCTTTGACTTAGCTCCCGGCTCCATCTTCCAAGCCCTTGCCAGAGCCTGGCCACCCCGTGGGGACATTCCCTACACAGGTTAGAGGTGGGGACACAGGGGCCCAGGCATGCAGACGAGACCACCTCCAAGGTCTGAGGAAGCCCACGGAGTCGCATTCTACGGATGCACCCGTGGGCACAGGAGGGTGGAGGGCAGTGCCCATGCTCCCAGGACGCCCTCTGGAGCCCGCAAGCAGGACGGTGACACGGAGGAGCCCCGAATGCAGTGTGACACCGGCCCTGTGCGTAGAGCCCCGGGCCCTTCCACGCCCCTCTCTGGCCCTCCGTTTTCTCCCCGGACGTGGGCGCAGGCCTGCGGAGGGCGCCAGCTGCACTTGGTGTGCCTGCGGCGTGCCCGGTCCCCTCCTGAGAGGGCTCCCTGGGCTTTCTCGTTCCGTCCTCAGAACACTGGCGCGGACACAGCTGTTATCCCCACCTGACTGATGGGGAAACCGAGGTCCCAGGAGTTCTCTAACTTCCCCAAAGCCACCCAGTTAGCAGGCGTGAGGCCCAGGGCTGAGCCCCGCGGAGGGACTCCTGCGCTCGGCCGACTGCCCCGTGCCCCAGCTGTGGGCAAGAGGTGTAACGCCCGTGCGGTGCCCAGCCCAGCACGGCACAGCACAGGGGGCAGCAGCCGGCCGCCTGCCCGGGCGGTCCAGGCCTCAACCCCACACCAGGCCCCACCGGGCTCCCCTCACCAGACCCCACCACTGCCCAGACCGGCCCCCTGCCCCTCCCTGTGGCACGGCCATCAGCACAGGCCCCCCTCCCCACCCACCAGCTGCTCATCCCGTCTTCCAGCCCCCAGCTCGGTCTCCCCACTCCCTGAAGCCTGTCCTGCCCTCCACCCCTAGGGACCCACCCCTCTCCCCTCTGTATTCCTGTCCCCAGTGCAGAGGGCCTGTCATATTGTCACACTCTAGTATGTCTGGATGCCTGTCCCCCATTAGCTTTCTTGGCAGCAAGGATGTGTCTGGTCCCCTCTGATCCCAGAGCTGTACACAGCCAGCATTTCATCAACGGCTGGACGAACAAATGACCAAAGGAAGAAAGAAGTGGAGAGAGCAGGCCTTCTATCACGTCCCTGTGGTACCCAGTCACCCTCGGGGGCCCTGGCTGCCCGCCCCACAGAGGACCTGAAATAAGACCCGGGGGCCTCACCGCCACGCACCTGCCAGCCCCACCTGCCACCACAGAGGCCCCACGCGCACCCTGCCGAGCCGGCCAACAGGGAGCGCGGCTGGGACAGCACCCGCCCTGAGAGGCCCGGGTGCCCACGCTGCTCCCCGTGGCTTGTTCAACAAATCAAGGCAGCCGGAGGCAAATCGGACTGCGAGGCCCCCGTGCCTAAGAACACGGCTTAGGAGGCAGTTACAGAATAAACCCTGACCTGGAGATCCTGATAATACCTCCCATTTGTCAGGGCTTTACAGTGTACAGACTGGCTCCCCACATCTGACCTCGGACCCTCCCAGACCTGTGAGGTCATTATTTCACGGGAGACTGTGAGTGCCACCTCGTTCTGAACGCTCGCAGCGTGCCCCGCCCAGTGCCAGGCACCAGGGCCACGTTAGGGGCTCTCTCCAGGGCAGCACACACCTTCCCAGAAGGGGCCTGGGTGCCTCCACCCAGGCTTCCCCCGTTTCCCAGCCTAGCACACTGAACGCTCCCATCTGTGCCCCCTTTGCACGGAATCCACTCCCCACGGCAGCCAGTTCCGGGTGCAGGAAGGTTCTCCCTCCCACCCCGCAGCCCAGGAGCAACCCAGAGTGCGCCTCCTCCATCTTCCCCAGCCCCGGGGGACAGCCGCCCCCTCCCCGCCTGCCCCCTTCACTGGCTAACGGCATCACGGCGAGTCTACAAGGAACCAGGTCGTTTCAGAACACGCTTGAATGAGAGAGAAAAACCAGGACGAAAGCAAACAACTTTTCCAACCAAAGGTTACGATGAAAATGTGTTTTGTGTTTTTGTACCTTTCGAAATAACACTTGAAGTAGTTCCGAAAGAGACCACTTCTGTTTATAAAAGCTCTGAATTTCTCCCTCCAGTTGTCCTGGGCTGTGTACACACATGGAGGAGGGACCGCGATCGGTGCTGTGACACTTTTAGTGCTAGCATGTGAGCGGATTAGAACCCTAAACTCAGCAGGTTAACATGTTCTGAAAGCAATTTCAGTGTTAGTCTAAATAATTACAGATCACATTCACTTAGATAAGGGCCTCTGCCCCCTCGGGGCTCCGAGGGAAATTTCTAGGCATGATAGTTAAGCAAAATAGTTGGTTATTACACAGGCTTTGCAGCGGCGGTACAAATTGGTACAGCCCTTTCGGAAAGCAATCTGACAGGAGACAGATCAGGGCCCGGGAAAATGTACAACCCTTTGACCCAGCAGTCCCACTTGTGGAAATCAATCTGATAGAAATGATCCACCAGAAAAGGGTTCCGTGCGCGAAGATAACCACTTCAGCATTATCTGTAATAGCAAAAATTAGAAGCCACCTAAGTGTCCAAGGACGCCTAAGTAAATTACAGCTAATCAACGCGACAGAGCAGCGCGGAGCCCGGCAAACTGACGGCCCTCGGAGGCCGCCGAGGCTGGGAGGGCGCGTTAAGTGGGCCAGGCGGGCGGCGGCACGGCGCGCTCTCCGCGAGGAACACGAGCCCGTGTGCACAGGAGATGGACAGCGGCTGTTAAAAGGATAATCACAATTCTAGTGTCTGCTGGAGTTGGGAGGTCTTTTGTCATCCGCGTGTGAGGCTGTAAAATCATCCTCACAGAGGGCAGAGGGAAGGCAGGGAGAAGGCCAGGCGGCTGAGGGAGGCTGAGACCCCCCAGGATTGTGATTTGGTCACACGGTCGGGAAATCTAACCAAACAGAAGGTAGTGACAACAGTCTGGCTGACCCGAGGCACACCGACCGGCACCCAGCTATGACACCGTTTTCACCAAGACGTGCACCCCCCCAAAATGACATCACAGGCGTGCATAAAGCTGTGGTTCCCCAGCCGCGGGCCCCTTTTCCCCTCCCCAGTGAGCACTCCACCACGCCGCTGTTCACGTGGGGGCATCGCTCCACATCAGCATATCAGCACTGAAAACTGGGGCAGTGAAAGGATTAATTCATGTAAAAGAAACAATAATAAACCCATTACATGTTAACATAAAATTTCTGATGAAAAGTAAGTTTGTTTCCCAAGAAAAAACATTAGTGAGAAGGCAGTTTACATTTTTGCCGTTTTTTTAAATGGCTGACTTAATGCAAGACAGCTGGGTTCTCATGGCTGTTGCTGTAGTTCATCTATTTCAACAGCACACATCCCACGGCCTCTGGAAAACTCCACGCACACGCAGGCGGGAACGAGAGTGAGAAGGGCGAACACCTTCTAGGCGCTATTATGAAAATCGTTTTCACTCCACAGACCTCATGAAAGGGCTGCAGGACCCCCAGGGCTGCGCAGACCACACTGACAGCCACCGCCACAAATTACAGCATTAGAAGCTGCTGCTGTCGTGGGGGAGGGTTTGAAATCCAGTGTATGGTTGGAGCACAACTACTCTGTTGAATTATTTTTTTTTTGAAGACTGGATGGAAATATATCAAGAAGTCTCCAGCCGTTGCTTCTGGGTGGAGAGATGACAGGCAATTTTTTCCCTAATCCCTTCCCATTCTTTCTAGGGGGTGTGTGTGTATTTTTTTTTTACGGTCAAAAACCACCTTTCTGTTTTGAGGACAAGTTCGGGCAGCCGGGGGTTAGCCCTGTGGAATAAGCTGGGTGGGAAGAAAGGCAGTTGAAATTATTAGCAGCCAGTCGGGGGTGGGGCGCATCACGAAGTAAGGCTGCTCCCTCCCACAGACCGGAGGGTCGGCGCCTGGCACCGAGCGCACGCTTGCCGCACGGGGCGCGCCCGCTGGCCCCACACCACGGAAAGAAAGCCAGGAAGAGATGACGAGAATTGAAACTGGCTCGAGCTGATCACTGCTCTCGGGGTGGGGGGGACATGCCATCTCTAAAGCTGCAGGGCAGTTACAGAGGGAAAGGTCCATAGACTTGACTGCAAAAAAAGAAAAAAGTTAGCTTTTTACCCGTGAAAAAAACAAAATGAAATAATGACATACACGCGGGCGTGGGCATGAATGATGATGGGTCAATACTGTTAGCACGTAAATTGCCCAGGGAGGACCGACAGGAGATTAATGGATAAGAACCATGACCACAAACACTTATTTAGCATTAACGAGATGCTGGCCGCGTTCTAATGGAGCTGCACGCAAATGAACTCATTTGGTTCTCAAACGAGACTCCGTTAGATTAGCGAGCGTAATTCCACGGGGGGAGGATGAGACCACAGGGTCACATTTACACACACACGGGGCGGACGCTGTGTGCAGCAGACGGAAGTGGAAACATCAGCAGGAGGCCAGGACAGGAGCGAAGCTGGCATCCTAACAGCCCCCCGCCTCTTCCCCAGCTCGGAGTGCAGAGGCAGGCAGCCGGCTGAGCGCCAGCCCGGGCGGGGGGTGGGGCGGGACTCCTCTCTGGGACACAGGGCAGTGAAGAGAAAATGCCCATTCCACATTTGGGGTCCCGCGATGGCACCTGCTTCCCGGCTCATCGCCCTAGACAACAGCCTCCCTGTGGACAAGCCCCATCCGCACACACTGCCCAGGCAAAGCCCTGGCTCCCATCAGCTTTTTCTGGCCTCCCTCCTGAATCAGACCAAGCAGCAGCAAATCTCTATGAAACAGACACCCAAAAAGGAAGACAAAGGAACTGAGAAGACACAAACATTTCAGAAGACAGGAAAAGTTTTGAATAACTCAGAGAGCTGAGAGTTCTTATACATATGCAATAAAAAAGAATATACTTTTTTTTAAAGGAACATTCAGAAACAAGAAACAGCTCTTAGAATGTAAAAATATAACAACACTTTTCTGAATCTATGTTATATTTCATTAAAAAAAGTTTCAATCCCTGGCTGCTGTGTCTCAGTGGATTGAGCATCGGCCTGCGAGCCAAGTGTCGCTGGTTCGACTCCTAGTCAGGGCACATGACTAGGTTGCACGTCAGGTCCTCAGTTTGGGGCACGAGTGAGAGGCAACCACACAGTGATCTTTCTCTCCTTCTCTTTCTCCTTTCCCCTCTCTCTAAAAAAATAAAATTAAACAAATAAAGAAATTTATTATATAAAAAATAAACTAAAAAGTTGAAAATAAAAACTTTAAAATATTTAAAAAAAATAAAAAAAGTTTCAGTATAGCCCTATCTGGGTAGCTCAGTTGGCTATAGCGTCATCCCAATACGCAAGCTTATGGGTTCGATCCCTGGTCAGGGCACATACAGGCATCAACCAATTAATGCAGAAATAAGTGGAACAACAAATCAATGTTTTTCTCTCTCCCTCTCCCTAAAATCAATCAATAATTTTTTTTTAAAGCCGTCAGCTGCCCCAGCTGCTGTGGCTCAGTGGGTTGAGCACCAGTCTGTGAACCAAAGGGTCACCGGTTCAATTCCCAGTCAGGGCACAGGCCTGGGTTGCGGCTGGGTCCCTAGTTGGGGGCATGTGAGGGGCAACTGATGTTTCTCTCCCTCTCTTTCCCTCTCTAAAAATAAATAAATAAAAATTTTTTTTAAAGGAAAAAGCTCTTCATTAAAAAAATTAGATTAAAAAAGTTTAAGTATATGACGGCAGAAATACAAAATAAAAAAGAAAATGATTTTTTAGCAGAGGAAATTTCCCAGAAAAAATAAAACAGAAAGGCAAAGAGGTAGAAAACTAGAGATTAAAGATTTTTTAAAAAATTAAAAGCTGAATTCAGGGACACCCAGCCCTTCCAGGAGGTTCGACCGGAGTCCCAAAGTCAAAGCTCTAGATGGGCAACAGCCCCTGGGGTCCCCCATCTCTCCACGGCCCGGGCCGATGCCTCCCTCCAGGAAGCGGCTCCAGGACCCCTGGCAGAGCAGAGCTGCGGGCCACATGGCTACCAGGCATCTGAGACTGCGCACCTTTCAGCTGGGGTCCCAGTGTCCCACAAGGGGACTTTGAGACGTGCTCTCTTCTGTCTTGTCAAGTGGAGAAGCTATGGCAAGCTTGCCAGAGAAAGGCCAGCTGAAGCTGGCTTTCTGGGGTCCTGGACTGACGCCACCGGTCTCACTCACTTGCACCCCTCGACTGCACCTCGGTGCTTTTGTCCCCGCACCCTGCCCCCCTGCCCTGCTACATGGGGTCCCTTAGTGTCCATCTGAGACAGACACCTGACTAGAAACCGCAGGAGCCAGGAGAATATTTAAGACGTTGGAGGGACTCCCCTGCCCTCCTTCTAAGGGGTAAAAATACTATCAGTTTGTAGGGGCGGGGGGAAGTGACCGCCCTGTAAATTTGAAATGCTGGTTACATTTCTGTACCTGTGGTCTAGTTACAAACAGATGCACATGGGAAAAAAGACTGGAAGGAAGTGCTGCCTGGAAAGAAAGGTTCACGGTCATTATATTTGAGCAAAGAGTGTGAGGTTACATTTTTTAATTTCTGCCATTTCTTTCTTTTTTGTGCATTTTTTCTCAACACTTTACACATCCATGATAAAACAAAGTTACACCTAAATTAACAACTCATTTTTTAAAAGAGAAATTAACAACTCATTTTTTAAAAGAGAAGGACAAAGCCATCCCCGGGCACTACATGGGTGCCTTTAAGTCTTCCGTGTCCAAGCTTTTAAAGCAGTGAGAAATAATTTACTAGACTGTCTCAACGCCTAAGTGTGCCAATTTTGCAATCTGCATTTTTCAATTACATTAAAAGCATTTTCCCAAATTGCTCTATTCTTCCCTTAATGACAAGGGATGAGACTGGAGGGGGCTGGTTCCCCGAGGACAGAGTGCACCTTGCCTCAGGCTGTTTCCCCCGGTCAGGCTGGCAGCTGGCAGGCGCTCCGCCCTGCCCCGGGTGTGCGCCCTGCCCCGGGTGTGCGCCCTGCCCCCGGGAGTGCACCCTGCCCCGGGTGTGCGCCCTGCCCCTGGGAGTGTGCCCTGCCCCGGGTGTGAGCCCTGCCCCGGGTGTGCGCCCTGCCCCGGGTGTGCGCCCTGCCCCCGGGAGTGCACCCTGCCCCGGGTGTGCGCCCTGCCCCTGGGAGTGTGCCCTGCCCCGGGTGTGCGCCCTGCCCCGGGTGTGCGCCCTGCCCCTGGGAGTGCACCCTGCCCCGGGTGTGCACCCTGCCCCGGGTGCATGGACTGTTGAACCAAGAGAAGTTTTCAAAGAGCAGAAAACACAGCTTGGGTCCTGCCACACGGTCCTTTTCCTTGGTCTTCATGCAACCTCCATGTTTTCTGCTTGCGCGGCCCCCTGGCAGCCCCAGCGGCCAGCGGCCAGCAGCCAGCAGCCTGAGCCTTCACTTCCCACCCGGTGGCGATTCACATGACCAGGAACTTTCACTGAAGGGAGAGGGGCAAACGGCGCCTGGAGAGGGAAGCGCAGCACCGTTCCCCCCCCACCCCCCACCCCGGCCCCATTCCCTCCTTGCCTTCACCTAATTGCCCGTGATGCACAGTTAATCACTCACTCCCCAATTACTAGCCGCCCACCACCACCACCCAGCCCTCCCCCCGGCTGCGCAGCGCTCATTTCCAATAGCTTCGCCTCGTGCTTGGAATAAATTGCCCGTCATCTGCATAATGCTCCCCACCTCCTCCCTCCACACATCAAATCATTTCTCCATCTCATTCTGTAAAATCCATCAAGAATAATTCTTTCAAAACTGAAATAAACCTTCACTCTGGCACTTGAATCCATAAATTTCTTGTCTTTGAACCTGGGCTATATTACTTTCTACGAAGCACATCTAAGCTACCCTAATACAATAGAACACGCTAACAATGATACATCAGCTGGATCCTACAACACATAAAAATGTAAATCCGAACCACCACAGAAATCATCCCTCCTCCATGGGCCCCAGGACAGGACCACAGGGGCTGAAGCCGGGGCAGACGCTGGGCACCACTCGGGCAAGGGGACATGCCTTCCCAACCTTGCTTCTCCGAGGCGGAGGAGCAGAGTGCGTCTCTGAGACCTCTGCTCGGGCTGTGGAGCTGGACAGCCAGTTTCGCACTGGGCCCCTCCCATTTAGCGGGTGGATGAACCCCTTCACCTCGTGGGCCTCAGCATGCGACTCTGGACGAAGAAAGCAAGCACAGCCCTTGCCTCGGGCCTGCTGTGAGGGCCAGAGCCAGCGTCTGGGACGGTGCTGAGCAGGAGGGCGCGCGCGGGGACAGTTAGCTCTTTCCAGCCTCTCATCTGGCCTCACGTCTCTCAGAGGTCACAGAGCTGACAAGCAGGACAGTGAGACCTCAATCTGTGTGTTCGAATTCCAGAACAAAGTCCTTTCTTCCGGATGCACATGGGAAGGGGGGCCTACACCCAGCTAAACCTGGTGCCGCCCTGGCCAGAGGAGGGTGGGATCACTCTCCTGGGTCTGTTCAGGTGTACATCGCTCCCCCTCAGCAGGGCAGAGGCTCAGACACAAAATGGGGCGCGCACTGGCTGGTTTGGGCACACGGACCCAGCCCTCCGACCCGTACCTTCCGAGCGTGCAGTTCGTGCAAAGGGAGCGGGCAAATGGCTTGCTGCAGACAACCCCCAAAGCTTTAAAAATGTTTAAAGTCGCTATCTCTGGAGCCCTGGCATTGAAACTCTTAAAAACTATGTGTCTATAGGCAGACTACAGAAAGATTCACAAGAACAGGAGTTACATTAAGTGGAGGATTCTAACTTGTCTTTCCTCTAACTCTTTAAACTAATCAACACAGGTCCAGGGGAGTTGGAAACATCACCTTCTTGTTTCTTCTCCACAGCAACAACCCCAATAGGGAGCCATTATCCCCACTTGACCAATGAGGAAACTAGGATCAGAGAGGCTAAGTGATTTTCTGAAAGTCACACAGCAGATATAAAACAGGAACCCAGAAGTCTGATGTAACAATGGCACGAAGGTTTGCCAGTCTACTCAGGTTCCACTCATCACCCACGGAGGCTTTCTTTAGCTAAAGCCCATCTTAACTGCATCAAGGCAGCAAAAAAGACATTTACATATAGCTATGTTCACTGAAGGACTTTTTCAAATGAAAGCAGGACGTGAGAGGGAACAGCATGGAAACAGCCAAGTCTGGAATTAAGACAGCCATAAAAACGTTAGGGGAAAACTTTTTTTTTAAGGTAGAAAAATCCCCCTTACAAATAGTATAAAAAAGGGGGGGGGGTCCAAACTGCAAATAACGCAGCGTGCGCCCAGTTCTGTAAACGCACACGCACCTCACCAGGCCAGGCAAGGTCCCCAGGTCAGTGAGGTGCCCGCTCAGGGTGAGGACTAGCAAGCATTGCTGTTTTAGTCTTCATGTTTCACATTTTCAGAGTTTTACACAATAAGCATCTATTACATTCATGATCAAAAAGGAAAAGTTCATTTTTAAGTATGTTAAGGAAGCTTGTTATTGAAAGAATTCCCTGAGCAAATCATTTTGTACAACAGATACACAAACCTAATTCATACATTTTGTTTGTAATCCTGTGTTTCAGGGCTCAGGTTTTCCCACCCGGAGAGTAAGTCCCTGGGATCCAGAAGGCTGCCTCTGCCTGCGGGCCTGCTCCGGAGGCCTGGCCTGGGGGCGGGGGGGCGGGGGGGGGGCCTCTGTGTGTGGGGCCACTACAAGGGGCGGCTGTGTTTGCTTCAAGCAGGCCTCCTCGGGGCTGTTCCTTCCAAAGGGCCTCGGGTCGGGAGGCTTCCTGTATGTGCCGTGGGCATCCAAGCGTGTTGAGCCAAACGAGGACACGGGGAAATGAGGAGAGGACACACAAGGGTCCCCGAGCCAGGTCACAGCTACGGCAAACAGATGCACGCAACAGGCGGGGCGGCAAGGGGGTGGTTGAACACAAAAACAGAGCATCGGCGCGGGGTTGTGAGGCGTTGTTGTATTTTGTTTCGTTTCTCTAGCTGTAAATTTTCAAAACTAATATAAGCATATTTTACAGCTCACGGAACATTTAGAACATATTAAAATAAGTATCTTTCCACTGTAATGTGCCCGATTGAAATTTATGAATTCCAAAGCTACGTTTTAAGGAGATGAAGGAACTGGCACTCCACGTTCCTTGGATTAATCAGATGGATTGTGTTGTTTTTCTCCTGATCAAAAAAAAAAAAATCATTTTTCAGTGACTGCCACCTTGAATCAAAGATTCTTCCAGATTCTAGAAGCTTGCAGTGAGCTGTTTATATTAAGTCTTACTGTGCCCCCTGGTGGCAGATAGGATTTAAGGACATAAAACACAATTCTTTCCCAACGGCTGGAAATAAAATTCAAAACATTTTAAAAATCTGATCACTTAATGTGTACAAAACTTTGTGCCAGGTGCCATGGAGAATGTAGAAATGGGTCTGGCCAGATCCCATTTACAAGTGAGGCAGGCATGGTTCCACGGCCGCGCAGGGAGAACAAGACGCCCTGGCGTGCTCAGGAAGAGAGGGCTCCTTGAGGGAGCAAGGACGAGAGCACACAGGAAGTGCCCACTACGTGTCAGACACCACGCTCAGTCATTCATATCCTGTGTCATTCGTTTTTCTCCAAAACCCAGAGAGGCATGTGCAAGAAGCCCCACCTTACATACGAGGTCTGTCAGGAAAAAGCCCAGCCGTTGTTAACATGAGAACGGTTTGCGCAACATCGATGTGACCTGGCAGCCAAGGAGCGGGGACTGGGATGTGCATCCGTGAACAATGGCAACGTCACTGTACTAGTCAGTGGGGGCGGCACCCACCATTGAGTGAGCTTGTGTTCTGTGTGGCTGTCACATCCAAAATAACTGAGTGAGGAGAGCAACGAATCTGCAGCCCATTTTGTGTGAAGCTTGAACGTTCCTCCACGAAAACCATTCAATGACTCAGGCCACAGCTGTGGCCAACAGGTGATTAGCAGCTTCATCACGGCAACACGCCCGCACGTGCATCACGTCTCGTGCAGAGTTTACTGGTGAAGCATCCAATCGCCCAGGTGACTCAGCCCCCCTAGAGCCCAGATTTGGCGCCCTGCGACTTCTGGCTCTTCCCAAAACTAAAATCACCTTTAAAAGGGGAGACCAGCGATGAGATTCAGGAAAATGCTAGGGGGCAGCTGATGGCGATTGGGAGAACTGTGTGGGGTCCTAAGGTGCCTACTCTGAAGGGGACTGAGGCGTCATTGTCCTGTGTACAATGTTTCTTGTATGTTGCATATTGTTCAGTAAATGTCTCTATTTTTCATAGTACATGGCTGGACACCTTCTGGACCAAACTCATACACTGGATAGGGTCAGAGAAGTTCAGTAACTTGCCAGAGATCACACAGCCAATCAGTGGCAGAGGGAGGATTCAAACTGAAGTGTTGTGTCCCCAGCCCCAAACCCTTCCCTCCTTCCTGATCTGGTGAGGGGCAAGAAGGCACTCTGGCAGACTTCAACCAAAAGGCAAGGGGAACAGCACCCAAGGAAGGGATCACAAAGCTGGGGGTGCCCACTGCCCGCGGCACCCACCATTGGCTCTCCACCCAGGACTGGAAGGAAGCAAGCGGGGACTCCTGCCTGCACTCATGGCCCTGTCCCCTCTCCAGACTCAGGGACCACACAGCACCTCCTGTGCCCACCTCCGTCACATACCAGATCACAAGGTCCCCAAGACCTACCACACCGCCCATCCTCTGGCACCATGCTGCCCAGGGCTGCCAGCTGCCCACCAGGTGGCACACAAACCTGAGGACCCAGCACATCCAAGAGCCCAGCCCAGCCCCCACCTCGTCCCCCAGCGCCTGCCACAGTTCTTCACACTGAAAAGTTGCTCAACATCATTCTGCCAAATAACTCTGTCACTGAAAACTCAAATATCTTAACACAGAAAGAACCCTGGTTAACGGCTTTGTATCCGTGGCTTCTAAAGCCCTGATTTCAAGACACCACAGCAAGGAAAGGGTCAGGAGACGCTGACCCCAGCCCCCGGGACATCAGCCATGCTCTGCCCCTGGGGCCACCTCCACAGCCACCCCTGCAGCCTCGTCATGAGGGACAAACTGTGCAGTGGACAGAGCTCCCTGGAGGCTGCCAGGCCAAGCAGCACACGCCAGCACCTCAGGACGCACGGGCACAGCCACTGTCCACGCCCCGGGCGACCCCACAGCCGGAGGCCTGGGCCCAGGTCCGGGTCAGTCACCCCCAGCAGAGGGGCCTCCCCAAACTGGACCAAGTGCGCCCTCCACCGGCCACGAGGTGTCACAGCTAGTTGGCTGCCCCAGGACCCCTCGGCGGGGGGCCCCTACACATCCCCAGCGCACGCTGCCTGCTCCCCAACACCCACTACACGACTGAACAAACACAACACCCCAATCAGTGGTGTCACTAGCCACTCCCTGTTTGCAAACTGTCATGGGTGCCTCTGCTCAGGCACACACACGCCCCAGACCAGCGAGAGCCAAGCAGGGCCCTCCGAGCACCTCACTGATGCAAGGAGTAGCCCAACGCCCCCTGGGCTCCAGGCCCGCCCCTCACCATCAGGAGACACCATCCCCTGGACAGACGGGCCGTGGGCGCCTGGGAAGCCTCCCCTGCCCCCCTGCCCCCCTGCACCCCTCCCCGCCCACGGCAGCCCAGCCTGTCCTCTAAGACCTCCCGCAAGCCCGCTTCCTCCTCAAGGTGTGCTGTCAACGGGTGCCAACCTGGCCTTCCCTCCAGGGCGCCAGGAAGGGGCCGCCCTCAGCCCTCAGGTGGCCCGCCTGTGACCACACTGCCCGCCCCCAAGCCCTGCCACATGCTCAGCATCAGCCTGGGCGTCTCAGACACGCAGCGCCCGGACCGTTGTCCCCCTTGAGAAGCCCCAGCCATACTTAAGCTTGTTTGGCTGAGGCAGAAACAGGCTCAGAGAGGTCAAGCACCTTGCTCAAGGTCACAAAGCTGCTGGGGACGGAACCAAACCCCAAGCCCAGGTCACTCGTACTCCCGCCCACATCTGGGGCCTGCCCGACCCCGCCTGGGCCCACACAGACCCCACACGCGCCCTCCGGGAGCACAGACTCTCAGGAAGGAGAGCTGAGAAGCCGCAGGACCGACCCGCGCACGTTACAAGTGCCAGCGGTCTCTGAGCAGACGTCAGGCTCCCCAGCTGCGCGGAAGAGCACCAGAGACCCGCGTGCAGGCCGCTGGGCTCAGGCTGGAGCTGGAACCTGCCACTGTCCCCACACAGCCCGACTGGCCCTGCCAGAAAGACACAGGCGAGTCAACTCAGAAGTCAAAGGGCCACTTAAAAGTGACACCCAGCGATCCAGCTCACATCAGAGGTGTCCCTGTGGGTGGGCCTCCTTTCCTCACTTCGGAAGAGGCCTCCCCGGGGAAAAAGCTCAAAACAGAACCTGCAAATGCACTGGCCTGGGCGGGCTGGTTCCAGCGCAGGGGGCGACTAGCTCTGGGTGAGGGGCTCTGTGCGACATGCGTGTGATCACGCCCTTTGCAGACGAGACGCCGGCCTCAGTGGGGACAGCGCGGCCCGGCGACCAGCTACTGCCCGGCTCCAGCTCCAGCTCCAAAGCCGAGTTTTCCCCGGAAGCTTCGGTTCGGCTCAAAGGTACGTGGCCCCTACCACATACTGGTGCTGTGCTAGGCGGCTGGGGGCCGCGGAGAGCGAGGAGGGACACCAAGGACAGCTCAGCGGGGCTGCAGACAGGGACAGGCATGTGCAGCACACCTGTTACACTGCACACCTGTGCGGCCGGGGCCTGCTGACTGCAGGTCTGCATTACTTCAGTATAAGGTAAAATGCGTAAGTAACTATGAAAAAAATGAGTTTCCATGTACACTAGAAGTGCCACAGTCCTCCCTGGCTGGCCCCTCAAGACCTCCATACTTGGAGCCAAGGCTGCCCTTCCGTCTCTCCACGCCCCCTTCACCAGGGGCCGCTCCCCGGACTGGAGGCCTTCCCCAAGCCCTCCCCGGCTGGAATGCCATCCCTCCTAGCGGGTTCCCACAGCACTTGTGTGCCCAGCTGGGGGTCCCAGCCTCACAGCCCTGAGCCCAGACTTGTGAGTGCCTCTCCAGTTACCTGTGACCCCTCCCACACTGCGCATGCCCTGAGTCCAGGGATCAGGTCTGCCTACCTCTGCATCCCAGCATCTGGCACTGTGTCTGGCACTGCCCAGCATGCCACGGGAGTCACAGAGGAGGTCCTGAGTCCCCAAGGCTTGGGCCTGGGCTGCTTTCCTCTCCCCCTGATCGCCCACACTCAGCGGCCTCATCCTCTTTGGACTTCAGCGTGTCTGGGTGTCCTCAGCGCCCCCACAAGGGATAAGGACTAGCTAGCGTCCTCTGGCGGCCTGGGCAAGGCAGCGCCAGTGAGGCCTGGGACGGAAGGGACCGAGGGCAGCCCACGGAGGACCCCCTCCTGAATGCAACAAAGAACATTAGAGGAATTCCCAAGATGACATGTTCAGCTCGTACCCGCTGTTTGAAGAACAAAGCATCCCAGCAGTGCAGTCCTGACGGCACCTGAAAAGAACAGTGTCACTCACATCTTACCTTGAAGGTTTTATCCATGGAAGCCGAGAGAAACATGTGGCTCTTCGAAAGGACTGGGCACCACTGAATGCCGTTGACGGGGCCCCGGTGGCCTCGCAGGTGGAAGAGGACCTTCCTGGAAATCTTGGTTTCTTTGTACGGAGCGTCCAAATATGGCTGAATAAACTCAGAAACCGTGGGGTCCACGCAGAGAGGGGCCGGAGCGCGACCTGCGGAGGGGCGCCGGGCCTGTGCAGCTTCCCTCTGGCCCGTCTCCACGCTTAACGCTTGCAGCCGTCTCAGCCTTTTCGGGGTATAGGGCACGACACACTCCTCGTGCCTTTTCCTCTGAAGGGAGCTGCCGTTTGTCTCTGGCGCTTCAGCACGGGTTTGGGCACAGAAAGATGGCTCGGTGGGGGCAAAAGTCCCCCTGGAGAGTGTCACCTGCTTCAAGTGGGCCGCTGCCAGGGGCACGTGGCCAGCGGGAGTGTGGCTGGTCCACAGGGAAGTATGAGGAGGCCCGCTTGTGGGAAAGGTGACTTCGCCTTTCCTGGGCCACTGCAGCCTCTGGCTGGGGCAGGACCCTGGGTCCCTGCTCCAGAGCCGAGCCAGTGGGAGACGCTGGGCAGCTGGGTCTTCACAGGAACTGTGCTCCGCAGGCAGCGCGGCCCCTCCCACCCCATCCAGGTCTCCTGAGGCGGAATCCTGGCCGCGTGGTGTGGCCACGTCACAGGTGTCTGCCACCTGGCCAGCAGCATGAACACGTCCCACCAGCTCGCTCTCAGCCTCTGAGTCGGAGTCATCGTAAGCCACCAATGATGCCATTGAAGACACAGTTTCTCGTGGTCCTTCGAAGGCCGACTACCTAGGATCAAACAAAGCCAGGCGTCAGCACACGCGCATGGAGGAATGTTCACCACCACACAAGGTGGAAAGGAAACACGCCGCCCAGCAAGTCTACGACGGAAAAGCCCGCAAGGACAAACACATAAAGTATGAGGGCTTTTCTATACACCGGGCATATGAGTTACAAGATGTCATTTTTTAAAATGAAGACTATGGAAATTTAGGGATAAGTTTAACAACAACCAAAAAATAAGCAAGACCTACATGGGGAAAACCAAAGCTTTATTGAAAGACATAAAATAGGACATAACTACAGACACGATGCCTGGACGGCAAGACTCGGGACTCTAACGATGCCTCTGGAACAATACCCACACGTGTATGACAGAACCATACACCTGAAACCGATATAATTTTATTCACTAATGTCAGCCCAATAAACTCGATAAGAAAGAAAAAAAGGAGGAACCATGAAGTGCCAACCAACTGACCCAGGTGCTGGTGAATTTTCCACCACACAAAAAAAATGATAAGTATGTGTCATGATAGAGATGTTAGCTAATGCTACGGTGGTAATCATACTGCAATGTATTAGTGTGTCAGATCAACACATGTATATCTTAAACTTACACAATGTTATATGTCAATAACAGCTTCATAGAAATAAAGAGAAATAATAATAATAAAAAAACGTTTTGAAAGGCCCATTACAATTTAAACGTGTGTAGTTTTTACTGCAACATCCCCTCTTTAGAACCGTGTCCCACGCAAAGACCAGCACATGTCTGCAAAGACAGATGTACAAAGACAGCCTGCAGTATGTTCATCAGCCATTCACACACCGAAAGGAATCCGGTTTGGTCTGCAAACACTGACACGGAGTTCACCGGGTGGGGGAAGGGGGCCCCCTCACCTGTCCTCTCCCTGTGCTCCAGTCTTTCCTTGTGTTCTCCCTGCCTCCAACACTCTCCCCCCCCCAACACCCAATCTCCAGTCTACGCCAGGTGGAGAGGCAGACCCACACCCCAAGGCCAAGGTGCCTGCGTGTGTCGTCCAAACCTGCCCATTTCACTCCAACATACGGACTCACGCGACAGCAAATGTCCCCGTCCTAAAAAGTTCTTCCCGAAATTCTGAACCATCATACATGACAAAACTGTTGCCAACTCGTTTCTAGAAAGAAATACTCCACCTGGAGTTCAGTTCTGCGCTGTTAATAACGAAGGACCCGCAAGGGGAAAACCAGGGGCCACGCGCCACCCCGGACAGCAGAGGGCGCGCCGGAGCAGCACGGCCCGCTCCAGCGAGGACCCGCTACGGAGAAAGCCGGCTGTGTCCCGCTTCATAAACTACGCACGTGCGGAAACGTCGGTGCCGGGGCAGTCCCTCTGGGTCATCTGCCAAGCCGCTCCACACAGCCTGTCTTCCCCTGGACAGTGGGTTTCATGTCCCCCGGAATCAAACACCGCTGCCCTTCCACGCCTTTCCCCCAAAGGGTGCCACTCACCCTAAACGAGCTAAGTCATCAGCCTCCTCGCAAAAATCACACTTCCATCGGCAGCCTAATCCACACACAAAGCCATCGTCTAAAGAAAACGCCTACATCGGGCCTGCACATCTCAAATTCTAGCATAATGGACCAACTATAACTAACGGAACGGAGCACCGTGGACGATTTGGCGTTTCGGTTCTCTACACACTTAGCCAGGCCCTGAGGCCCCTCCTGGTCAGACATCTCAACTCCTGTGCACACGACCCCAGTCCCTCCGGTCAAAGGGAGCCCACCAGGTTCCTCCCCACGACCAGGGCGCCTGTGCTCAGCCATCGGGACGGAGTCCCACCCACCCAATGGTCCACAGCGGTGGGCTCACAGGAGCCTACGGCTAGAGCTCAAGACAAGGTCCACAGCAAAGAGAGCAGAGTGGTGGGATCGGGCCCACTCGCCCCGCTTCCCAACAAGGCGAGGCGGCAAAGATGGCATGAATGCAGGACGGTGGCCCACAGGGATCCCGATCCCATCTGCTTCTGGGACTTTTCATCCCCTCACTCAGGAAACACTGGAGGCCGGGCTACTCACCACGCCCCGCGCTAAGTGCCAGGGGCACCGCGGCGAGCGAGTGACAATAAACCACGCCCTGTGCCCGCTCACATGCCAGTGGGGAGGAACAGACCATCACCAGGTGAAGCGGGATGTCAGGGGGTGAGAAACCCTAAGGAGAGAAGTAAAACTGAAAGCTGGATCGAGGTGGCGGTGGGTTTGGGGTGGCGGTTTCACGGAGGAAGGCCACGGCGGGCCCAGGACAGGCGACATCTGAGTGATGTGCAGGGGAAGTGAGGGAGCAGAAGCAACAAACCTGATCACTCGGGTTCAGAGAGAGAGAGACAAGGATGACAGCAAAAGCAGGAAAACGGAGCAGACCGGGAGGCACGGGGACAAACATCAATGTTAGGGCAGAAGTGCTTGCTGCCTTTCATGTTTCTAAGGGAAAATGAACAAGTTTTCATGGGGAGACACGGTGATGAAACTAGGAGGAAGAGGTGCAGCGAGAAGGGAAGGTCGCGAGAGAAACGAGACTACGGACGGGAGGAGCGGCGGCTCCGCGGCACGAGGGCAGGGCCCCCGGCATCTGGTGGGAGGAGGGCACAGAGGAAGCAAAGGAACCGGACGTTCTCATGCCGCAGCACTTCCGGATCGCCCCTCTGTGCCGGGCCTTCTGCTGGGTCCGCTGTGGACAGCGGTACACACGGAACACGGGCCCCGCGCCGGAGGCCGCACGCTCGTGAAGGCGACAGACAAGATACGACCGCAGACGGGGTTGGAAGGGTTACTAGGAGTTAGCCGAGCTGTCAAGGGCGCGCGGTAAGGGCGGCCCCGAGCACTGCGCGTCCGGGAGGAATCGGAGAGGAAGGGCAGGACCGCGGTGGGGAAAGGTCCACGTGGAGGGGCGCGGGCCGCTCGGGCCGCCGCCGGGTGCCAGCAGCCTCCCGCCCCAGGCCGGCCGCTCACCGCACGCACCGGAAGCGCTCGGTCCGCCCGGAGCCCCACCTGCCTGCACTGCACCTCCCAGTCGCGTTCCGCCGGCTCCGGGGCCGCCAACCAATCAGCGGTGGCCTCCGTCCCGCCCCCCTGCTCGAACAGCCAATGAGGCGCAGCCGTCCCGGAAGTTTTTCCAGCCGGACGGCGTTTCCACGGACGCCCAGGAGGCTGAACCGGCGCTGCTGAGTGGTGACAGGCCCGCATGGGCTGGTGAGTGAGGGAGTGAGGGAGGGCGGCCGGGGCGGTGCCCGAGGAGCTGGCCCTCCTGGAGCAGCCTGCACCCCGGGGTCCGGAGTACCCTCCGGGGTTCTGGTACCAGCGCGGCCCTCGGCCCCTGCTCCGCGCGCCCCGACCCTTCAGCCCCCCCCACCCCCTCCCTTTTCCCGAGTCTCTGCCATGTGACAGCGGCTTGGCCTGTAGTCGCGCACTGAGCCCCCTCCACGGTAACGCTGGGAGGCTCCTTTGTGCCCATTTCCCCGAAGAGGAGGCCGAGGATGGAGCCGAGAGGTAATCGGATCTGCCTGAGGTCGTGAAATAAGGAAATCCCAAAGCCGGTGGAAGCCCGGGTCCGTGCGACCCCAGATCCCTGATCGTTGCCCTGCCCTGCGCCGCCTTGGTTCGCGACGGGCGCAGGGATTTTCCAGGCCACCTCTCCTCCCCCAGCATCGCACAGAAGCCCCAGCTGCCGCTCCCGACGCTGCGGGCGTGGGACGCGAAGGGGGCGGGGCGGCCGCGCGGAGGTCAGCGCGGGGTACGGGGCGGCTGATGCAATGGTGACACGCGCGCGGAGGCTTCACCTGGCCCCGCCGGCCCTCTCGCCCCGGACGCGCGCACCCCGCCCGGCCCTGATTGGGCGGCCCTGTCAAGGAAGTCGGTCTGGACGCTGCAGTGCTGGTGGGAAACCGGGCGATTTCCTAGAAACCCCGTGGCCACCGGCTGGAGGGTGGGGTCAGCGAGAACACTAAAAGGCTCTTTGAAAAGGAAAGTGAAAGAGAGAGGGAAGCCCATAAAAGCAGAGGCCAGCGGCTGAGAGCACAGCCGCTCCAGGAGCCACTGCCTGCCGGGTCTCCCCCTGCCCAGGTACGTACCGCCGCCTCTGGGAGGCCGGGCTCGTGGGCGTTTTACCAGCCTGTTACCGAAGCGCTGGAACCCTTGGCGTAAAGGCGAGAGGTTGCCCCTCTTAGGATCAAGGTGCTGGACATGTTTTTCCTCCCGTGGACCCAAGTTCAGGGGATCCACAGCTTCCCCAGGGAGTGGAGAGACTGGGTGAGCAGCTGCCTGTCCGGATTCGTGACTAGAGTTTTAGCACCTTCGTGGTGGCCGTCCTGTTTTTCCCTAACGAGGCCTGGTTAATTAAACAGACAACAGCCAAGCGTGTTAGCGGTCTCGTTGTGATACTCAAAAATACCTTATGCCAGGCTTCCTCCGGATGGATGTGTTCTTTGCCTTTTCAGATGATGTTCATTTTATTATCTGGAGAGAAAAAGAACCTTTCCTCTCAGTGTTGATGAAAGAGAAAGTGAATATAATTTGTTCCAAGGTTAGAAGTGTCAAAGAAGTCATCTTCTTGTCCTCTGGGAACTCGGCAGTCCGAGGCCATTGTCGCCCGCTGTCTGGGGCCAGGAGGGGAGGGGTGGTGTCCCACGCTTGGACTTCCAGGCCTCCAGAAACTCCTGGGTCACCGTCCCAGCTATTCCCGGCTGCTCCAGAATCGGCTGTCCTGAGGCCACCCTTGACCCAGGCGGCAGAATCGGGAGGTTCTGAGCTTATCCGTGTGACGCTTCATTGCTGTGCTGCCCCGTGGAACAGGTCTGTAATTCTCACCCCACGACGGGACCCGTTTTCTTCACATGCCTGTTCGGCTCCTCCAGAACAATGGGGCCTTTCGAAATGAACACAAGACTCAAGTTCTTTAAGAGAGAAAGTGAGAGTTAAGGTTTAACACGATAAGCGCCACGTCAGTCACCAGTGACAGACACCGCACTAAACGGCAAGGAAGGCAAACAGGCTGGGCGCTCAGCGTGGCGAGAGCCTGGCGCTTTCTCTCTGGGAGGAGCTGGGACCCGCTGGGGAGCACGCCGTGCCAGTCTCCGTGCTCCTGGCACCTTTTCCGAGGGGGTAACCCGTGGCTTCGCAGATTCTGGCTTCATTGCTGTGCTTCAGGTGACAGCCTCGGTTAAACAGGTGAAGCCGCTTTGCCTGCGTGCGTTCCAGTTTGTGGGACTAACCCCTAAGACAGTGGTCCTTAGCCTTTTGGCTTCTCACCCCCCCCCCCCGAAAGTGATGAAACCTGGGTACTCTGCCTAGAGCCCCATATATACCAATGGGCAAGCAAACAAGTGATGAAATTCTGAGGCTCCAAACTCGCTTAAAAACCTCCAAAGTTCAACGTAATTCTAAAAGTTAGTTAGCAAACAAACACAGGAGGATGCCCTGGTTGGGGGTCTCTGTTGGTTGGAGCATCATCCCGTGCACAAAAAAAAGTAGCAGGTTCGATTCCTGGTCGGGGCACGTGCCTAGGTTGAGGGTTCAATCCCCTGTCAGGGCACATGCAGGAGGCAGCCAATTGATGTTTTTCACATCAGTGTTTCCCTTCCTCCCTCCTTCCCTCTCTCTCAAAGTCAATAAAAATCCTCGGATGAGGTTTTGGTTTCCTTTTCAATTTTTAAAGAAATAAAGGCAGATGTCGACTAGATGTGAGACACGGCAGCAAATGGGTGGGCGTGTGCCATGAGAGAGGAGGTAGCTCCGTTCTCCTCGCCCCTGACTGTCCTGGTGTAATCCCTCCCAGAGTTGCATCATACGAGCACACAAGACTTGGGGCGCAGGCGGGTCCCACACAGTGAGTGTCTGCCTCGTGATCACAGGAGCAGAGACACCTCATCTTTCCCCTTGGAGCTTTACTGATAATGTTGGGGAGATGCTGCAGGAACTTAACTCTTGTTTATATCCATCAGCCCGTGGTAAAATTGGTTTTCTTAGGTGTCATTTCGCTTTAAGTGGCAGAACCTATCACTGATGTTAGTGAGAACTCACTGAACTGTGCACCCAGTTTGGAAAGCTGGGAGAATTCGGGATCATGTGTCAGGTATCTGGACATGATATTTGATCATCAGTGGCTAAGAGTAATTTTCTTCCCTTCGCTATGTGATATGGGCCTCTCGTGCCAGGCAGAGGTTCTTCCACATTCCTTCTCTCTTCTTTTTTTTTTTTAATTTTATTTATTTATTTTTAAAGAGAGCGGAGAGGAGGGAGAAAGAGAGGAGATTTGCCTCTCGCACGCACCCCAACCCCGGACTGGGCCTGCAACCAGGCCTGTGCCCTGACCGGGAGTCGAACTGGTGACCTTTCACTTTGCAGGACGATGCGCAGCCAACTAAGTAGCAGGGGTCCGGGCTCCTTCACATGTTTACAGACTTTCCTAAACTTTCGGCTTTGTGATCTAAGTTATGTCACCAAACTTCCCTTTCTGAGAATTGAATGATTCTCAGAAAAGGGGAACAAAACCCGTCCTGGTTTTGGTACTCTGCTCTCTGATTATACAAAGAATGGTTTAGTTGGAATGTATATACTTTTTAAACAAATATTTAGCAATGGATAAATAAATATAAATTACCCCTCGAATTTGTGTTTAGTTCATAGAGTTACTAGAAAAGAGTTTTAAGTGGTTAAAGAACCCAAGTAGTCATTCGTTAAACCTGTGCCGTGGGGCCCACGCTGGGCAGACTGTCCGCTTGCCCGCGCCCGTCCTGCAGGCCGAGCTGCGCTGGCTGTCCCCACCCGACAGGTGAGGCGCCGAGGCTCGCTCCGGCGGCCGGTGGGGCCATGTCGGAGACTGGAGGCTCTCAGGTCAAACTGCGTGGGTTTGTATCCCCTCTCTACCACTTACTTGCTGTGCTAGCTTGGGCAAGTTTTTAAACCTCTGTGTGCCTCAGTTTACTCATCTGTGAAATGACTCTCTCGCAAGGCTTCAGTGAACTGGTAACGTGTGAGGTGCCTAGGACAGTACCCAGCATGGAAGGGCTGGAAGACAGCTGCTGTGTCGTAGCTGCAGTGCCATTGCACCCCCCACCCCATTCCAGGCGTAGCAGCAGCTATGGAGGGAGCCGGGGTTCAGCCCAGCTCGGGAGCCCTCGCGAGCGATCCTTGCGGGGGCTTGATCATGCACTTTTTCTCAGTGACAGTCCTTGAGGCAGGTGAAGCGTTTCCTGGTGGCAGCGTTTTATAGGTGAGGAAGCAGACACTCAAAAAGGGGACGTGACTGACCCAAGAGCGGACTGATTGTGGCCAGTGTTTGCCCCAAAGCAGCGTCAGGCGGCTTCCCCTGCGTCCCCCACCTTCAAGGCTGATAGCAAACAGTGACTAGGAGAAGTGCAGGTGGGCGTACCTTCTCAGCGTTTTGTGGTCAGAGTGGCAGCAGATCTGATGAACAGGCTGTATGTGGCTCTTACCCCACACGGGCCCAGACCCTGCCCCGCCTGAGGACACCCGCTGGCCAACCGAGGAGGCCCCTCATTCAGCGGTAGGTTGGTCACAGCAGCAGATGTCTGGGAATTAATCTGCAGTGCAATTAAAGAGTGAGCAGCAATTTGCCAAGTGTGTTTAGGGTCCTTAAACTTGGGGTTATTAACGCTCTGGTGTTCGTGCCTCAGCACACACGGGTCCTTCCTGTGTCCTGGGCCCTGGGAGGGCACACGCACTCCTGCGCGGCCCGTGAGGCTGGAGACCAGCGGCTCCTTTCGTCCCGTTCGTGGCATCTGTTGTTCCGCTTTCCCTTCGTTCACGGCCCCAACTTCCTGCTTACGTTTTATTGTTATTGTATCCGCATTCTTTGTTATGACTCACCTCCAGCCTTTTGAGAAAGAAGGACGAGCTGCAGGGAAGAAAACCAGCTGCGATGGCTTGTTAACCGGTCGTCTGCTCCTCTGCCCCCACCCAGTTTGTCTGGACGACTGAGCAGCTCTCCCGACGCCCAGCGGTGAGCCGAGGTTCCGGGGATGGCGGACGAGCCGGGGAGCGCCTCACCGCTGCAGCTCTTCAACAGCATAACCGCCCAAGGGGAGCGCGTGAGGGCCCTCAAGGCCGGGCAGGCGACGAAGGTGGGTGGCTTCGCTGGCCTCTCCCGTGTGCGTCCGGCCACGTCTGCTGGGCAGTGTGACCCGGGAGCAGGCCGGCCCCTCGGGGACTGGCCGCGTTGCGTGGGCTCTAACCTCGCGCTCGTTTTCTCCTTTCTCGGCCACACTGATGTGCGTGATCTAAGGGATCGTGCGTGATCTGACATACGCAGCCGTCCCGCCTCTCCCATTTCCTGCGCCCAGGAGCACGTGCTTTTGGTCCTTTCAGCTGGTGCTTCTGACACATAACCGCCCATGTTTCTAAAAATCACAGATTATATTGCTCCTTGGCGCCTCTCCAGCTCACGGCCCTCGCTGCCGCAGGTGAGGACGTAGCACTTTGGCAAACCCTCTCCGCCCCCCAGCGCCCTGAGCCCGTGCCCCTGGGCGGTGGCAGCGTTGGCAGCACTCTGACCGCGGAAACACGCCGGCGGCCGACCCACTGCGTGGGCCGAGTGCTTTTCCTTTCCTGCCCAGCTTTATTCTCTCTGGAACGCATTTGTCTTCATTTCTCTCTGCTTGGTGTTTTCGTGGACTAAGTATAAGGGGTCTCTGAGCGTGCCCTCTGTCAGGTGACTGCGCCGGAGGCCGCCACATCAACCAGGCTGTCAGGTTCTTCTCGGGGAGTCTCTCCCCGATCTCCCAGTGGCTCTGCTCTGGACTGGAGGGCCCCCCACCCCCCAGCGCCGCCCAGCTTAGGCCCCACTCTCGCGGTCCGCCCCAGGCCCCCTCGCCCCTCTGGGGCCCCTAGGTCCTGGTCCTGCGTCGGACTCCTCAGGGCTGAGCCCTCCTTGGGCAGAGCAAGGCGTCCGGTGCTGTGCGAAGAGAGTACTGCTCAGGGGGCCATCTGGGGGCTCACGTGGTCCGCAAGGCTGGGCGCGGTGTTCCCAGGTGGCAGCGTGGCCCTCGGCAGCCGGAGCCGTTGTTCCTGGGGCTGCGGCGGAGAGGCTGCTGGCGCCTCTGTTCTCCCTCGCTGCACGTCGGCAGGATCTGCTCTTCGTGCCGGAGTTCCGAAACGTCCTAAAGTGGGTGTGCGCTCAGGGCCCCTTTCAGACTAGAAGTTCAGGACCCTTACGTCTCGGGAACGGCACTGTCGCTGTGACCTCTTCTGTTTTCTCAGTGCCTTCACTGGGTTTTTTTCATTCAAAGACTGGTGCTCTGATCTTATTTTTGACTTATTTTCCGTCTTGTTCTTCATGGTTTTTCATTAACCTATGGTTTCTGACGTCCGAGAGCTCGTTTGATCTCTGAATGCTCCTTTCCCCACGACGCCCTGATCTTCCTCCTTAGGCCCAGTGTCCTTTCGTCTGGGATCTTGTGGCCAGTGTCCCCTTTATGAGCCCATTTACTACAAGTTAGCGTCTTCCCTCAGCCCGTCACATCGGGGCGCCCCTCACGGTGCGCTGGGGTTTCCGAGGGAAGCACAAGGCCCCGGCTGGGGGCCCCGCATCCAGAGGAGGAGCTCATCAGTGCAGGCCGCCCTGCGCTGGAGCGAGACCCAGCCACTCCCTTCTGTTGGGCAGTCTTCAGTGCTGGGGTCTTTAGGTCTCTCCTGTGGGATTACTAGAGCCCCCAGGGGGGCGTCTCCAGGCTGCCGTCCAGGGCTACGGCCCGGTGCCAGCACCGTGCGGTGGAGCGGGACAGACGAGCCGGGCTGCCGGGTCCTGCGCTGCAGCTCCCTGGGCTCAGGGTGCGGTGCCCTCGGGCCGTGCCCAGCGTGGACACAGTCCCCGGTGAGGGAGTGAGGCCTGCTGCTTTCAGAAGCAACAGCTCCCTAAAGCGGAGGGCCTCCGGGGGGACAGCTTAGAATCTGGGGCCTCTGACGGGGAACGGTGGCTGAGGTTGTGCACAGCTGGGGCAGGACTCAGGGAACGGCACTGGGTCAAAGGGGCGAAGACAGAGGGCAGAGCCCCCTTCTCCTTTCAGTTTAAGTATCGTTTTAGATGGGAGTGCACCTCGCGTTCGGAAGAGTGGGGGGGCCCTCAGTGCGCAGCCCCGTGGTGGGTCGTGCCTGCCAAACACTGGCCAGGCCGCAGGAGCTGAGCCCAGGCTCTGCGGAGGGCGCGCCCGCCTGGTGTCGCCCCCCACCCCCTACCCCAGGCAGGCCTCCACCATGTGCGGGCTGTCCATGCGCCCAGGGCCGCCCAGCGCTGACGCGCCAGCGTGAGGTCCAGACCATCTCAGGGTTGGAAACATGCATCTGTCTGCAGTCACCCCGCAAGGGCAGGCCTCCAGGGCCCGGAGCCGCTCCCGATGGGACCGCTCCCCGCGTAGAGCCTGCGGGCACGGCGGTCCCCCAGGGAGTCCCGTTTGCAGCATGCCCTGTAAAAACCCTAAATGGAAATGCTTGTATTTTCCTTGGCAAGCAGATTGGACTGTGGATCGTCTTTGTTTGTGAGTGGATCCAGCCAGGCCGATTACGGAAATGGAGCTTTAGGGCATAACGGGGCTGATGTGCCTAATCAGGGCCTCCTCAGTGAAGGGCCAGGCTGGGGTGGCCCGTGAGGGCTCCCAGAGGAGGAGTCTTCAGTCGATTTCCGGCCTAACCAAGGGTACGCTTTGCCCCTGCTTCCCTTAGGCTTATTTTAAAACCAGAGCTGGGCCAACACTTCAGGCGGTAGAGCAGCTGCTTCCTGTGAGTCCCTCCTCAGGTCACGGCCTGAAAGCCCGTAGCTTTCCCTGGCCTTTATCTGTTACCGTGCTGCCTGTGAGCTGCCCTCCCCACCCCAGCTGGCGTGTTGGTTTAAGTGTCCGTAATATGCGTCCCGATCTGCTCAGGGTGTACAACAGCGCGGCGCGGAGCTCAGGGTACTTGGTAAAGGACCTTGTCCCGCGCGGTCTGCATCCGCAGTGTTAGAAAGCTCTTCGGGGCAACAGCTCTGTCACAGACAGCGCCTGCTGTGTTGCTGTTGCCCCGTCGTGTCTGGTGGCAGCCCGCAGCCCTAGAACGACAGGTGAAAATAGAATACAGTCAGGCCCACACTTGCTGTGTCCACGGGCAGGTGCCTTCCCCCTCGGAGTCACGCGGTTCTCCAGCTGGAAGGGGCCGGGGACGGTGAGGCCGGCCCCCCAGGGCTGCTGTGGGAGTGAACGAGGTGCTGTATGTGGCAGCATGGCCCCGGGCCGCCCCGCGTTCGTCACTCTGTACCGTTTCCTGTGCTCAGGATGAAGTCGATTCTGCAGTCAAGCTGCTGCTGTCCCTGAAGATGACCTACAGAGCTGCCACCGGGGAGGACTACAGGGCTGACAGCCCTCCAGAGAACCCAGCGCCAGCTGGGGACAGTGCCACGGGAGCTGAGGAGGATTTTGTGGACCCGTGGACGGTGCAGACGAGCAATGCGAAGGGCGTTGACTACGACAAGCTCATTGGTACGTCCCGGGAAAACCCAGGCTCTTAGAAGTGGTGCCATCGATGGCGTCACTCTCGAATCATAAATCCAGTCAGGCTTCAGTGCCAAGAAAAAGGTGTACCCTCAGCTCTCGGTGGCGCATTATGCTCCCGAAGGATGATTTTTAAACAAAGTAATAAAATGAAGCTTATTGCACACTAGTGATTGATGGTCGATAGCTCAGTTGGATCTTTTTCCTCTCTTGAACATTCAGCACTTGGGAAGGGTCTGCTGAAATGGACCCCTTTGCAGGTGTTGAAATTGTCTTCCACTTGGTGGCTGCCAGCCAGTCCCAGATCACCGCAGTCTCTCCCCATAGTGCCGATCACGCAGCTAACGGCCTGGAAGCCAGTTTAAGACAGGTGACTGCTCATAGGGGGCCCGCTGTTCCTTCCAGGCCCTTCCTCCAGGGGGTCCCTTAGACCACTGCTAACCGCCAAAGAAGACACAGAACCGAGACATTCTGATCCAGATCAGGCCATTTTCCGTGGCTTATAAGTGCAGGCTGTCAGTGCAGGAAAATTCACATCACGACAGGCGCTAATTTAGTTCAACGATTGAAGAATATTAAAAAGTACAGTTGTCAGTGTATATAAATCGTACCTTAGTAAGCAGCAAGCCACTGTGTGCATTCTGGATGCTTTCCATTGGAATCCAGTCCCAGACAAAACAGCAGTTTATTCTGTGGCTTGTTTCCTGTTGGGCTGGTTGTGATCTCAGCTGCCATCGTTACTAAAGACACTGGGCCTTGTGTTGGGGGAAGACTGGCAGCAGATTCCGCACGGGGTTAGGGTTCATTAAGACTGCATATGGATCACTAGATTTCCCCATTCTTTTTCCAGTTCGATTTGGAAGCAGTAAAATTGACAAAGAGCTGGTGAACCGGATAGAGAGAGCCACAGGCCAGAGACCACACCGCTTCCTGCGCAGAGGCATCTTCTTCTCACACAGGTCGGGCTTCTCGCCTTCCGCTTCAGTTCAGACGGGAGGGGGCTGTCCCCTCAGGCTGCCTGCTGCTGTGGGGACCATGGAAGGCAGTGGTCAGAGACCAGACCCACCTTCTGCCCTGCCAGAAACTGGCTGTGGGATCACGCCCATCCCTTCACCCTCTGGTCCTTAGTTTATTCATCTACAGGTGGCCTGCTTCACAAGGTGAAGGTTACATTCAAAACAGATGAGATTCACACCAGATTATATCCAAGTTCAATGTTTCCCACATGATAAACAGTAGGCTTCCTGAAATTACATACCCTCTTCCTCCTATTGTGCTGGCCTGTTCATAAATAATATCCAAAGAGAAACTAATGGAGCATGCACGCAACAGAACAGCCCCCCTTAGACCAGAAATGCCTTGCAGATGACATCAGAGAGATGCTTCCAGAAGGGTGGCTGCCTCTCCCGCCCCACAGATCAGCTAGGGCTGGAGCCAGCCCATTTTCACGGCTCTCTTCACGGACTTTATGGTCCGAGGTAGGGTTGCTCTGTTCTGCTCCCACGTCATGGTTACGGGAGAGCACACACAGGCCATAAGCCAGCGCTCTGCCCACACTTCGAATTCTAGGGGCAGAGGGCTCCAGGCCTCACTCAGCCTTTTTCCTTCACGAGACTTAGTTCACCTTTTTCAAGTATACAAGTGCCTTCGAGTATATTCACCAGGCTGTGCAGCCATCACCACTGTCTGACCCCAGAACAGTTCCATCCCCCTCTCCCCAAAAAGAGACCCTGCCCATCAGCGGTCAGTCCCCATTCCTCCCTCTCCTGACCACCGCTGGCAGCCACGAGTCTCCTTTCTGTGTCTGTGGATTGGTCTGTTCTGCACATTTCATAGAAACACACGACATAAGGTGTTTGTGTCTGGCTGTTTCACTGAGTACCTGTGTCAGTTGATGGAGGTGCGGGACCTGAAGCTTTTGGCCATTCTCAAGTCTGAGAATGCCCCGCTGTCTGATTGTGTCATCTGTAAAATGGGAGGATTAGAGGAGAGAAAACGCCCGCTGTCCGGCTGCAGACAAGCGGCGGGCACTGGCTGGGCTCCCCCACCAGCCAAGCGAGAGAGGCTGTCCTCACAGAGCTGAGCTCAGAAGGAGCCGCAGGCAGCCCCACACGCTGGCCAAGAGCGCCAAGAGGGGCTCTTCTCCAAATTTAAGTCTTATTCCTTATTTCAGACACGGCGTGTATCTATTCCGTGGTGGGAGGGGGTGCACACCCCTCACCCTGTCAGCCCTGAGGTGAGCACAGGCAGCCTGGCTAGGGCACCAGGGAGCGCCGCCGGCATCCTGCTGTGCGGCTTCTGCCCAGACCTCCAGAAAGGGCGGCTGGTTCTCTTATTCCGGGAAGCTTTGCCCAGAAACAAGAAGCAGTCACGCCTTACAGTGGTGGTTTCGCACCCTGTCCCACGTCGCCATCACTGGGGGAGGTTTTTGAAAATACGGGTTCCCGGATGTCACTGCAGACCCAGCGGGTCAGCATTGCTGCGAGTGGGGCCCAGGCAGGTGCCACGTGGAAACAGCAGCCCCGTGGTCCTGATGCACAACCAGGAGGGGGGCCCCTGTGTGCCTTGTATGTGGACCCAGCCCTGGGGAGGGCGGTTGATTCCAAGATGACTTAGTCCAGGCTCTGTGGAAGCCTGCCACCTCCCCAGTCTGGCTCCGCGGGGCCTGGTGTCAGCCAGGACAGTGTGTGAAGAGGCTGGGGTGTCGGCGCTGATATCTGGGAAAATGCCCAAGGCACCCAGTGGCTGCCTAGCGGTATACAGTTTTAAGCGCGTTATTCCGAGCCTTTGTGTCCTCTTCCTTTCAAACAATCACAGGAGGAGGACCCATGTCAGTGGGCACTTCCTGTCATTTTTCTAACAAGCACCGAGGATAACAAACCCGTTCTTACCCGTTTGTCCACGTCCCCAAGGGAGCCTCAGCGTCTTGGTGTTTTCTCGAAAGAATCACGCTGCCTCCTCCTCTTTCCTTCAGAGACATGAACCAAGTCCTTGACGCCTATGAGAGCAAGAAGCCATTTTATCTGTACACGGGCAGGGGCCCCTCTTCCGAGGCCATGCATGTGGGCCACCTCATCCCGTTCATTTTCACAAAGTAAGTGTTGTGCGTGGGGCTCCTCACTCCCACGGGCCGGCCAGGCCTGGGAGGCGTAAGCCGTGTGTAGGACAGACCAGACGGTCCGAGTTTGTGTCCACGGAGCAGCCCAGGTGCTGGACAGCTGGTGCTTTGGTGGCCTCTGTTCCCCTGGTTTGTTCCTGGTGCCACTGTAGAGGGACGTGGGCAATCTCTTCCACATCGTCTCTTCCCTGTCCACGGGGCCAGGGGCCAGTGACCGCTCTGAGCCTTAGCCTGCACACCTGCAGCATGGAACCAGGGGCCCTGCCGCGCAGCGTTGCTGGAAGGCTGCAGGCAAAGTGTGTGCAACAGCGGGCCCAGAGCTGGCGCGCAGGGCACGCTACGCTGGGACGCGACAGCAGCCCTCGTCATCACCAGTCATCACATTCCTGGCACGCTGAGATGGGGTGACTTTGTAGATAAGGAGGTTTTATGTATTTGTTTGTAGAGAGAGGGGAAGGAAGGAGAGAAGCCTTGATGTGAGAGACAGACATCAGCTGCCTCTCTTACACGCCCCGTCCAGGGACCAAACCCACAGCCCAGGCCTGTGCCCTGACTGGGAATCGAACTGGCGACCGTTCTTTCGCCTTGTGGGACGATGCCCAACCCACTGAGCCACCCCAGTCAGGGCAACAAGGAGGTTTGACACAAGCTGTTAGTGGGAACTGTGCGTTCAGGTGCCAAACGGCACTTTTCTGCAGGGGATAAGCTGTCGGCCCCCTCCCCTGTGCCTCGTAGGTGGCTGCAGGATGTCTTCAACGTGCCCCTGGTCATCCAGATGACGGACGACGAGAAGTACCTGTGGAAGGAGCTGACCCTAGACCAGGCCTACGGCTATGCCGTGGAGAACGCCAAGGACATCATCGCCTGTGGCTTTGACATCAAAAAGACCTTCATCTTCTCTGACCTTGACTACATGGGGTAAGGAGGAAACGCTCGCCCCAGCTCTGCTCCCGGCTGAGCAGGCACCTCTGGGCAGGCCTTTGCCTCCTCCGAGCCCACGCCCTGCCCGCCCCTTCCGCGTGGCCCGGCAGGGAGCTCACGCCTCCGTCTGCTTGCCCGCTCGTCCGCTCAGCAGGTGCTGATGGGGTGTCTGCCGCTGGGACGTGGTGGCCGGCAGGACAGTGAAGTGACCCACCCGCCCTGTCGGCCACCGTCTAAGCAGGAGAGCCGGGCAGGCCACAGAGAGTAGGCGGGGGGGACAGTGCTGTGAGGACGGGGCCACCGAGCCTGTGCACAGGTTTGTGACGACTCACCGAGGCGCGCCCCGTAAAGGGCTCTGTGCAGGGCCCGCCGCCTGGGGAGGGCTCACCGAGTGTCACCGTCTAAAGTCTCTGCCAGCACTCAGCCCTGCCCCCGACTGGCCATGGGAGCGACTCTGGGACATGTGCTTTCAGCCTTGGGAGCATGGGATGCTAATATCCCTCCCCCGTGTGTGGGTGCAGCCTGACCCATTGCTTGTCACCAGTGTTGCTGCCTTGGGGCGGGGGCCACTGCCACAAGGGCAGGGCTCGTCTCCCAGGAAAGGTCAAGGCCGTCTCCCTCAGAGATACGGCTCCAGCGGCATGGAGCCCGGGAGCAGGGGTGCCGCGCCCCCCCCCCCGTGTTTACTGCATCCCGAGCCTGGTTTCCCCTGGTGACAGAATGGCTGCCACAGATCCAGGCCTCGTGTCCACACCCCTCTTCATACAGGAGGGAGGGCCCTGTTGTTGGGGCTGGGTCATCCTGCCCAAACAGCACGACCGCCCCGCAGAGCAGGGGCCACAGAGGCAGACCCCGCTCCCTGGGCCCCCCACGGGTGCCTCCCCTGGCGGTCTGTCTGGTAACAGGTCGCAGACAGTCTCCCACAACAAAGAGCACGGTCTGTCTCAACAGAAGCGCTCCCTTGCGGCGCCCACACCGGACGCCCTGCAGCCCCGGCAGCCCGTGCACCGGCAGGATTCTCGTGCTGCCTGTCGGGCACGGAGTCAGAGCCTGCATGTGCTCTGGCCTCTCCTGCCTGTCGCTTGTGGTCCCGTGGTGATTTCACCCTGGTCTGCACGCGGGCTGGGCCGCTCCACAGGGGAATGCGTGTCTGCTTTGCCAGCTGCTGAAGCCTCTGCCTGTGGTGGCTCTTGGGCGCCTCCCCCTCCAGTCTGTGTCCCCAACTGGTGTCCCTCCTGCCGGCTTCACTCCCTGCTACTCTGCACATGACAGGAGGCCCCGTGCCTGGGGCCTGATTCTGACGGTCTCTGCAGGTCGAGCCAAGGCTTCTACAGGAACGTGGTGAAGATTCAGAAGCACGTGACCTTCAACCAAGTGAAAGGCATTTTCGGCTTCACGGACAGTGACTCCATCGGTAAGGAGGCGCTGCTGCCCGCACCTGGCCCGGCTCCACCCACGGCGGCAGGCCCAGAGCCGAGCTGTCACTTTGTCTCTGTAAATGCCAAACCCAGAGGATTTCCTCAGAACCAGAGCAGCCCATGTGACGCCTTCGGCCACTGTCCTGGGCACGTGGGGCTGTATGTCAGGGTAGCAGTGCTCCGCTCTCCTCAGTCATCATCTGAAGGCTTAGAAGACAGAATGAAGGGTACAGGCAGCCCTGGGGTCCCTGTGCCTGCTCACGGTGTGCACCTGAGCGTGCTGAGTACCCAAGCACCCAGCTGGGCGGACTGGCCGGGCCGTCGCTTGTCAAGGGTGACACAGAGGCCCATGCCCTTTGACCCAGAAATCCCAGCTGTGCAGGTCTCTGCAAAGAGCAGTAGCAGTGTTAATAACACCCAGGGTGACTGGAACCGGCGCTATGCACCAAGGCAGCATCGTTTAGGGTAGTTAAACGGTGAGGAACAAGCAGTGGGCAGAGAGCGGTTCAGTGCAAGGTGATGCATTTACAGGATCGAGCGTGTTTAACCACAGCCTGGGCCAGGGCCACAGAGCGGAAAGGGCGAGGGGAAGAACAGTGTAATCACAACTAAAACGTGAAGAAGTAGAAAAAACGGGAAGAGAGACAAAAACTGGGTGTATAGATTTTTCTTCTACTTTTCCATCGTTTTCAGAGTTCCTCTAACGGTGGTTAGTTGTCTGATTTTTTGCTCATCCTTCCCCGGGAGTAGTTGACGGGGCTGGAGCTGGGCTCCTGTTAAAGACCGTCTCTCCTGCTCTCAGGGAAGATCAGCTTTCCTGCCATCCAGGCCGCTCCCTCCTTCAGCAACTCCTTCCCCCAGATCTTCGGAGACAAGACGGACGTCCAGTGCCTCATCCCCTGCGCCATCGACCAGGTCAGGCCAAGCAGGCTGTCGGGGAAGCTGCGTGCACTCACAGTGGGCAGGGCGGCCTGGGAGGGTGTCCGGAGGAGACTCGGTTCTGTGGACTGCCTGGACGCTGGGGGCTGCTGTGGAGGCCCCTCGGGTGCCGTGCTCAAGAGGCCCCCCTCTCCCCCAGGACCCTTACTTCCGGATGACAAGGGACGTCGCCCCCAGGATCGGCTACCCGAAGCCAGCGCTGCTGCACTCCACCTTCTTCCCCGCCCTGCAGGGGGCCCAGACCAAGATGAGCGCCAGCGACCCCAACTCCTCCATCTTCCTCACGGACTCGGCCAAGCAGATCAAGGACAAGGTGAGCACGGCCCGGGAGGGCCACCATGGGCACCGCGGTCACACTTGCACCGTGGGAGGGAGCTAGTCCGTGGCTGAGCACGGGCTGCGTTCCAGAGCCAGGCCAGGCGCTTTGTTCCTGTTTTCTCGTCTTAACTCCATGGGGAAAGCGTGGAATGTTCCTTTTAAAGATGAAAAGGATGAGGCCCGGGGTGACCGACTTGGCCAGGTGCCACCCCTGAATACCAGCTGAGCCGGCCTGTGAGCGGCCACCACCGCCATGGGGCTCGGAGGCTGGTTTTCTCCCGGACGGTGCCCCCTGAGACCCAGGGCTGATGAGTGCCCTTCGCCAGACAGCCCTGCCTGGCCCCGCGTGCGGGGGGCTCCGGTCAGTATTTGTCAGGCGGGCTGTCGGTCAGTAATTGTCAAGTCACCAAAGAGATGTGAACTAGGGTTAGTTTGAGCTTCCTTATTTTCGAGTCCACACTCCCGTTGTGTGATACTGAACTGCCCCACAATGCTGCCAACGCTTTAGCTGACACTCAATGTATGTTTGCAGATGGGAAGATTACGGGGGGGTGGGGGGGACAGAAACTATTTGAAGCAGGTAACGCCACCATCTGTGTCACACTGGGCCCCTGACCCTCCTGGAAAGTCCCAGGCAGGTTCTGGTTGACAACAGGAAGCCCCTTCTTTGTATTGAAACCTTCTTCAAGGAAACAGCCGCCACCAGCACCCCCTCCTCGGTCAGAAGCTGCTCTAAATGTAAACAGCTCTTCCTTTCCCTTTCACTTCTGGCCGGAGCTCCCAGAGCCTGGCGCACAGGGAGGGAAGGGAGGCGCCTGTTCCCTGCAGCAGAGAAGGCGTTTTGGCTTGGTTTTGAGCTGTTATTTGACGTAAATCATTTTTGGCTCTGGAGCGTTTTTCATTCGCTGAGAGACCCACAGAGACCCAGGGGTGGGTGGCCATGAGCGGGAGGTCGGGAAGCCCGCGGGCTGCAGAGGCCACCAGGTCACGAGCAGCCTGAGGGGCAGGATGGGCAGGCCCGGTTGAGCGTCAGGCCTGTCCTCGGATCCAGAGTCCCACTGCTGCATCTGCTTTTCTCAAGAGTAACAGCAGGGACCGCGTGCCGTGCACGTACCGGGACCTCATAGAGTCCCAGCCTTCCCCGGGGCTCCATGGGGCCGCGCCGCTGCCCCACACACCCCCCGTCGGGAAGCACTGGGGCCAGGACTGCAGCCTGGGGCCGCCACCGCCTGGCCCTGCCTCTTGGCTACTGTTGGTGAGTGACCTTGGCTGTCCGGGTGTCATGTGTGGCGTGGGGCAGTTGTCCCCTCCGCAGACGAGGCAGGACTTACGTGAGATGGCGTGTGAGAAGTTCCGAAAGGGATAGAAGAGCAGCTCCATGGCCCGTCCCACGGACCCTGAGAGAGCCTAGCGAGTCAGGCGGCGCCCCACAGGCAGCCCAGGGAGCGGGGGTCGCCCCGCTCGTAGTTTCTGGTCACGGGGCCCCTTAGTGCCCTGCACCCAGAGCTGGCCCCAGCTCCAGACCAACGGCCCGTCCCTGCCCTGGGTCTCGGGGCTTCGGTGCCGACTTGACCTCCCCGTTAGGTTGGAGCAGCGGGAGCTCGGTGGCTCTTGGTGGCTGTACCAATCCCTGATCCCTTGGCCCAGATAGCCTCCCTGGGCTCAGTGCCCTGCTTCCTTACCTGGGACCGTGTTTTGGTGCCTCTCCCTCACTCCCCTCTTTAGGGACCCTGGCAGTGGCATCCGGGGCCCCGCTGACCACTCTCCCCCCCAACCCAAGCCCGCTTCCCTGCTGGTGTCCTGGGAGTCAGGCCCCGGCATCACAGGCTCCGGTGCCTCCAGCACCAGGACTGCTTAAGCCGCTCTCGGCAGCCTGGGCTCCCAGGAGGTCAGCATGGCGCCTCCGCCCAGGGCCACGCACAGCAGGTTCTGGGCTCTCCGGGCCGCGTTCTCTTCACCTGTAAAGTGGAGGGAGTGATGCCGAGGCCATCAGGGCGTTGGCGCCTGTCCAGGTGTCAGGTGGCACTTGTGCATCTTAGAAAACTCCCCAGCGAGGCCAGGGCCCCTGCAGCCTGAGAGTCGGTGCCCAGGAAGGTGCCCTGGGGCCGGGCAGGGGCCTCACAAGAGCAGGGCCTCTCACAGACGCATTGCACCTGCCCGAGGCACACAAGCCTCAGGAGAGCTCAGTACTTGGGAGTTTTCTCTCCTTCCAGCTAATTTTTTAGTTTTTATAGTTTCTTCAGCTCCCACACATGGATTTTACTTTATGACTTGCTCCTTTTGTGTTAAGAAAAGGGCCTGGCCCGCACACACGCACACGCACACGCACAACCCCAGCAGGGCCACACCTCAGCCCCTCATGCAGCCCCCTCCCTCCGGGGCAGAGCTGGCAGGGTGCCTGTAGCAGATGGGTTCCCTCACCTCGGGTGCCTGACGTTGGTCTGCTGCTTCCAGTGGCCTGCCCTGGGGACCCCTGGGGAGACCTCCTAACCCTCCCCACTGAGAGCTTCCCGACCCCGCCCGCCCCACTGCCTGTAAAAAACAGGGTGACCCTTGTACAGAGCAGGCTCTGCAGTGCTCCCTAGAGGAACAGTGGGGGACTCCCCCGATCCCTCTTGGCCTTTCTCCTCTCCCCCATGGCTCTGATTTCTCTGAGATGCTCCTCAGTGGTCCCTGAACGCTTCTGTGAGTGTGTGAGTCTGTCTGTCTGCAGCTCCTGAGAGTGTGAGGCGGGCCCTGTCTTCAGGCCTTCCCGCCTCCGCAGGCCGTCTTCCCGTGCCTGCCAGGCCGTCTCGGTGGGGAAGGCGGCAGCCAGGCCCGGGGCCTGGGGTTTGCTGTGCCTGTCCTCCGGTGCCATGGCCGTCCTTCCCTGGCCATCTCTGTCACTCTGAAGAAGGCTTGCCTTTGTCCTCTTCCGAAGCTCATCCCTGAGGACACTTCAGGACATTTCCCCCAAATGTCAGCTTTCCGGGTTCTGTTCTTAGACCTGGGGAGCGGGGAGTCCCAAGTGAATCTGCCCTTCTCAACCCCCTCCCTGCAGCGAGCCCCACCGTGGCAGGAAGGACCGTCCGTGGGGCGCCGGCCTCCCCCAGTCAGGACCTGGCTGACTCCCAGCACCGGGGCCAGAACCGGCTAGCGTCTGCCTCTTGCTCACGCAGGTCAACAAGCACGCATTTTCTGGAGGGAGAGACACCATCGAGGAGCACAGGGAGTTTGGGGGTAACTGCGACGTGGACGTGTCCTTCATGTACTTGACCTTCTTCCTTGAGGATGACGACAAGCTGGAGCAGATCAGGAAGGTAAGACAGGAGGCCCCGGGGCCTGGGCCTGGGAGACTGAAACGGAGTAGGTTGATGGGTGTGTGACCGTGTCCCAAAGAAGCTCAAGACCGGGGTACTCACAAAGGCGAAGGTGCCGGAGCCGCGCGCAGGGGGTTAACTTCCCTTGTCACCAGCGCTCTCTAAGTTAGGGCGCCGTCCGGGCGCGCACGGTTCACGTGGCTGCTGTGTTAGCGCGATTGTAGCCCAGGTGCTGCCGGGCTGCCCCAGGGGGGTGCCCTGCGGGGGCAGTGTGGCCAAGGGCATGGAGAAGCCACAGGACGTCACAGCTTTGCTTGGGTTTCCCAGTCCTCAGGATCTCTTCCTGGATGTAACCGTGATTACGGAAAAGCTCCCCATACACAGGCATTCAAAGTGATAACAGCAGAGGCAGCGTTCACTAGGAGTTGTCACAGGGGGGAGGAGCACAGGCGGAAGGGCTTTGGCGACACAGGCAGCATGCCTACGGCTGCGATGATGGTACCAAAGTGGCCACACGGGGAGAGCGGTGCCCCGGGGAGCACCTAAGAACACGCCACGGTGTGGGCAGCGGCCTCCCGGGGCCCCGGCCTCGCAGGCAGTTTCCTCTTCACCTCGCTGCTGTGCCGCGGGCTGAGGCTCCGTTCGCTGAGCCTGCCCGATGAGTGCGCGTTGCTTTTACCTTCGGAAAATGCAAACGCGTCGGCGAGGTGGTATAGAAGCCGGTGAGGCTGGAGGAGCTGTCGTTGGCTCCGCGTGCTCGGGTTCCGGCTCCAGCCGGCGGGGCGGGTGAGGCCGCACAGCCCTCGGTCCTCTCGCTGCAAGAGGGCAAGTCAGAGCCGCGCGGCGGGACTGCGGGCCCCTCGGCGTCAGGACAGCGCAGGGGAAGGTTCGGGCCCTTGCGTCTCCAAGCGGGCCCCGGGCGGGCGGAGCCGGCCCTCACGGACTCTCCCTGGGCAGGACTACACCAGCGGGGCCATGCTGACCGGCGAGCTCAAGAAGGAGCTCATCGAGGTGCTGCAGCCCCTGATCGCGGAGCACCAGGCCCGGCGCAAGGAGGTCACAGACGAGATCGTCAAGGAGTTCATGACCCCCCGGAAGCTGTTCTACGACTTCCAGTAACACTCATTTTCTGTCTGCACATCGCTCACCCACCTCCCCAGCCCCGTGAAATCACTGCTACCCTGAGGCCCTGTCCCACGGCCATTACTGGCCTGATGTCTGTCAGCCCTGTGTGTCTGCCAGTACTGTTTCTCCCCGGGAATGTCATCCCTTCTGTCTCCCGTGGGTGCAACCCCATGAGCTGCCTGGGTGCCAGGGGCGGGGCGGGGCCCCCTGCCGTCACTCACCGGGCAGCCCCGGGACCCGGAGCTGTGGGCGCCGGTGCTCGTTGCCCAGCCCGCTCCAGCCCGGAGGGGAAGGTCCGTCTGAACACGTGCACGTTCCAAACAGACTCTGACAGCCAGCTGGCAAAAGAGCCTGTAGCCTGTGTGCGCATATCTGGGATCCAAATGCCATTATTATAAAACTAAAAAGTGCTTCGGAAAGTCGAGGTGCGGGGGTTTAACGGGCACAGACGTATTTCAGCCCATCCCCCTCAAAAACAAAACTGTTGCTAGCTAGAAGCTGTTCTGTGCATTTGACTGAGAGACCTCCCAGCTTGAAAGCTGCTTTTAACCCTGAATGTCCACTGGAATTGGCCCCTTTTACTAAACTGAGTCTTTGTGGGAGAAACGTCCCAGTTTCCTTACTGCAGAACACACGTGTTCAGAAGTCACGCTCCCGCCCCTGAGCCCCTGGTGCCGCCCGTGTGCCCCCAGCAGCCCTGCACACAGACGCTCTGCTCCATCAGCTCTGCCCGGTGCGGGGCAGCCCGTCGCCTCTGCAGACACTCTGTCCTGGCACCTGACTGGCGTGAGGTCTCCACGGGCAGGTGGACGTGGCTAGAGCCCCGGGGCCCAGGCAGTGTGTCCGCAGGCGCCGTGCGCTTTGGGAGGCCGTTGGGAGGCACGGGGCCCGCTCCTGAGTGCTCCCCGTCACGTTGCTTGTTCCCATGAATAAACTCCCTCCGGTTCCGCCTGCGGGGCTGTGCTGTCTCGGGTTTGACCGGTATTAGAGGCCTCGGCCCTTCGGGTACACGGGGTGGGGGCCAGTTGGGACGTAGGAGTGGCAGCAGCTGGGTCCGGGGGCCCCAGGCACTGAGACACAGGCCCCCGGGAACCTGCTAGAAGCAGCCCATCCGCCTGCCTCGCCCCCAGCAGTCTCCCTGGTCTGGACCTTCGTGCCTCCCTTCATGTCCCTACAGCCCGGCGGGGGATGCACACGGGAGCCGGCCGTGCGGTGGTCAGAGGCTGGGCTGCGTGGTGACGGGCCGGGCTACAGGCGGGCTGGGCTCATTCACCTGGGGCCCAGGGCAGAGGCCCAGACGGCGCGGCCCCAGGCTCACTGCCCACCCACTCTCATCTCGTCGGTGGGGAAGCGGGTTAAAACGAGGGGACTGTGACTTGCCCAAGAGCACACAGTGCGTGTGCGACAGAGCAGACGGGCCTGTCCCGACCCCCTTTTACTAAAACCTGTGGGTTCTGAAGTTCCCCCGAGATCCCAGGGTCAGGACAGACATGATGGCCAGCCGAGCAGGTGCTGGGGGGTGACCCTGAGCTTAGGTCCCAGCCCCTGGAGGGCGGGGCTTCTGCCACAAGCGCTCTGTTGACATCCACTCATCAAACCTCGATGCACCTCAGTCCCCAGTCGGTGGGGAGACCAGCTGAGCTGCATCAGAGAGACAGCGCACAGAGGGCGCCCTGCGTGGCCGTGGACAGCTGAGTGTGGGGACGGGCAGCTGAGTGGCCGGGGGAGCCCACGTCCAGGACGGCGCCTCAGAGCCAGAGCGAGAAGGGGGCCCCGGCCCCCAGCACCCGCAGCCTCAGACTTGCTCTCCCGAGGGGCCGAGTCCTGCCGGCCACCCTTCCAGAGGCCAGGACACGGCTGAGGGGCTCGCTGGGTGAACCCGCCTCGTCTCCCACATGAAACTTCAAGTGCACCCTGACCCGTGAAGGGGCGCAGTTAGTGGAAAGATGCAGCTCTGACCCTACGGATTCTGGGCCCACCCCTCCCCTTCCTTACCCCTGTACCCCCATTTCTAAAGAGGGGCTGGGTTGGGTCCAAAGGGTCTTGCCACCTAGAAGTAGAGAGCAAGGGCCTTGCTGCAAAGCCATCTCCCCGACATGGACAGGCCAGCCACTCCGTGACCAGCAGTCCCACCCCACCCCCAGCCTGTACCTTTTCCTTCCAGGGCTGGAGCTGGCCGATGTGGGGTTGGGGTGGATGAAGCAAAACCTGCCGTTAGCTGACACCCTCTCCCAGCACCTGCCAGAGCGTCAGCATCTTTCATTGTCAGCCGGGTGAACTTCCGGAAGTACTACGGGACTCCAATTCTTCACTCCAGAGCCCTCGAGCACTTGCTCTGTGCCAGGCTGAGCTGGACTCGTTCCAAATCAGATATATGCTGTCCTTGGGCAGCTCCCAGTCTCGGGTGGGGGGAGGGGGGGAGTGACCAGACCACACACCAGGGCCCTGTGGCAGCTGAGCAGGAGAAACCTGAAAGCGGCCCAGTGGTCAGCAGGGAGAGCTTCCTGGAGGAAGTGATGTCTGAGATGGGGGTGAGCCAGGCAGGGAGCACAGGGTGTAAGCGAACACTTGGTCAGGGCAGTGTGACTGGAGCAGCCAGGCCAGGGTGGTCCACCCACACGTTCTGGGAATAGGAATGTGTTCAGCCGGAACACTGGCGGCTCTTCAGTCCAAAACCATGGTCAAGGCCGCAGTCGAGGCAGGTGCTGGCTGCAGTGGGGACCCAGGAGTTTTGTCTGTGCCTGCCCTGGTCCCCAGTGGCCCATGATGGCCCCCATCACTGGGAGGCATGTGGTGCCAGAGAGAGGGCTGGGACCTCAGGAGCCCCCGACCCCCCTGCTGTGTGGCCGAGAGCAGACCCGGCTCTGTCTCCGAGCTGCCTCCTCGCCCGGCATCAGGCTGCAGTGATGAGCTGTGTAAGGTGCGTGACACCCTGCAGGGTTGGGACACGCCGACCCCTCCTTCTCCAGGCCCCCGTGGAGGGATGGCTCACAGCCGAGCATCTGGGCAACGGCGGGACCAGGCAGCTGGCTGGGAAGGGCTGGAACCCGGTTTGGCTCAGAAAGAGGACGGATTTGAGAGGGGGTTGGCGCAGAGAGCAGCTACCGTGCAAACGGGGAGCGGCCCCTGTGGCAGGCGGAGCTCTGCCCACGGGCCGCCCCAGCCGAGATGGCGCAAAGGCCAGGGAGCAGCCCCAGCCACTCACACAAGGGGAGCGCTGCGCACACAGGCTTGGGGGGCTCGGCCTCTGAGGGGGACGCGCAGCAAGGACACCGGTCACCAGACCACGGAGCAGCACCACTGAATATCCTCAGGCACATTTAATTGGCAACGGCCCCCTCCGAGTCTCCAGGCAGAGTGAGGTCGCGCCAGCCCCGTCACGCCAGCCCGCCATGGCCTCCCAGCACCTCTGAGCAGCCCCATGTGGGCACCAGACAGCTGCGTCTCCGTCCCGTCTGGGGGGGACCCGTTGAGCTGCATCTAAGGGACACTGGGTGAAGAGTAAGCCTATTGCAGCGGAGAGCTGAGTGGGGCTGGGGCTGGAAGGCCAAGGGGACAGCTGAGGAAACAGTGGTGGTGAGAACGCAGGGCTCCTCTGAAGACGCACGTGGTAGGGAGAGGCGACGGGGAGGCCAGAAGGAACTGCTGACCACGTGCACCCACGACTCCAGGTGACAGGTGTCCTCATCCAAGAGGCTGCTCCTCCCTGGCTCTGGTGACCTTCAGGCCAACACCAGGCTGCTCACGATGGCCCCTTGGCTTTCTCAGGTCTGTAGCCCCAGCAGACTGTCCGTGTGGCTCCTGCCTGTGCTGAGTAGCGACCAGCTGGGTGCTGCTCTTCTCCTCCTCCAGCTACGAGGGCCTCCAGAAGCTGCCGGCGGGTGGCCCCTGGGGCGGTGGGACCCGCTACTTGAGCAGGCCCTGGGTGAGCCTCAGTGCGGCTTCGTAGGTGACGAAGACCACCATGTTGACGGGGAAGGCACGGCAGCAGTTGAGCGTCAGCCCCTTGAACAGGACCCGCAGCCCTTCCTCCCGCACACTGGTCACCACACAGTGCAGGAGGCCCCTGAAGCGCCGCTGGCCCTGCCCATCCGCCTGCAGGCGAGACTTGATCACGTCCATGGGGGTGGCCACCGACCAGGCCAGGACTCCCGCACAGCCACCAGCCACCAGCACACCCAAAACGTCTGCAGGGAAGACCCACGAAGGAGCACCGTGATTGGAAGCGGACTGAGGCCCAGAGGAGAACAGGTGGGGCACCCAGGGCGGGGCACGGCTGTCATGGAGCCCCGCACTCACTCCACCAGCGTGACTCCTCCAGGGCCACCGAGGGCAGGCCTGTCCTGACCCTCCGTGTCGAGGGCTCTGAGACTCCCACCCCGGGAGGCCCTGGGGTGCCCATGTGCCACGTGACCCAATCCCTGCTGGCTGAGCCCAGGCCCCCTTCCAGGCCCCAGCGCCCACTCACCTGGCTGGCTGTGGCCAGAGGGGGTGAGCCACTCGCAGAAGATGGAGTAGGAGAGGAAGTAGGTGGCGAAGGAGTGGCCGTCCCGGAAGAGCAGGGCCGAGCTGCCCTTGTAGAGACCCCGTAGGCCCTCCTCACGGGCCACCGTGGCTAGGCAATGCAGTGGCCCCCGGTACTTGGGCCCAGGCACCGGACCTGAGGGGGGCACGGGACACAGAGGGGGCGCCACGGAGGGCCCAGAGGCCAAGGATCTCCGTCTCTGCTGCGTCTGCGTCTGCGTCTGCAGGCGGACCTTGGCCACCTCGGTGGGCGAGGTCAGGAACACCTGGGGCAGACACAGCAGCAATGAGGAGGCCCCTGCACTGCCGCACAGCCCTGGGCCCGGCCTCCGGTCAGCCGCCGGCCCCCTGCCGTGGTGTCGCGGAACCTGGGTCTCGTGAAGCTTCAGGCCGGCCTGTGGCCCTGGCGGAGCGGCGTTCACAGCCAGCTCTGCCCCCCTAAGCCAAAGCCGGTGCTTCCTCAGCTACACTCGTCCTAGCAGAGTGGGCTCACCACGCAGTGCATATTGGTAAACATCTGTGACTCCCGTTCATGAAAGCATTTAATCACATAACTAACTTTAATGACATATTAATGCAATGTTTAATTAATGTGAGCATTTAATGTAAGACTAATAAAACAATGTAAGTATTTAATAACATTAAGATGTAACATGAGCCCCGGCTGGTGTGGCTTACCAGATTGAGCGCCGGCCTGCAAACCAAAAGGTCACTGGTTCGATTCCCAGTCAAGGCACGTGCCTGGGTTGTGGGTCCGGTTCCCGGTCGGGCACGTGTGCAAGGCAACCAGATTTCTCTCCCTCTCTCTCTCCCTCCCTCCCCTCTCTCTAGAAATAAGTAAATGAAATCTTTAAAAAATAAAACCAATAAACGTGTCCTCGGGTGAGGATAATTGTTTTTTAAGATGTAATGTGATGTCACTAATAATGTTGTTTGCCATTTCATGGGTGCTCATACCTGTCAGGCTTTGTGCTGGGGACTTTACACCTGACCTCACTTAATTCTCTCCCTGATGCCACGTACTGGTGAAGGCTCAGAAGTTCAGGGGGCTCCCTGGTGTCCTCAAGTTCCCTTAGCTAATGAGAGTCAGCTGAGTCCTCACCCATCGTCCCCCAGCCTCCACGCGGCCTCGGCCCCCGCTGAGCCTCCCTTCCTTCTGGTGACCGCTCAGGCCCTCCCAGCCTCTGCCCACCCCTGCGGTCCCGGGGACCCCTCGCCCGCCCCACTCACGCGGACAAGGCCAGAGGCGAAGCCCGACAGAGTGATGTCGGTCCTGGCGGGCTTGGCGTCAGCACTGCCGTACCGGAAGCGGCAGATGTGTGCGAGGCAGTGGCGGTAGGTGCCGAAAGACAGGGAGGAGACCAGGGACACCGTGCACACGGGCAGCGAGAGGCCCCTGTAGAAGCCCCACACCTGGTGGGCAAGTGAACAGGACCCAAGGGCCCAAGTCAGGCCAGAGGTCCGGCCAGAAGGGTCAGGGGCATGGCTCTCATCCCTGCAGGCCCTCCCTGGCTGATGGGCTTCAGGCAAGTCACCTACTGCCCAGCACCTCAGCATCCTGGGCTGTGGAAGGGGGGTCCTTGTGCATTGGGATGAGAAACTGACGAGACAGAGGCCCAGGCTTGGACCCAGGGCAGCTATTCGATGATGAGGGCGGTGGACTGGCAGGCTTGGTGGTGGCTGTTTTCCTTTTGCTCTTTCTGGCCAGCAGCAAGCCCCAACTTCACCTTGGTAAGCACCCCTGTGTCCCTCCTCTGGACAGACCACTGACCTGGACCCTGGGGACTGACAACTCCACCCCGCACTGCTGGTGCCCCCTCCTGAAGGGGACAGAAATGCAAACGCATGCTCCTGCCCCCCAGACCTTCAGAGCCCCCACACACCACCGTTACACCCTCTCCTGGAGGTAGGAGCTCATTCTGAATGCCTCCTGTGTGCTAGACAAGCCGGCTCTGGCCCGCAGCAACCCCCGGGAGGTGGGTATGAGCCCCATTTGGAAGGTGGGAGAACCAAGGCTCAGAGGAGAGCGGCTGAGCGCCACATGGCTTGCAGGTGAGCAGCAGGCGGGGGCCGAGGCCCTGACACCCCTGCCCTTTACCCTGTCCCCGCCTACCCGCTCTCGGCAGTACGTGTCCCGGACACAGTGCCAGATGCCTGTGTACTTGGGTTCCGTCTGGATCCTGACCTGTGGGAGGAGCAGGCTTCAGGAAGGGTGGCTGCAGGCCTGGGGCAAGGTCAGCAGGCCCTGGGGGAGGGGAAGAGCCAACTCCTCCATTGTCACCAGGCAGGGACAGTGAGCCCCAGTGAAGAGGAGAAACCAGAGCACAGGTTGGAAAAGAGGGATGACCGTCCGAGCCCACTGGTGAGGGCTGGGTCTGGTTAGCACGCTACAAAGCTCTTCTGGCCGGGGATGGGGTGCAGGACACTGGCGGGGTGGCCTATGCGTGGGCAGGCGCCCTGGGGCGGGGGGCGGGGCCTGAAATTGCCGCACCTTCACCGTGTCCAGGGGGTAGCCCACAGCAACACCGCAGACGCCTGGAAGGGAAGCAGAGGAAAGGGTTGAGGACAGAGGGAGCAGGGCAGGAGGGGACAGACCACACTCATCACCAACATGCCTCTCATCAGTGGGAGGGCCCCCCCAGGCTCCCCCATTCTGCAAATGAGGCAAGGGAGGCTCAGACAGCTGAAGTGACCCCCAACAAGCTGCTGGCGCTGCCTCCGGTCTGGAGCCTTGGCCCACTGGTGCCTCATTCTGAAAGCCCGGGGCGCTCTCAGCCTGCCCTCTGTGTCAAGTTTTGAGAGGACTGGCCCCTGGCCCCAGGCCAGGCGGTGCTGGCCCTCAAGCCTCCGGTCGTGCAGGGTTTGTCCAGGGGATGGGAGCTTCCTGAAGGGCTGCCTGGGGCCACAAGTCTGGATCAACCCGTCCCGGGGCAGGGCTGCTGTGCTGGCTCTGCCTCTGCCTCTAGAATTTAAGTCCCTCCAGGGCGAGACCCGCACCTAGTCCTTGTGACCCAGGCCTCCCGTGGGCCCTGGAGGAGACACGCAGGGTTCAGGAGCCCTTCCTGGCTGTGTGATCTTGGGCAGGGCAAGCCCCTTCTCTGGGCCTCCTCCTCAGGGCAGCAGCTGGCCTCAGGCCCTGCACACAGTAGGACCTCAGCAAGCCCCGCCCCTCCCACACTGTTCCCAGAAGTATGGGTGAGGAGCCCTCTGCCATTTCACATGGCAAACAAAGCCAAGGGCGCGGGACCCAAAGCCACGTCCACCGGCTGCAGAGCGGAAGGCTGGCCGGAGCCGGAGCCCCGCCGGAGCCCGGTCCCCAGTGGGCAGTCACCCATCTGGGTCAGCCTTTTGCAACGAGCCCTTTCCCCAGAAGTGAGAACAGTCCAGGGCCCAGCCAGGCCAGGAAGGCACACTGCCTGCCCACCGCTTCCAGGCAGCCTGCTGTCCTCTGCCCACCCTCTCCTGGGGCCTCTCGTCCTCCCCACAGCTCACTCAGCCCTCCGCGCCGATCACACCCAGCCTCCGCTTGGCCCCGGCGGAGACCACCCTCCGCTCCCAACACCGCCCACCCCCGGAACTGCCCCTCAGCCTCCCCAGCCGAGCCACCAGGCCAGTGCAGACTCACCGCCTCCCACAGCACCCAGTCTGCACTGCCACCCGAGTCTCCCAGGAACCAGCTCTGTCCTCCCAGTGCCCAGCACCCACGGCCCACACCAAGTTGCCGCTGCTTCTGGGGTGGCTCCTCAAACCCCATGTTTGCCAGAGTCCTCCCCAGGGCAGAGAACACCCCAGGAGCCGTTCCCTGCCAGGCCCTGCTGTCCCTCTCTTACCTCCAATGGCTCCGGCAACAAAATCCATGGGCAATGTGGGTACTGGGGACGGGCCTGGGGTCTCGCTGCCTGAGGGCCGCCTGTCTGATGCCACCTCCGCCACCGGGCTGGTCTGCACAGCCGCCGGCTAGCTCCTCTCAGCCCTTAAATAGCTGCAGTGGGGGGCAGGGCACAGGAAGTGGGAGCCTGCTGACAGCGGCCCAGAAGGCAGAGGTCGTGCTGGGAAGCGGGCAGGTCGATGCCCACCTGGAATCCCTCCCACCCGCCCCCAAAGGCCCTTCGTCCCAGTGCCCTCAGGACCCAGCTGTGGGAAGTACCAGAGAGGCCACGGAGCTGGCAAGCTGTCGGGAAACAGCCCCCCTGTACACACCGCCTGCAGGTGGGGGCCCCAGACCATGACCAGACACCTCCTGGGAAGGTCCAGGGACGGGGCAGTGATGTCCCTGTCGCTCCAAGCCCCCGCTCAGCCCTCACATGTGTCCTTGGGTCTCCCCGACTTCCCCAGAATGAGTCCTGTCCCGGGAACCCTCAAAGCTCCCTCGCTAATTCATTCAACAAACACCATCCGCGCTGAGGCAAATAAGTCCTCACGGAGTCCAGTTGGCAGGGAGGGAGCAGGGACGAGGGGCCACTGATGCCTGTCACCGGGGAGGCTGGGACCAGCACGAACCCCAGTCGCAGCCCGCTGTCTGTGCCACCCTCTCACACTGCCCTGGCCCCACACCGTCCCTGCCACGATCACATCTGTCTCCCCCGCTCCCAGAGCCCGGCCAGGTCACCTCCGCTCGGAGTCCCCAGCACCCAGCACAGACCCAGCCCTGAGCAGAGTCCTCTGAGTGAGGGAACCAAGCGCTGCAGGGCCCACCAGACAGGACACTCATGAAAGGAAGCTGCTCCAACAAGAGGCTGATGCTGCCTGCTCATCACTCAAAACCGCCGCAGCCCTGGGAGGCTCCCGAGGCTCAGGGGCCCTGAACGTGCCCAAGGGGTCCCCTGACCAGGAGCCCGGCAGGACCAGGGACAGGGCAAGTGTTAACGTCACAGGGTCCAGGCAGCCCTGGTGGGTAGGGCCACATGTCTTAGTGGGTGGAATTGTGGGCCGGCCCTGAACAGGCTGAGCTGACAGAGGCCAGGCCTCACTGGCACCTGCCCAGCCTGCCCGGCCCTCTGTGAATGGGGAACTCAAGTCGCCAGTGGCAGCTGCCACGTCAGAGGGCAAAGGCTGGGATGTGGCCAGTCCAAGGCCAGTCCTGGACTTTAGAGATTTTTGTTTATTTATTTTTAGAGAGAGGGGAAGGGAGGAGAGGGGAAGGGAGGGAGAGAGAGAGAGAGACACCAATGTGTGGTTGCCTCTCACGCACCCCCAACTGGGGACCCGACCCACAACCCAGGCGTGTGCCCTGACTGGGAATCAAACCTGCGACCCTTTGGTTCACAGGCTGGTGCTCAATCCACAGAGCCACACCAGCCAGTGCTGTCCTGGACTTCAGAGAAGAGCAGTTCAGTCTGGTTAGGAGCCAAGCTGCCTGTGTTCACATCCCAGCTCTGTCACTCATGCCACCTCTGAGACCTTGGGCAAGCCCCTTGACCAGTCTGTGACTCCATTGCTGCATCCAGGAAATGAGGAGAGTACCTGCTTCGCATCTGTGACCACGCAGGGCAAGCTCCAGGCATGTCCCTGTGGAAGTGGCCGGCCAAGTGCAAAGGCTGCATTAATAGAAGCACAGGTTCCAGAAGGAAGGAGGTGACAGGCCTGCTCTGAGCAGGATAAATATAGCTGGTGCCTGGGTTCACTTGCAGACGCTACGCTTGGAAGGTCTGTACCTTAGTTGATGAGGGAGCCCGAAGAACGTTATCTAACTGTGAGAACAGGGAAGGGTTCAGTCCCATGTTACCTGCAGGGCACCCCCTGGCACCTGAGCCAGGAACCCAGAAATTGCCCTGGACGCCTTGCCCCCTGCAACCCACATCAGGTGAGGCCCCCAGCCCTGTGGTCAGACCACTGAAGTTCAAGTTCAGATCTCCTTTTGCTGTCCATCTGCACAGCCCCCGGCTGCATCACCTCCCCCTGAACAAGAGTCTGGCTCCGCCCATGCCCAACACTGCATGCCTGCTATATGCCACGCTCCGGGCACAGGCCCCCAGCAATAAACACAGACAAATGTCCAGATGGCAGTGAGGGCCAAGGAGAGGCAGTGTTTGAAAAGGCAGCCCAAGAAGATGACATTTGAGACAAGCCTGTGTTCTTGGTCACTGCGGCCAAGGTTCACCTGCCCTTTGTCCATCCCAAACAAACGTGCCCAAACTTTACACAGCAGAAACAAAAAACGTGCCACCTCCCTGTTTAGGCTGCTTTGTGTGGGTCTAAATGTCTCCCCACCGAGCTGCGAGCCTCTGGCCGGTGGAGTGGTGCCAAGTTTGTCTCAGCCCACAGCACCCACCACGGGGCACGCACCTGGAGAGGCTTGATGAATAAAATGCGTAAGGAAACAAGTCATTGAGTGGATAGGGTGGGTGGGTGGGTGGGTCGTGAACATGTGGGAAGATGGATGGATGGTAGATGGATGGATGGATGGATGGATGGATAGATGGGTGGATGGATATTTGGATGGACTGATGGATGGATGGATGGGTGGATGATGGACAGACAGATGGATGGACCTAGGGCAGAGTCAGCTGCTCACCCTTGGCTTGACCTGACTCTGTAGACGGCAACGATGCCCTGGGGTAGCTGGGCAGGCTGGGGTCTTAGCTGGGAAGACCCTCACACGGTCTGGGGGCAACATTCAGCTGAGTCTTGCACGTATGGCTGGAGACAGAGCCATGGCCGCCCACGAGGGCCACCCTTCCCAATGGGAAGGGTTATTGATATTGGCAGTTAGGCCGCTTCCCCCAACACCAGAGCCCCGCCCTGTTCGGCATCCCCCCACTCCCACCCAAGCTCGAGCAGGGGAGGCCAGCTTGTCCTCTAGGGGGAGGCAGACATCACAGAAGCCACTCAAGCCTGGGCCAAGGCAAGGGCTGCTGGAAGGGGGCGCTGGCTGGCCGGCCGGGCTTCTGGGCTGGGCTGGGCCCACGCTGGCCGGGCGCCGCGAGGAACTGGACACGTCCGCAGCGCATTTGCAGTTTGTAACAAAGGGAAGGGCTACAGGCGACTGAAACTCCAGACAGAAGAGACGCAGCCAACAAGGAAGTGAGAGCCCCGCAGCCCAGGCCTGGGCGCCGCCCTCCCGTAGGAGGAAGGCAAACACCAGTATTTTCTTTTCCTATCTTTTGGTGATTTGCTTCTTTTCTTTATCAGTGGGTCTAGGACGGCTCGTCACCGTCACCGTCACCGGGGCACCTGCAGACCCACGTCCTTCTGGGGGGTGGGGGGTGGCTGTGGTGGACAGGAGGTAGAGCCAGCCCCTGTCCCCACAGTCCCGCTCTCCCCTGGGGCCTGGCCGCTGTGTCAGAGACCTGCTGTGTCTCAGACGGGCCTCCAGGCGCAGCACATGCCGTTCTCTGCCTTCGCCCGACCTTGCTGGCCTCCTCTCGCTTCCCTGCGGCGCCAAGTCCAGCTCACCTACCACCTCAACCCAGGGTTCGGGTGAGGGCACAGCGCCCTTCTCTGGCCACTGCCCCCGGGCGCCTCCTCGCACGGACTGCCAGCCAGGGACAGCCTGCTCATCCAGCTGTGCTCCGCGCCCCTGGAGGGGACACGGCAGCCCGCTCACCCAGTGGCCAGTGCTGGCTCAGGGCCACCGCAGAGGCGGGCCCCAGGAGGCCTGCACGTCCCGTGGACAGCTGGACTGTGCCCGAGACACTTGGCTGAGCTCCTGCAGCTCGGCCCCCCTGTCCTGACCAGGCCACATCCAAGCTGGGGAGCACCCCTTGGGTCCTCTGACCAGTCGGGGAATATCCCAGGCAGCCCCCCTTGGTTCTATTTTTAGGCTGGAAGCATTTGCTAAGTGTCTATTTATACCGCTGCCCATCTTGGGTTCCTGGGCATCTCATCCAGCCGAGCTGGCCTCGTCCACCCCGGGCCGAGTGGGCTCAGATCGGCACAGAACACACGGGAGGGAGGCCCACAGCGCACCTGGACAGGTAGCCCTGGGGAAACTGACCGTTTCCAGCTGAACGAAGACATGAGAAACCCACCTAGCAAGGAAGCAGTTTTGGGTTTGACCAAGGTCAGTGGAGAGAAGTGAATTTCTCAGTCTACCTGACAAGAGACCTCTGGGTACCATGGACCAGGGGCTGACTGTCCCCAGGTGGCCCCGGGCCCTCCATCTCTGAGGCCCAGAGCAGACTCAGTCAGTGGAGAGGCCAGACCCCTCCAGGGTGGACTGGACGAGAGGCCACAGAGACATCCACCCAGCAAATAGTTATTCACCGGGACAAAGAGATGTGTCAGGCAGGGCCGGCTCTGGTCAGGGCCAGGCCGCACACCAGCAGCTGGTCCTCAGCTCCTTGCCACAGACCCACCCACCTGCTCACATTAGAGGACCTTCAGGGCCCGGATTCTCCATCACTGGGCCAGACAGTGGAACATGCCCAAAGGAAACCCTTCAGGACCTTGGCTGATTACTTCTTTTTTTAAATGAGGTGACATCGGTTTATAACTCAATAGAAACGAACTCTTTGCTGTTTCCTGCAAAGGTGCTGACCATCGAAGGCGGAGAGCAGAGCATCTCACGCTACAGCGGCAGGCCCCTGTCCCCATGCACCGTCCCCGGCACGGCCTAACTCCCTGGGCCCACACGGCGGGTCCTTAGCCAGCCCCCACGCCCCCACTCACCCTGAGCCCCAGCCTTGCCCCGACCCCCGGCCCGAACAGCCCCCTTCACTGGATGCAGCAGATCACAGGGCGGAGGACAGATCCGAGGCAACGCCTTTCCTGCGGGCGGGTCTGATGTCGCCACACCGAACCCGTCTGAAGAAATGGTAAAAGCTGCCGTGCCAAATATAAACTCCGCCCCACACTCCAGAAACCTGGCTGGCCCCTCCCCGCACGCTGGGCTCCTGCCTCTCCGGCCTCGGCCCCCTCCTGCCCGTTGAGGCTGGGGTCTGAGAGGAGACCCGTGGGAGGCCGTCCCGGGGAGGGGGTGTCAGGGGCCGTCAGGAGTCCTGGAGAACAGGAGGCCTTGAGAAAGCACACTGCGGCCTGTCATCGCATCCTCCGGAAACGAGCCAGGCCCCTCGCTGACAGAATAACGCAACCCTGAAGATGGGCCCTGTCGCCAGCTCCCGTGCTTGGTGATGGCTCTATTTTTTCCTTTCTGGTCTCTCCCTCGCCGCCAGGGAGCCGAGGAGGTCAGGCAGGGGGGTCTGCCTTGTCCCCATGCCTGGCACCGTCGCACCCCATCACGATCTGTGCACCAGCTGCGGGAATGTCTCCCACGGTGTTAGAAACAAGGACATAGTGACTCCCAAATCAGTAGAAAGTCATCAGTAACAAAGGGCAAATGTAATTAGAGGGTCTCTGAGAAGGGAGCTGACAGCACTGGCCTATCTACAAGCCACAGAAGGGGCATTTAGATGAACGTGTTAGATTGTAACTCCGGAGTAACCAGTCATGGAGAAACGGGGAAGAAGGAGAGGGGAGGGGGAGCTAATTGCGTTAGGGAGGGGGAGTGCTCTCACTTTAGGGCAAGGAAGTTAATCACTTTAGGGTGGCAATTTCAGGGTGGAAAAGATAATCACTTCAGGGTGGCAATTTCAGGGTGGGGAAGCTAAGACTATAACACCAGTTTCCTTTGTCTACTTGGTGTGCACATGCTCCTGGCTGAGGGCGCGCCCGGCTCTGCAGACTCGTGAATAAAGGCCTCGCTTTGCTGCTCACGTCGTGTGTCCCAGTTTTATTGTGAGCGTTTCTCACACGCCCACCACAGAGCCTGGCACGCAGTAGGCACTTACTACCCGTCTGGTCTGAACCGAGGAGGCGGATGGTGGCTAAGGAGCTGACGTCCCTGGGCGTCACCGGAGTGCCAGGCCCGACGTCAGGCACTTGGTAGGCAGATAGGGCCGGCTGACCTTCAGCTCCCCCATAGCCCTGGGAGTTGTAAGGGATAAAGAAGCCGGCCAGCGACTCTGAAAGCATCAGGAGATCATTAACAGATGAATCATGGAAAAGGGGTGAGGAAATGACATTCCTCAGCTCCTCACACATATCTCTGGGATCAAAAGGAGGAAGATTGTTGTCACCAAGCACAGAGAAATGGGAAGATGGAGCTGGATAACTTTGTAAATGAGTTGGAGATAGACCTATAACTACATTACCCTTAGTCACACCCTGAGTTAAGTAATCATGTTAGATTGTGAACCCAGATTAACCAGTAATGGGGAAACGGGGGAGAAGGGGCGGCTAATTGCATTAGGGAGGGGAGCTAATCACATTACTATAAAACCAGTTTCCTTTGTCTACTTGGGGCGCACATGCTCCTGGCTGAGGGCGCACCCGGCTCTGCAGACTCGTGAATAAACGCCTCGCTTTGCTGCCCACGTCCTGTGTCCCGGTTTCTATTGGGAGCGTTTCTCACAACGGGACAGAAACACACAACTCGTCCAGAAGAGGTTTTCAGGAGAAATGTGGTTGTAGGGTTTAGTCACCCAGCAGTGCGTCCAAGTGACCCCATCCGCTCCCACTGCCTGCCTTCGCCCCTTCCTGCCTGCCCCACAGGCCACCCTACACTGCCCCCCACAGACTGGGCCTTTGTTCCCAAACCCAGCAAGCCCCAGCCTGAACACTGACTTGCTGCACACCAGCCCCCCCTCTAAGCTCTCAGCCGGAGGCCTGCAGGATCCCTCCCCTGGGTCCCTGCAGGGACTGCCCAAGGGGGCCTCCCTCCAAGGAACTTCCTGAAGCTCAGCTGTTGAGTGCCTACTGTGTCCCAGGCTGCTGGGCTCCTTCCCAAGGGCCCCCAGGGAGTCAGGACAGTCCCATGGTGGGACACAGGTGCAGGGGCCACTGGCACCAGAAGGCGTCCAAGACCGAAAGACAACGCAGGCAACCCCACGGAATACAGCATTTATTACAGGCGCCCGGCTTACGGGAGGCCTGGGTCGGAGCAGAACAGACCACCGGCAGCTCTGCGCAGGTTTTTGGCTACCAGACCCCTTACAGCACTGTTCACAGTGTAGCTCAGGTGCTAATGACTGACAGGCAAAGGGACAAAGAATGCAGGCGTGCCAGGGGCCAAATACCTCCCGGGGGTCTTGTGACGGACGATTGCTGATAACTGACACTATTACCAGTTTGATATTTATGCCCGTCGTCATGCCGTCCTGCTGTGGCTGACAAAAACATTGTGGCTACAGGTCACCATCAACTAGAAGGCTTTGATGTGCTCACAGAGGACAGGGAGGGCGGCCAGAGGTCACAGCAGGACACTTTGGTCCAGACTCCAGAAGGAGTTGGTTTGTCCACATCCCCATCTGTCTGTACAACGGCGCAGACAACCTGCCCCAAGCCCGACATTAAGGGTGTGAGAAATGCTCACAATAAAAACCGGGACACAGGACTTGAGCAACAAAGCTAGGCCTTTATTCACGAGTCTGCAGAGCCGGGCGCACCCTCACAGCCAGGAGAATGTGCGCCCCAAGTAGACAAAGATGGCTGGTTTTATAGTCTTGGCTTCCCCACCCTAAAATTGCCATCCTAAAGCGATTACCTTCTCCACCCTAAAATTGCCACCCTAAAGTGATTATCTTCCTTGCCCTAAAGTGAGAGCGATTAGCTTCCCCACCCTAATGCGATTAGCTCCCCCTCCCCTCTCCTCCTTCCCCGTTTATCCATGACCGGATACTCCGGAGTTACAATCTAACACGTTCATCTAAATGCCCCCATTGTGATTTGTGAATATGCTAATGCTGTCAACTCCCTTCTCAGAGATCCTTTAATTACATTTGCCCTTAAGACCCTTTAATTACATTTGCCCTTTGTTACTAATGATTTTTTACTGGTTTGGGAGTCACTATGTTCTTATTTCTTACAAGGGCACGGGCATTATTCAATGGTTGCATAATAACTTGACTTATTGCACAGTTAAGGTACTTGACTTCCTCTCAAGCCTCCGGAAACAGGGACAGATGCTGCAGGCCATTGCGCTAGCCCTCCTGGGGCCTGGGCAACCCAGGGATACCCCTTCCTAGAGGTGAGTCCCCTGGATATAGGCTGTGCAGTTCAATGGCCATGGTCTTGGAAGCCCTCAGCCAGCTGAGCATCCCCACGGCCATCTCCTGCCCTGCTTCGGGTCTGAGCTTCTTCTGGGGCGCACGTGCTACTGCTTTGCGGGCTCACTGTGTGAGAAAAGCTCACAATAAAACCGGGACACAGGACGTGAGGAGTAAAGCGAGGCCTTTATTCACGAGTCTGCAGAGCCAGGCGCACCCTCACAGCCAGGAGCATGTGCGCGCCAAGCAGACAAAGGAAACTGGTTTTATAGTAATGTGATTAGCTCCCCCACCCCTCTCCTCCTTCCCCGTTTCCCCATTCCTGGTTACTCCGGAGTTACAATCTAACGCGTTCATCTAAATGCTCCTTCTGTGGTTTGTAGATACGCCAGTGCTGTTAGCTCCCTTCTCAGAGACCCTCTAATTACATTTTTACTGGTTTGGGAGTCACTACGTTCAATTTCTTACAACTGGCCACTCTTCCTCGCCACCCTCTCGTCCCACGAGGCATGAACAGGGTCAGAGGCTGGCGATATTCAAACCCAGGCCTCCAGACCCCTAATTCAGGGCCCACCAGCCATCACGAGCACTGGACTAGGAGTCAGCAGACCTGGGTTTGGGTCTCTTTTTAATGATTGTGCTACTAAAGTCTAGGAAGGATCAACAAAAACCCCACCGATGGTTGGCTTCCAGGTGGCCTCTGTGTCCCTCTGCTTCACTGCTTACACTGGCCTCATATTCACCCTCCAGTACTAGACATGGGTCATCCTTGAGGCCTGTCCGTGAGGAATCCCCATTGCAACCCCCACCCGAACATCAGAACCGGTCAATGAGAGTAAACTGTGCGCTGCGAGACCGGAAACTCCGCCGCGTGGTCCTGCCTGCCGGCGGGTGAACAAGGAGGTTGGCCCCGGCTTCGCTGTTATCTGCCTCTCGCTGGGAAGGAGAAAGCGGCCAGCCAAGCGCAGCTCCAACCGGACGGCCCGGACGTCAGGAGGCGCGGGGGGCGGGGAGGGGAAGTGCCTGTGCGGGACAGTCCCCAGGGACCAGGCAGCGGACCCACTCTCGAGGGCTCCCGGGCTGCGTGGGGAGGCTGTGGGTTCGGTTCCTGCTTACCCCTCCTCCCACCGCCCAGCTCCCCGCCGTGGCCGGAGCCCCGCGCGCTTCGGCTCCGCGTCCCCAAGCCCGGCCGCCGCGGGGAGACGCGCTGCGATCTGGCCCGTTCCGCCCCGCAGCTTTCGGCCCCGTCCAGGACCCTGCCCCGCTCCGCAGCCTTCCGCGGCCCCTGCATGCAGTCCGCCGGCCGGGACTCCGAGGACCGGCCGCGCCCCTCGCCCCAGACCCCTTCTTTTTCAGGGTCGCGCCCCGCCGCCCGCAGCGCCCGAGCGCTCAGACCCTGAGACCCCGCGTGTTGGGCCGGGCGCCCAGAAGCCCCAGGCCCACGGCGCAGAGGGCGCGCAGGCGGGAGAGGGAAGGCTCCCTGGGCGTGCGACTCGCCGCCGGAAGAGAAGCGCAACTAGTTGCGTCCGAGCCTGCGGGCCGGGAGGGTCCTGGCGCTGCCCGGCCGTTAGCGCGGCAGTGTCCCCGTTACACAGGCGAGGACGCTGATGCTCGGCGGCGGAGTAGGGATCAGAACCCAGGTCCCAGCCTCCCGGACCCAGGCCGGGGCGAGCGCACTCCACGCCCCGCCCAGCCGACACGCGGGAGGTTCCCGGGCCTCGCAGGCCGTGGTTAGGGTGTGGGCCCCAAGGTCCCGCTGCGGCGCACCCCCAGAGTCCCTCCTGCCGCGGGCGGCGCGCGGGCGGGCGCACGAAGCACATTCTTTGTCTGCAGCGCCCCTGCGCCTCCCCGGCCCGTCCTCTCGCTACGTCCCCCACGCCCCGCCCACCTCGGAAACGCCCAGCCAATGAGGCGCGGCGGCGGCGCGCAGGCCCCGGGGCGTTGTCCGCGCCTCGTCCGCCCATTGGCCGCGCCCCGCGCCCCGCCCGAGCCCAGGGGCTGGCTGGAGGGGCGGGACGCACTGCCCGAAGCGAGGGACCACCGGCGGCGGGAGGACGGCCTCGAGGGCTCGGGAGCCGCTGGCGAGGAGCCTGCGCCGGTTGAGGAGTCGTTCGCTGGGCCGCCGCCGCCGCCCCCGCCGCCCGCCCCAGGTCTGACCGGGACGCCGCGCCAGGACGCGGTGGCAGACCGAGCCCCAGCCCAGCGAGCCGGGGGCTCCCGACGGCGACCAGCCGGCAACGGGCCGGGGAAGGAGAAGCAGAAGGACGTGCAGGAAGGGCGGCGGGCCTTGCCATGGCGCTCGACTTCCTGGCTGGCTGCGCTGGGGGTAAGCAGGCGGCGGGCGGAGCGGGCGCGGGGCCGGGCGCGCGGGGGGCCCGGGTCTCGGGGGCCGGAGCCGGCCGCGCAGGGGCATGGCCCGCTCACCTGCGGGCGCTCGGGCCGGGGTCCCCTGCCTCTCGGGGCTCGCGGGGCCGTGGGCGGGCACCAGGCCCGAGGGCAAGTGTCTGAGTCCTTCGGGCGCACTCGGACGGGACGCCTGGGGCCCTGGAGCGGCGCAGACTCGGCGGAGACGGGGGCGGCCGGGAGGGTCCCCACCGGCCCCTGCAGCCGCTCCGCCGAGGCCCCGGGCGCCGCTCCCTTCCCCTCCCCACCCCCCCGCGCCCATCCCAGCCGGAGCGGGGTCCCCAACCTGAGCCCGCGAAGGTGAGGCTGGCTGCACTCCGGCCGCCCGCCCAGCCCTTTGGGCGGAGCTGGAGCCGCCGGACCACCTGCTGTCGCCTAGCCTCGGGGGCCCTGGAAGGGCGGCACTGGGGGCGACTCTCCCCGAGTGTGGGGGTGGGCCTGACACGCCCCTTGGGCTCACGGGGACGGGTCCCCGCCGGGGACACCTTCACGGAGGCCAGTCCCAGCCCGTGTCCCGAGTCAGGGGGCAAGTCCCGGCTCTGCTGTGGCCCGACCTTCAGCTTCTCGGCTTTTGCTCGGAGAGTTAATGTACCCAACAGGTGGTACCGGGGAGCCAGGTTTAGCCCTCAGGGACTTGGCGACGATCTGGCAGACGTGGCAGGGAGAGGGCTGGCTGGGAGGCCCGGCCCGGGCCAGCGCTGACCTCCGGGCCTCTGCGCCAGCACCTGCCAGCGGCGGGCGCCCTGGGGGAAGAGGAGTGCCCACTGTCTGGCCTTAAGCCCCGGGTGACAGGAGGCTGGTGAAGGGAGTGTGCTGGGGGTGACAAGTGGAAAGGGACTTAAGCACTTATCACACTGTTACTGTAACTGGAGCCTAGGAGGGGGTAGAAACCCTAGAGTTATTGGCACATCGGCAGAGAATTTCTCCCAAGTTCTGGCGCCAGAAGAGACAGGAAGGGAGGAGGGGCGCTGTGGATCCCGCACTCAGCTCTGTGCCCGGCCCTCTGACCCCACTGTGCTCACCTCCTTCCCCCTGGGTGTCAGCCACCCTCTGCGGGCCCCTCCCGAGCCCCAGCCTTCCTCTGCCAGCCCCCAGTAGTGGCTCTGGAGGGTGAGGGCTGTCCAGGGACCAACGCCCCTTCCCAGCTTCTGGGGGAATGGGAGTTCCCTCCCCAGGGCGCAGAACTCCTTCTGTTTCCCTGCTGGTGTCCTGGGAGCTTGGGGTTTGGAATATTCGTCCCAAGGCCAGGCCCGCTTAGACACCCGCTCCCCAGACGCCACTGTTCAGTGACTCTGGGCCCTTGCCCCAGGCGGGGTCCCTCCCTGGACTGCCTTCTATCTGTCCTCACCAGGCGCACGTGGGAGAGATCCTGTCCAAGCCCCAGGGCCCAGCGCCCTCCTGAGCTGTGGGTGCTTCAGCAGCCACTCCTCTGTCCTACGGGGGTCCCCATGCAAGTGCAGGGAGGGTGGCGCCCAGCTTCCGCCCTGCGTTGTGAGCTGAGGCTCACGCCTCCAAGGCGGATGAGGGTGGAAGTGGCTGCCGGGAAGGGGACAGAGGGTTGTAGTCCCCTGGGACCCTCCCCTGGTCTGATTTGACCCAGGAGGACCCAGGACCTGCGAGGTGGAGGCACTAGTACAGAGTCACTGCATGCTCCTCCTGCGACAGCGGGGCAGGGGCTGTCCACTTCCTGTAGCCCGAGGGCCAGTGGCCGGGCTGTGTGCCAGGCCCTCCTGGGGAGGCTGTCCGGGGCCAGAGGCAGGTGACGCCCCCACCTCCAGCGAGGGCTGTCAGTGCCTGGAGGCTCAGGACAGGGGATGGCAGTGCATCTTCTCAGGGGCCTGGGGCCTCTAGATTCAGATTTCCAAGAGGGCAGGACAGCACAGGACGGTGACTGTGCCTCGCCCTGAGGCGGGGCAGGACCTTGACTGACAGCGGCCTCCCCACCTGGTGGATGGCTCAGAATGCCTGCCCCTTAGACCCTGAGCTCCAGATGGGGGTCTCCCTGCTGGGCATAGACGGGGGGAGGTACAGAGGGAAGTTCAGTGTGAGAAGGGGGGGCCCACATAGGAAGGACAGGTCAGTCGTCCTGGTACCCCTCGTGCCGCCTCTGCTGCCAGGTGTCCCCAGGTCATGGGGTGGGGGGTGCCCCCTTAGCCAGCTGGCGCAAGGCAGTGGGCACTGGCCTTGGAGTGGGGCCGCTTCTGCTGCTGAAGCTGTGGCCTCAGGGTCCTTGGGTGATGGCCTGGAGGGACCTCTGGGGGCCGGCAGCCTGAGGGAGGCAGGCCCCAGGGACGCAGCCTGTTCCTGAGAGTAGGACTGCAAATGTCTGCCCTTGGAGTCCTTGCCTGGGGCCTCCCAGCCCCAGCCGGTGGGTGAGGGTCTGCCCCTCCCGGCCCAGGGGCTGAGACAAGGCTGGAGCCAGAGGCAGGGTCCGGCTGGGCCTCCCTGGGGCCCTGCAGCTGGGCCTGCCTGCAAGGGGCTTGGAGGGCGAGAGGGGCCCCAGCCAGAGGGAGCAGGAGGGCCAGGCGGCCCACGGCAAGTACTCGGCTTCCAAAGCCCCCCAACTCCAATGGCACCCCAGAAAGAGAGGTGCTGGGACTAGGGTTTTCAAGTTCCAAACATGAGGCGACCACAAAGGTGGGTCTCGGACTCCGGAAACGAGGTGTTTCTCAGGCTCAGACACACAGACGCAGAGCCCCGAGGGACGACGGGCCGTCCCGTGCAGGGGTGTGGGGGCCCCCAGGAGGAGAACGGCCCGGCCTGATGACAGCGATGAAGAAATAATAGTGGGAACTTTCTCTGAGCAGAAAAGGGAGAGACTGCAGAATGCCAGGGCTGGTGGGGCGCCAGGCCAGGTGGTTTTAAAGAAAAGGCACACCCTTGGCGCCTCCCGTGACATTCCTGAGGGCTCAGAGGCATCCCGGCAGGGCACATCAGTTACTGCCCCGGGAGAGGAACAACACCCTGTGCGTGCGTTTCTCGGCGGCGGCCTGGGAGCCGGAAGGCTTCGGGGTCGCCACCGCCCTTCCCGGGCTGGCCCCGATGGCCTTGAAGAAGTGGCCTGTGCAGGGCTGGACGTCAGAGGGCACTTCCCTGGGTGTCATGGGGTTCGAATCCCAGCCCCACCATTTCTAGTTGGTGGCACAGACACGTTACTTCTATGTGCCTCAGGTTCTTCATCTATCAAACGGGCTCAAGGTCCTTTTTGTACAGGTGTTAAGAGGGACAGGTAGTAGAGGTACAGAACTAAGAGCAGTAACAGCAGGCAGAAACGCGACACGTTAGCTGTTTCCATTACACGTGGCAGTACAAGGGCCCTGGATGTAAACACATGAAATCCCAGGGAGGAGAGTGTGGCAGTCACTCAGCCTCTCTGGGCCTCAGTGTCCCCGCCATGAAGGGGAGTAGCCAGGCTGCCCAGTCACAGGGACTCAGAAGGGTTTATGAGCCTTTGTCCAGGGGGGGCCGCATTTCGGCAGCGCCTTGCCCCCAGCCCGTAACCGAGCGTGACTGCAGAGCCACAGGCCGGGCCCCGGGCCCCGGGCAGCTCCCCACTCCTGGGTGGGTGTTTCCCGGGGCAGCCGCTCGGGGAGCTGGTGCTCACACCCGCACAGGTGAAACCAGGCTCAGACTCTGAGTCCTCTGTGAGCTTGGTCAGCTGGTAGGTGGACAGAAAATTCAGTTCCGGGTGAGGGTCCGGCCCCAAGTGCAACATTTCTGGAGTGCCCTGCCCACGCAGGAAGGTGTCTGGAGCAGTGGGACCATCTTAGAAACAGCACACACAGCTCCCCAGGGACACCTTCCACTGCCAGCTGCAGTGAGCCGCAGGGCCAGGGCGAGGCAGCAGCTTTGAGTGGGACAGATCCTGGCGTGACCTCATGTGCGCCCCCAAGGAGGATTGCGGGGCCCACGGGAGGAGCCAGGCGCACGGCAGGTGCCTCTCCTGCTCAGCGAGCAGCCGCTGCGCCATCCCCCAGGCGCTGCACCCAGCACTGCAGCCTCGCGGGGCATCCGGGTCATGTCCTCCTTTCTTCCTCCAGGTGTGGCAGGCGTGCTGGTGGGACACCCCTTTGACACGGTCAAGGTGAGTCTCTTGTCATGCTTTTAGTCTTAGGCCCGTGGAGGGGCAGACACAGGGCAGGAGCCTGCAGGGTCGGGGTGGCCGGAGGCTCCCTGCCAGTGTCCACCTTAGGGACACCTTCAAGGTCTTCCCACGGGTTCTAGAATAAAGTAGAATCAGGGTTCTCTGTGACGCCCAGGTGGGCGGCCGAGGGGCCCTTTCCTCCTGGATCTGTCCCTACAGCTCCCAGAGGGGGCTGAACGTCAAGGTCTACCTGGGGCTCGGCCAGCTGAGACCAGGGGACCGGTTTACCCTCGCCCAGAGCAGGAACCCCCACACTGTTCTTGTAGAATTCCTCCAGACGGCTTCTTAAAAGAAAGAAAAGCTCAGAGAGAAAACACTAAGAGCAGATAAAACAAAACCGGTTAGCGTTTCCCATGGACACGGCCCTCGCGGGGCAGCGACAGTGGTTGTGCAGACACCGAGCCGTCACCGCTGAGGGCCGTGTGGACCTGCCAGGCGGCTGGGGGCGGGGCAGGCCCTCGGTCCCCCTCCGCACGCCCTGCGCCCTGAGAAACTGTCCAGTTGCCTGGTTCTCAGATGCCGCAGGATGGAAACCCAGGGGATCCGTTCTCCCGCTGTAAAGTCCCAGCTAAGGTTGTCCCTGTTGTTGGGGCTTCGCGTCCTTAAACCCGCCAAGTCGGACCCCTGCCCCGCCTGCTCACCGGAGGGCCAGGGCGGCACCAGGGCAGGCCTCTGTCCCCTGACCGCTGACCTTGGCCCCGCCCCCACCAGGCGAGGGCCCAGTGCAGGCAGGCGTGGCGTCCCTGCCCGGGGTACCAGCGGGCTTCCTGCCTCCTCTTTTCTGGGGCCCGGGTGTCCTCGGCCAAGGAAAGGACAGTGAACTCCGGGCTGGGAGCCCTTCAGCAGAGGGGGCTTCAGGGCCTCGCCTTCCGCATTGGTTGACCCGAGAAAGGTCCGTCCCCGGACTGGGTAGGGGACACCTGCTGGCTGATCTGCGCAGTGACGTGGCCCTGTCCCTTTACTCTGGGCCCAGATGTTCTCCTCTGCACAGCGAGGGGCGCGCAAGATTGCCGAGGCCCCGTGGAGGCCGGTGCTCATGGTATGATTTACGCAGGATGAAATGCCGGTGCCGAGGAACCCGGGTTTCCTTCCATCCCGCTGCAGGCAGATTTGGGGGGGAGGCCGAAGAGCCAGGCTTCCTGGCCATGCAGGGGGCGCCTGTGTTCCCTCTGGGCTGCCGAGAGTGAGGCCCCGGCACTGCCCGCCCACACGGCTGTGCACGCTCTGCCAGCTGTGTCCTGGGAGGCCTGCCCACAGCCGAGCAGCCCAGGACAGCCTGGCAGTGGCCACGTTCCGCTGTGGTGGCATCATGGGGGTCACGGGTTGCAGAGGCCTCTGGAAGCTGCGTCCAGCCCAGAACTGGCCCCGATTCCCTTCCTCAGCCTCCCACCTGGCCCTCCGTCCGTCCCCACCAGGCCAGGAGCACGCGGCCTGGAGCCCGTCCCCCTCAGAGCCCCTGAGCCGGAACAAGCACGTTCTGTGGCACTTGGGACGCAGGAGCTTCTGTACCCTTGGGCTGGTGCCCTTTGGAACCCCTCTTACCTGGCCCCTAGACACCTAGAAGAAGAAATCCATTCATGCCCATTTGTGATTTTCTTTTTTCTTTGGTCACTGTGGCCCAGCAATAGGCCTGTCTTAGAAAGATGAGTTTTTATGATAAAAAGGAGAAAGCCTGCCCCCAGGAATCCCTGCTGCCCCTCAGCCCGGGTCACACCCTGGGGCTTGCATGTTACATTGTGCTGGGCGCACACCCATTTGACGTTTTAATGGCTTTGTTATTTTTTTTACTGGCTCATTGCCATTATAAAAGTTAAACACACTCCTTACAAGAAAACTGGGGCATGCAGAAAAGCAAATGACTTCCAACAGACAAATCTGTTCTCACACCATGTACTTTGCTTTCCAAACCCCTCCGCCAGTGTGGCCCCGTGGGCAGGTGACATTTCAGTGTCCTTAATCATCACGTACATAGGTTTTTTTGGTTGGCTTTCTGTGACAGAAGTAATGCAAGTTGTAAAAAATTGTAACCACAATAGAGACATATAAACTAAAAAAACCACAGTCCTTCATATAGCTTTTCCCCCATTAATGATTTTACTGGCAAACAGAAATGTACACAGACCCGTATATGTTCTTGCATTTGCAACAGCGGGAGTTATTTCGTAGCTCTGCAGCTGCAATTGAAATGGAACACATGGAGAGGGGCGCACGTGCTGGGGGCACACATCTATGGGTCGTGGGGAAAGGAGGATGCCCCGAAGCCCACCCCCTCCAGGCCTCCACCATCCTTCCTCCTAAGGCCAGGGTCCCTTTTGTTAAAGTCTGGTTTCCCTCTGTCCAGCCTAGAGCCTCAGCCAAGGTCCTCAGCCACACTGCCTTCACACGAAGGTCGTTTTCTGTCCTCCTTCAGGGGACACTGCAGGAAGTAGCTGTCCTGGGGCAGGGGAGGGTTTGGGAGGGGCTGGCCCCGCGGTCTCTGCCCGTATGTGACAGTGGAACTCTGTTGCTTAAAACCACTTTTCACTTCACGGCAGAAACGTAGCTGTCACAGATGAGTAAGTCCCAGAGACCGGACCCCACCCTGCCCCCCAGAGTTCTCTCCAGGCCCTAGCAGGGGACAGGGAGAGCAGGAAGGGCTCTTGGGTCTGGCACACGTCCCGGTTGGGGGCCTGGGAAGGCCTGGTTGAGAAAAATCATCCCTCTCTAAGTCAGGGGTCTTCATGTTGGGGTCTCCAAGCCCTGAGGGGAGCTGGGAAACTCCTGGGCTTGTGTGAGAGTGCCCACTTTTCCAGGGCTGGGCCGGCCGTCCTCAAGTGAGATCCTGTCACCCAAGGGGTTCAGACTCTCAGTTCTTGATATTACAATACGTGGGTCCCTCGGCCACACTTCATCCCAGACCCGGTCCCTCAGAGAGCAAGGGCTCGCCCCGGCCAGGGGTCAGAAACAAAGGGGAGATGGGCCTCTGCAGTCTCCTGTGGGACCCAAGCTGTCCTTAGAGACCCCCTCGGGCCTCTGGCTGGGTTGCTCAGTCAGAGTGCTGCCCCAATACCCCAGGTTGCAGGTTCGATCCCCCGTCAGGGCACATACAGAAACCAACCAGTGGTGCATTGATGAGGGGAACAGCAAGTCAGTGCTTCTCTCTCTCTCTCTCTCTCTCTCAAATTAAAGAGACACTGCTGGGGTGTTGGAAAAGCTAACCCAATGAGGGGACAGCCCCATCATCTCTGCTAACACAGCCCTCTTAGTGGTGGTGTTGGGAGTCACGGGGGTGGGGGGAGATGTCCCTCCAGAGACACCAGAACATGGAAGGGAAAATGAAACACCTCTGAGCTTCGGTCTCCCCGTGTTTGAAACAGCAGCAGCTGAACCCACCCGCGCCAGTGATTGCTACACCCGACACCCTGCCCTGCTGCCTGGCACAGCCGGGCACTCGCGGCACAGTCCTGGCCATAGCGATGGTTTCTGAGTTAGAGCCGGGCGGAGTGGGACTTCACCTTGCCCCACCCCTGTGACACAGATTCTAAGTTCATGGAAGGTGCCTCCCACTCCACTGTGGGGCTCGCTTACCCGACGCAGAGATAAGCTGGCGGTCCACAAAGGAGGCTTTCACAGTGAGACCTTCGGGACCGTGGGCCTGATCCCCAGGCCCCAGAGTTGCTGACGTGGTCCCCAAGGAGGCTGTCAGCTGCTTTCCTGTGACTTGACTAACTCATGACCGCTGTCCTCACGGGGCTGCCAGCAGAACCCGAGTAGGAGCCCGAGGCACAGCGATCTGGTGCCCACAGCCACGGGCCAGCCCGACCGGGGATCCACAGGCAGGATGTGAGGTCAGGAGCCCCGCTGGCATCGGCCATGATTTGCCACCAGGACAGTGGGAGTCCAGGCAGGCGCTCATTCCGCAGCCAGCACACTGCAGACGCAGTGAAATAGGAGGCTGGGTGGCCCGCAGGGGCCACTGGCACCAGAAGGCGTCCAAGACCGAAAGACAACGCAGGCAACCCCACGGAATACAGCGTTTATTACAGGCGCCCGGCTTACGGGAGGCCTGGGTCGGAGCAGAACAGACCACCGGCAGCTCTGCGCAGGTTTTTGGCTACCAGACCCCTTACAGCACTGTTCACAGTGTAGCTCAGGTGCTAATGACTGACAGGCAAAGGGACAAAGGATGCAGGCGTGCCAGGGGCCAAATACCTCCCGGGGGTCTTGTGACGGACGATTGCTGATAACTGACACTATTACCAGTTTGATATTTATGCCCGTCGTCATGCCGTCCTGCTGTGGCTGACAAAAACATTGTGGCTACAGGTCACCATCAACTAGAAGGCTTTGATGTGCTCACAGAGGACAGGGAGGGCGGCCAGAGGTCACAGCAGGACACTTCGGTCCGGACTCCAGAAGGAGTTGGTTTGTTCACATCCCCATCTGTACACTTAGCCTCTGCCTGTCTGAGGTCTTGGGTGGCCTCCAGTGGCTGTTTGCTCACCGATACCCTCCTGGCCTCGCCCCACTTTGGAGTTCTGAAAGCTACTTTGCTTCTGCCCTGTGGGTCTGGCCCCTGCTGGGTCATCAGTGCCAGGCTGCGGGAGCCGGGTGCTCTGGTCCCGAGTTGCCCGCTTTTCTCCTTCCAGGTGCGGCTTCAGGTCCAGAGCCTGGAGAAGCCACAGTACCGAGGGACCATCCATTGCTTCCAGTCCATCATCAAGCAGGAGAGCGTGAGTGGCCCGGGCAGGTGGGGGTCGGGGGCCAGGCCAGACCACAGGCTGGGGAAGGAGAGTCAGGGTCCTGTTTGGGGAATCGGGACTTTGGGAATGGTTCCAATACAATTCTGCTTGACCCTCCTGAACACCTGGGTGGACTCGGGGTGCATCCACCTGCTGGGAGATTCCCTGGGGAAGCGGTCTCGGCTGCCCAAGCCCCTGAGCAGGAGGTGGACACGTGACTCCTCTGCGTCCCGCAGGTGCTGGGCCTGTACAAGGGCCTGGGCTCCCCACTCATGGGGCTCACCTTCATCAATGCGCTGGTCTTCGGGGTGCAGGGCAACACCCTGCGCGCCCTGGGCTGCGACTCGCCGCTGAACCAGTTCCTGGCGGGCGCGGCGGCGGGAGCCATCCAGTGCGTCATCTGCTGCCCGATGGAGCTGGCCAAGACGCGGCTGCAGCTGCAGGACGCGGGCCCCACGCGCACCTACCGGGGCTCCCTGGACTGCCTGGCACAGATCTACCGGCACGAGGGCCTGCGTGGCGTCAACCGGGGCATGGTGTCCACGCTGCTGCGCGAGACCCCCAGCTTCGGCGTCTACTTCCTCACCTACGACGTGGTGACGCGCAGCCTGGGCTGCGAGCCGGGCGACCGCCTGCTGGTGCCCAAGCTGCTGCTGGCGGGCGGCACGTCGGGCATCCTGTCCTGGCTCTCCACCTACCCCATGGACGTGGTCAAGTCGCGACTGCAGGCCGACGGCCTGCGGGGCGCCTCGCGCTACGAGGGGATCCTCGACTGCATGCGCCAGAGCTACCGGGCCGAGGGCTGGCGCGTCTTCACGCGTGGGCTGGCCTCCACGCTGCTGCGTGCCTTCCCCGTCAATGCCGCCACCTTCGCCACCGTCACCATCGTGCTCACGTACACGCGAGGCGAAGAGGCCCAGCCCGAGGGCGATGCTGTGCCTGCTGCCTCGGCCGGGCCTGCGCTGGCCCAGCCCTCCAGCCTGTGACCCCGCCCCCGCCGCATAGGGCGTGGCCTCCCCAGGGCCCCTTTCCAGACCACCTCCCGGCCACTGCCCTGCCCTGCCCAGAGGCTGGGACACCGGGCTGGGGACGCCGTCAGTCAGATCTGGGCCCATCAGCTGGGCTGCCTTAGCTGCAAACATCTGCTCATGGCTTTCAGCTGCGAAGTGGGGCCTTGCAGCGCCGGCACTGCCGCCGGAGAGGCCAGAGACCCGGCCAGCCCTCCAGCCCTGGGCCGCCGTCCGCCTGCCACCACGGACGGGCTGCCCTGAGACTCGCGAACCTGCACATCCTCCCCTGGCAGAGCTCCAGGGCACCCTGTCGCCACCTCTCCAGTCCCTGCATTGGGGACACAGGCAGCTCTGGATACCTCCTGGTGTCAAAACGATGCTCTGCCAGCGCACCCCAGCTTCTCAATATGGCTGGCTGGGGATGCCCACCCCTATCACTGCCACGCCTGTGAGGCTGACCTGGGGTCCCACCAAGGAGCCATGCGTTTTCTGGAGGCTCTGTATACTCCTGGGGATAGGGGCTGGGGAGCAGGAAAGGCAACGGGAGGAGAGGCGGCAGTCTGATACAGCCGCGGCCAGGGCGTCCCCATCCCTTCGGGGCCTCAGGCCGCCCATCCGTGAAATGGGGACACGGGTCAGCTGATTTCTGGAGCTCCAGCCCACTGTCCCCAGCCAGCAGTGTCTTTCCCGGGCAAGCTCCTCAGTGCCTGGTGTCCTGGGAGGCTGTGAAGGGCGGGCTAGCGGGCACAGGTGTGGCTGGTTTGGGCCCTTCCAGGGTGAAGGGGATCTGAGCCCACGCTCGGGCTCTCACTAGAGGCTGGGGCTGCGGCGTGAGCTCGGGGCACCAAGGCACACCCAGTGCAGCGTGGCCGTGTTGGGGGACGGGGAGGCGGGTGGTCTTCGCCCCGAGTGGGGCTCAGCTGCTTTGGCAGTGTGACAGGCTCTCCCCAGGGGGCAGCTGTGGCCAAAGGAGGGAACACTCCCACCCTGTACACGGGTGTTGTTACTGTACAGAAACCGCCAAGGGAATAAAGTTTGTTTTTTTTTATGAGGGTCAGGTTTCATTGGGGTATCACAGAACAAGGGGCTTCATTGCACGCCCCTCCCTGGGGCCTGCTGGGCAGTCTGTCCTTGGGCCCTGATAGCCCTAGCTGTGTGACCTCGGGTAATTTGGGGGCACATCTAGACCCTCAGTTTCCTCATCTGCAGTATGGGGCTAATGGAGGCGTGAGCGCAAAGCGTGTAAAACTCAGACGCGCTGGACGAGGCCTCAGCGTTCGGCAGGCTCCCCTCAGGTGTTCGCTTATCCCAGTGATGGGAGGCCTGGTCCCTGCTCATCCTCCTGCTGGCACGGCAGGTGGCGTGTGCTGTGACCCATCTGGGTGTCCCCAGCTGTGGTGAGGGCATCGAGGGACACCAGCTGAGGTCAGAAACGGCCTCCCAGAGGGGGGCAGATGGATGCGTCTGTCGGAGATTAGACCTAACCCAGCGTAAGAGCTCCATGGGGGCTTCCTGGAGGCCTGTCGCCCACCCCCACTAACGCTCAGCCTCCTGGAGTCAGTCCTGGGCACCCTGCGTCTGGGAAGAGGTTCATTCCTTCCCAACTGCCCAGCCCAAAAGCTCTGCCCACCGCTGGGGTGCGGCAGGACGAGGCCCCCAGCTCTGCCTCCAGGAGGGACAGCAGCAGTCTTGTGCCTTTACACCCCAGCGCCAGCCTGTGAGGTTGGGCTTGTCTGCAGCCTTCAGGGACAGGGGTACTGCCAGGAAGGGGCTGGTGGTGACCCCTGGGCGAGGTGTCCTCAGGCACGTCACAGGGCCCGTTAATGCAGCGGTCCCCTCCCAGGCAGCAGCTCCTCCCCCACTGAGGTCCCTGGCCTCTCTCACTTCTCTTCCCTCTGCAAGAACCCAGGGAAATCCTAAAAACCAGGGCCCCCCACTCCCACCCCCGAGCGCTGGTAGTTAATTACCACCAACAGTTCGGGCAGGAAGAGGGGGTTGGTAGAGGTGTGGGGCTTTAACGCATTTATTTTCTCCCTGACTTAAATGTATATTCTATTTGGAACAAGTAATATATTAATGTGGTAAGAAAACAAAGACAGAAACGGAACCCGGGCTGTGCCATGGAAGGGGGAAGCCTGGACCCTACCTCCTCCCTGGCCAGCCCACCTGTCCCTAAGTGGATGGTCTCCAGTTCCTGGAGGACATCCGGGATCCGGGCACATCCCGGGCAAGTCCCAGCACGTGGGGACAACCCCACTCGCCACAGCGTGGCCTAGGTGCTGGCTGTTTTTTTCACTGGACAGTTATTCAGAGATGTGTGGCTAAAACCACAGATGTCTCTTCTCTTGAAGGTCTGGAAGGTCTTAAGTCTGAACTTCAGTTGCCAGCAGTGCCGGGCCCAGAGGTCCTAAGGGAGGACCTTTCCCTGCCTCTCCCAGCACCTGGTGGTGGCTTGTAAGCATACCACCCACTCCCTGTCTCCATCCTCACACGGTCTTCCCTGCGCTTCTCCGTCTCTTACAAGGACATCAGTCATTAGCTTAGGGCCCCTGCTACTTCAGTATGATCTCATCTTAACTTACTACACCTGCAAGGACCTGTTCCAAGTAAGGGCGTAGTCACAGGTTCATAGGGGATGTTGGTAGACCCTCCTAGATGCCTAATAGTCCTCCTGCCTTTTCTACTAGAACCCCAATTGGCTCTGGGCTTCAGTGTGTCCAGATAAAAATACTTTCCTGACTCCCTTGCAGCTAGAGGTGACCACGCATACCAGGTCTGGTCAATGAGATGAAAGCAGAAGTCAGTGGCTGGGGCTTCTGAAAAACCTTTGTAAGAGGGACAGACACACCCTTTCCTGATGAAATGGGGACAGGATGCCTGCAGGTACAGCACAGAGAGGGCGCCAGCCTGGTAGCTCAGGAGAGCCACTGAGCCTGCCTGGTCTGCAGAAGGCCAGTCACTTCCCCCTAGTTTTATGCACTATCCCTTGGCTTCTGTCACCTGCAGTCAACTGCCTCATGGCCAAGGTGAGGCGCTGGCCGGTTTCACCCAGGAGACAGACCCCACAGGAGGCCATGAGGCGAGTGGGCTACACCGGACCAGAGGAGGCAGGCTGGGGAGGCTTCTGAGCCGAAGAGCATCTCGAGGCCAAAAAGGGACAGCCGCAGTGGCATGCGGGCCGGGGGGGTGTGAAGAAAGTGTTTGCCTGGCACTGAAGGGATGAATGAATGGATGGAAGCGGTCAGGCTGCCGAGTGCGGGGCCAGGTTGGTGTGGCAGAGGCCCGGGGGGAAGCAAGAAGGCAGCGGGCAGTGACGCTGGGCCAGGGGCTGGCGGGGCTGGGTAGTCAGACACTGGCTGGGGGCACTGGGGTGCAGCCCCAGGGGAGCAGGACCCCAGGACAGAGACGGGGGTGCTGCAGGTGTCAGGAAACGCAAGCTCGGGGGCGGCCACGGCAGTGGAGGCTGGAGTGGGGTTTTGGGAGGCCCAGGCTGAGGGCGGCCCATCCTCCAGCCCTGACACGGAGGCCACCAGGGGGGATGGGTGCGGAGTGAGACACACCCTATTAGAATGAACGGCGTGACTGGGGCAGAGTGGGGCTGGGAGGGGCGTGGGAGTGGGCTGAGGAGGAGCCCACGCACCACGCCCTGCAGTTCGAGGATACGAGAAAACGCAGCCCGGCCGGGGCGGGCGGGCTTCTGGGACCTTCTTCCCAGCCCGCAGCAGCTCTTAGCTCCATCCAGGACAGGAACCAGGGGCGCGCCCAACCCCAGGCCTGGCTCGGGTGGCCCCTGCTGGAATGTCTCCCCTCTGGCCCTACAGGGGCACCACGCGTGCCTCCCTCTGCCCGGCTCCTGGGAGCCAGCCCGCCCCTCCCCCTGCCCCAGATCCTGCAGAGGAAAATGAAACTCCCGACTGGCCCAAGGTCACTGCCCTTCTGTGCGGCCAAATCCCGAGGCCTTTCCACCCTGGCTGGCCTCCCCGCGTGTGCCCTCGCGGCACACGTGCCCGTGTCCTCTTGGCACACGTGGGGCTTAGCGGCAGGGAGCCCCGCGGGTGCTGGAACACGAATGGATGACATCCCCCCCTCGACGTCACGGGTCCCCACACTGGGCCAAGGGTGTGCGCAGAGGGCACGGGTGGCTGCGGGCGCCGAGGTGCAGGCCTCTCGCTCAGCTCTCCCACCCGCTCCCGGCTCGGGAAGCCGCCCGCCCTCCCCCGCCCCCTCCCCAGACCGGCACTGGCGGCGGCGCCGCCCCACCCCTGCGCGCCAGCGGCCGGGCACAGCGCCCCCGGGGGACGGGAGGGCGAGGCGCACCGCCCCCTAGGCCGGTCCAGTCGGGGGTCCGAGGCTGGAGCGCAGAGTGAACCCAATAACCTCAGGGCCAGCGGCCAGGGCGGCCAAGAGGGGAGGCAGCTCCGGCAAGGGAGGGGCAGGGGAGGGCGGGCGCTGGCCACCGGCCTCGGGGGCACGTTGCAGGGGACCGATGAGGGGTCCGGGCCAGGAGCCACTCCCTCCGCGCCGTCCCCAGCGCCCCTCCGCCGCCTCGGCGCTTACCCTGGGTCTCTTCTCTTCCGTCGTCTTCCCACGTCTCCTCCACTCGACGTAACACAAGCTCCGTTCGCAGCCGAAGCGGCCTGACCTCCCGGGTGCCCGCGGCTGTCCAACACGGGTGGAGGGATCTGCAGGGGAAGGGCTGCGAGGGGCATCAGGCCGGGAGAGGAGGGCAGAGCCGGGGCCCGGCTTTGGGTTTTCCCCGGGAAGAAGTGGGAGCCCTTGGAGGACGCAGGGGGGGCAGCCGGGGCCCAGGCTGGGACCCAGCTAGGAGCGTGTGCGCTGCGCCACGGCAGGAAGCTGGCCGTGGGGTCCACGGGCGCTCGTCACCGGGGCCGGGCAATGAGTCCAGACCTTCGCCAATGAACTTCCTCCATGGCGGGGGTGCGGCTATGGGATCCCTCCAAGGGGATTTGGAGAAGAGAAGGTGGTGCTCACTGTGCCCAGCACGGTCCTGGGCCCAGTTAGGTCCCCAACAAATGTTCCAGCTAGTGGAGATGCTGCCAAGTGCACGAGGAAAACTGGGGCAGCGGGTTCGGTTGGGGGAGGGGTGGTGCCCAGAGAAAGCAATCCCAAAGCCCTTAACCTTGTCTCCCACCACAGCTGTTCCCCAACCCTTCACCTGTCAGCAGCCCAGACCCGCCACCTTAGCAACACCCTGTGGGCAGTCCAGTCCCCACTAGCAAGGGCGAGGCCCAGGAATGAGGGCGAGTGAAGATCACGCACCTTGCCGGGCAGGAAGGCGCCTCTGCGTTTTGCTTTCGGCCACATCCTAACTTGCTCCAGGTGTTCTCGTTCATCACGTTTTAAGAGTCTTTTAACAGTTAAGATTTTCTTACTGGAGCTCCCAGAACTAACACTTGGGGATGAGGATTTGCTTTCTGCACAGTGGGGGAGCTTCTCATTAAAACTCCTGGCCCAGCACGAGTCCATCTGGGAGCTGAGAGGTTACATTAAGGAAGCATTTCTCGCTGGGGAGAACGGAGCATACGGCCAGGTTTTCTGGGTCATGAACTCGGGAAGACAGGTTTGAGGAACAAACAACCACCACAGGCATTAAAAAGCTTAACAACATTATGCATTTATTATATTTTATAGAACCATGTTACACATGCTTGGTGCTTCAAACTGAGTTATCATTAAATGTTTTTTCTGGATGCAAAGCCATCTTGCTTGATGCGGATGCCTTATATGCGATAATATTTCTGCATATGACCTATGAGCGAAGGAAAACCCAAGGACAAGTCCAGAAATGGCAAAGAACAGTTAGTTAAGAAAAGGATGTGCATGAGACGCAATGCTAAGTCCTTGAGCCAGGGCCTACGGAGGTTACCGGAAAGTGAATAAAAACGTAATTGTCCTATGAGAATCATTTGACCAATCACCACCTGTAGACAACAGAGCCTCCTGAGTTACGGACGCAGAAAAAGGTTTGGTATCAGCGCCCTCCCCCCGCTCCCCAGGGCACATGCAGACCATGCGGCCCCCGGCAGAGCAGCTGGCAGAATGAACACAGCATCGGGTCCCTCCCAGCGACACCCCCATGTCGTTTCTTATGGCGTCTGAGTGTCTTTAATGAAAAGCAGTCCATTTGCTCAAACGTGCCACTTTGTGGAAAATCAATCACTGCGCTTTAAGATCAATGTGACACCGCCACCCACCCTCTGCAGACTCCCACGTTGCTGGCCGGAACCGTGGGGGCCGGGTGACCAGCTCGTGGGAAGTTTGACTTGCCTGCTGCCAATGCCCCATGTTCTCTTCCAGGTTTTCAAAAGGGCGTGGGATCTGTGTCACCTGCCCTCCCAGCAGGCCTTGGTCCAGCCCCGGCTTCGGCCTCCTCTCCGGCACTCTGCGGACCCCAGGCCTGGAGGGGAGGTGGATGGCTTCCGCCCGCGTGTGCAGTGTGGGCCTGGCCTCTCCTGTCTGGTGTGCAGGGGCCTGAACACAGGCTGAGCAGTAACAATCACAATCAATCAAGGTCACAGGCCAGGGTGCAGGAGACTAGCCAGCCAGCCACCCCGGCGAAGCTTCCGCATGGCAAGCGGGTCCTTCCGCCGCGCCGAAGAGCAGGCTGCGCAGGACACGGCCAAGCTGCGCGGGGGCAGAGCTGGGGGTGCTGGCTTCCTTCCCGGCCTCCGGGTTTAAGTTCAGATGCAATGAATGCACCTGCCAGGACCTGCTGGGCTCTCAGCACCAGTCCGACCTCTGGGATCCTTCTTCTTGCCGGTGGTCAGATGCGGAGAAATGAGAAGGAACTCCAAGAGGTCAAGGTTAATACCATGGCCTTCCTGAACCATGCTGGTCCCAGATCAAGAGTCAGGCACAAGAAGGGACCAGTTCTCTCTACCTGTCATGGGGGTTGGATGACAGATTTCCAGATGAAAAATTTTTAGAGGGCCAAGCTTCCCTGTGCCACAAACCCTGAGGTAAGTCACAACAGGGAAGCTCGCGAAGCAGAGCTGGGGCAGCAGCACCCCCGCCGCCCACGCAGGCCGATCTGCGCGTGTCCTGGGCTGCCCGCTGTTTCTTTCCGTGAAGAAACAAACTAGGCCTCTGCTGGCAAACACCGGCAGGCGCTGGGCTTCCTATTCTGACAAATGGTTTTCCTTGACTCAAAATTAGCAAGTGTAGTGACATTTAAAGAGCTGCGCGTGAAAACCAGATTTTAAAAAATCTTTTGATTTTCCTCAAATCCCCGGGCCTTGAATATATATGGGCATAGCACGCAAACACCATATGAAACCGACAGCGTGAGTTCAATGTCACCTTGGAAAATAAATGTCACTCTGCGGTGACAGTTCTTTATACAAATATGCTCCCCCCACAAACGCACTACCAAAAGGGGGGGAAATAATAAATCCAAAAATAGAAAACAACATCTTAGTAAATGTAAACTTATCCTCTGGGCTTTTTATATTACACATCCTAGCAACATGCATGTATTTCAGCTCAGATATAAGAAAATATGCCTATCAGTATTATTTATAAGTCAGATTAACCCTCAAGACCACTGACTCACTGTTAGAACACCATTTCAAAGTTTTATAATTTACATCTTTAGCAGAATTATGAACTTTAACCACAAGCAAACTGGGTCTAAGGTACCCCCAGTGAGAACGACCTCTGCTCTTCCAACTGCCGCTCTACCTTCTCCTTCTCTGCTATTGTAAACCGGGGGCTCCGCCAACAAGAAATGTGGGCGTGAAAATTTCCTTCAAACCCAATTCCTTTCCTTTCAGAAATTTACCTCTGCAGACTGAGAGAAGACACGGGACCAGAGAAACAGTCGTGGGGAATGATGGCTACTCCACGCAGAAAGGGACGGAAGAGATGACCAAAGGCATCCCCCTAGGGGTCAAGGCACGGGAAGGGGGATCTCCCTCCACACAGGGGCCTGGCTGCTGCAGGTCACGGGTCATGGCACGTCCCCACAGCACGGGGCGGCCCTGCCGTGGGCCTGTGGGCAGGAGTCCCGAGGACAACGCCAGGACCAGCTGCAGGGCGGCACAATGCTGGGCGAGGGTGGGGCAGCTCCGGAGCGCTAACGCGACCACCCCCGAACCGCGCACCTGACGGCGGGGAGGGAAGGAAGGGGCGCGTCACCACAGGGACCTGGGGAGGCCTCCGCCCCAGGTCTAGCCAGAGGAGCGCACGCGCGCACGGGGCACCTCCGTGGACCGGGGCTTAGCTCTCTCCTCACTGTCTGCTACAGCCAAGTCCGGCTTACCCGGGGACGGCTGGCTCTTCTGACTAACTCAGCCCCACCCGAGTACTCAATGGAAAACAGGCTCTGAACAAGAAAGAAGAGCGTCTCGTGTTAAAAGTTTTCCTCTATGGTTCAGAAGGCACTTCAAAATGCCAGAGTCACAGGGTCACTGGGATTGGGCTGCCAACCCCGCACAGGACCGACGGAGAGGCTGCAGACACAGGGCTGCGTGTTTGACCTCACGGTGCCCTGGGCATCTGGTAAGTAAGTCTCCGGTATTAGCTAGTCAATTACCTGGGAGAGTCAAGCAGACAGCACGAAGACACACAGTAAGTGTGAATTCTGGATGAATGGGGCTTTGCTTATCGTGGCAGTTTATAAAAGATTCTCATGGGCCTGATATCTGACTCAAAAGTAAAATTCAGAAATTATAATCGTACACTGAAGAGATCACCACGTGAGCGCTCAAGTACTCACTGAGTACAGTACTCTGCATCTAATCACCTTGCCAACCAGCATGAAATTAAGCCCCTGGCACTCAACTGCTGCAGGTGGGGGCGTCCAGGACCCCACTGCCGGGGACCAAGGCACTCCTACCAAACAGTCAATGACCACGAGAAGCCCGAGGCAGCCGGGGCGATGGACACCCGCTGGCCCCTGCCCGGTGGCCCCTTACCTTGAGAACACAGGCCACAGCACACCTGTCAGTCACACCTTTGCTGGGGGGACTATGAGGTAGTTCCTGAACTCTGGACACCTGTTACCTAGTCTTTCAGAACTCAGTCCATGCGGGAAGTAGTAAAACACCCACGAGTCACTGTAATCACAAGTCACTGGAATTGAGTGCAAAATAAAGGAGACTTGAGTTGCTTTATTTAGCTTCCAATTTCTGGGAGGCTCAAGAATTATAATTACTCTGGACAACAAAAAGAAATAAGACTGTGCTTACAGATCTTTTCTGCCATATTCTTTCTGTAGGATTGCTATTTTATTGTTGCCCTTTCTGTTACATGGATGTACACACCAGGTGTTAAAAGGTACAATACATTCTACAACTGAGCACCACTTTCTGTAACTGAACAGGCAAAGAAATTACACTGAACATCAGCATCTGGCAGTATTTTTCGGAAAAAAAAAAGTGACTAAAATGGGTTTAAATTGATTAACACTATTAAATCACATCTAATATTTGATACTACATGATTCAATACAGCTATACGATACAATTATACAAAATGTGTTAACATCAAAGAATACAACCAAAATTAAGATAGCAAACAAAACCTATATAACTTTTTTACAGGAAAATACTTTTGAAGTATGCATGTAACTGCCCATTCTTTTAAAGAAAATCTACTGCAAGCAAAGTTATCAACCCCCAGAAAAATCACACATAGCATTACTAAGCATATCCCCAAAAAGTGTACAATATGCACACTTGGAAAATACAAAATTAAAAAAATTGTAAGCAACAGGTGAGCTCCATATTTATAAGAATGTGAAAAGAAGTCCCATTTTTAGCACTGTTGTATAAAGAATTGTCTTTTGATGCAAAGTTCATGAATTGTCCTCCTGTTGGGACCACACCTTACAAAAACACCGTGTTTTTGAAACGAGATTACAGAGCAAGATAGAGCATATCTTAGCAATGTCATCTTATTAAAGTTTTTTTTTAATTTTTACTACTTTATCAAAACATGTCCCTTAGGTGTGTAGGATTCATTTTAAAATTCTTTCCTAGAAACAATATACAAAGGAGAGGCGTGTTTATTTCCAATCACACTCCTGAAAGATGCTTCCCGAGGCCGAGAAGGCTCTTCTCTCGTCTTCTCACTGGTTGTTTTTGGCCTTAGCGTGTGTTAAGATGTGAGATTTCAGGTTAGTCGACTGAGCAAACTTCTTATTACAGCCGTCGAAGGGGCACACATAGGGCCTGTCTCCGGTGTGGATTCGCACGTGTGTGCGCAAATTGAAGTCCAGTGAAAAGCGTTTCCCGCAGCCTTCAAACGTGCACTGTCGGGGAAAGACCAGAGAACCCGCTCAGCGCCGAAGGCCGGGAGGACAGCCCGCGGCTGACCCAGCGTCTTCCTCCCTGCCCTGCCCCAGGAGACCCCTGCGCTGCCGTCTAGAACTGGAGGCACAGGGCGCCAACGCTGCATGAACCCCCCCTGAGGCCGTGAGAGAAACACCTGGCCTAACAGCAGGGACCTCCTGAAGTGTCCTGTGTACAAATGAGCAGGCGGCCTCCCAGTGCCAAGGGTCAGGAAGAACCCGGTCAGGTGGACCGGCTGCAACGAGTCTGTCCCCTTGCTCGTGAGCTTCTAGAACAAGACAAGATGTTAACTATACCTACTCTCCTGCTATAAAATTCTACAAGTTCTTTGCCAATTAGTGAGTCAATAAACTACTAACCACTAAACTAAGCTAGGTGTAGGCTTGCCCCTGAGCAATCCTGTTTCCCCCGATGGGACGGACCCTCCATCTGGTCTCCAGTTTGTCGCAGGTCACACGGGGCAGGGCAAGAGCCGGGGCAGCCCCTCCAATGACTGCATGGAAACCGGGCGTCGCTGTGGCCTGCCTATACTCCCAGGGTACGGGGAGGGGGGGAGGGTCTGGCTCTACCTGAAAGGGCTTCTCTCCAGTATGAACCAGTTGGTGCCGTTTTAGCTTTGAGCTCTCAACAAAAGCCTTGCCACACTCTGCACAGACGTGGACGCGGGGGCCGTGGGTGTGCAGGTGCTTTCTCATGGCGGAGTTGTCCCTGAACATCTTTGTGCAGCCCTTCAAACAGAGAGACACGCTTAGTGGGCCACACCGCGAAGTGTGACGAAGAAGTCCACCACCGAACAGCCTTCACTGGTACGTTACAGCAAAACAGCCCCCAGCCCCCCACTTTAATTTTACTTAGCATTACAGTACGAATGTTAAATTATTTAAGACAAGAAGCGGACAGCTGCGAAAGGCCTTATCATTTATGCTAACCCTTGTCTTACAGATGAGGAAACTGAGGCTTAGAGACGTCTTTAAGTAGACTTGCCCAAGGTCACACACCAACGCACGGCAGCCGGGCTGGGAGTAGGACCCAGCGGCCTGGCTGCGGCTCTACCGCTCCGTCCCCCACGCGCAGTAACACAAGCCCTGAGGAGTAATGGAGTTAGGGTGACGGCCGTCCACCACTACCTTTGGTGGCCCCGTATTCTGTGCGGCAAGAATGGGCTGTCATTCTCCATCGCCTACTGTCCCCTCTTCTCTCTTTGCCTCTTTCCCCTTCTTGACAGAGAAAGAAGCAAGAGGGTCTCCAAGGAATGGCAACTACAGGAGAAATTGATCGTGTGAGACACTAGGAAAGCAGCAGCGACCGGACACGAGAGCGGGAGCGGGACGGGCGTGGGCTCAGAGCAGCAGGTCCTGCCAGTTCCTCCGCAGTCGTCGCCCGGGGGCAGAGCGGACGGGGCACCGGCAGACAGCACAACGGGAGGACAGCACAAGCCAACCAGTGACAGGCGGAAGGGCGGGCGGGAAAAGCCAGTTTGTCACCTTGACCCCTAGGCTGAGTTTCCATTTAGAAAATGGAATTTTTAAGAAGTAGACAGAGAAGCTAGAGAGATGGCAGGCGCTTGAAGGCAGAACTGTTTTCAAATGCTCAGCTATTTTTTGGCCCCAGCTAGAACCACTTTACATTGCAAACTCTCCACATGAAGAGCATTAAAAAGAACAAAGAACTTGTGGGTGTATAGTCACCAGAAGTGACAACACGAAGCTACATTTGTCCTTTTCCAATCCTTCATCTGAAAGAAATTCTTTATTCCATTCAAGAGCTCTCCCCTTTGTTTTCCTGCACCTGTGAGATGGTTTGTTAGTTTTACCTCCAACTAAGTTTGTAAGTGACCCAACCCAATACCTCCAAGGTATCATTTAGGCTCCCCTTTTAACGCCTGAATCACATTTGAAAACAGTTAAGGCCCTCCCTAGCAGCACACAAGTAACCAGAGAAAATTAGGAAACCAGGCCGGCAGTCACGGAGCCTCGTGAGGCTTTCACTTGAGCGGCACCCAGAATACCTTCCTGCGGCCCCGCAAAGGCCCGTGTGTGAGACACACCAGTGTCTTAGGCTGACTTGTTAACGATCCAAAAGAAGGAATAAAGCCCTAGCAGGGCATATTCGCTATGTAGTAGGAACAGAAACACTGGTGCCCTGCAGTCTCCCCATTTAACAGCATGTATGTCTGAGCGGCCTTGACTGAGCAGAACTTACATCACAGAAGACAGCCCCTCACTGCGTCTCACACATGCAGACAGAAACAGAGTACGAACTCCTTATGCTTGCTCTACACCTCACCGACAGCCCAGTGAGCACTTCCCCCTACGTTACTTACTTTATGAGGGCAAGCTATCGTTCTCGGAGCATCATCTTCTTTAATTTTTCTTGGCTTCATTCTTACCAAAAGAAAAAAAGAGAGAGAGAAAGAGAGATTTGTAGGAGTGGGTAGACGCAACTGGCATCAATCATATAGTCCCTAAAATGCCTTCCTTACAGGCACAAAAGCTAAGATCACAATATACTTCCACGAAGGCGGGGGGCAGGGGTTGGTGGGGGGCGGGGGCCACAACTCACATTCTTGGAGCACCTGGGAGTGTGACGCCCTGTCCCCCCTTCCCAGCTGAGAGGGCTGGCGCTCATGGCTGCCCAGGGCGGTATCACCAATGAGCGGGCTGGGGGAGCAGCGTGAGATGGCACCCAATCTGTGGGGCTCCAATCCCTGCTCTTTCCTAAGACCCCCCAAAGCCCAGAGGACCCTCCCAGTGGGAGTGGAGCAATGTATCCAAGAGCAGTTGCTGTGATCAGATGACTTATAACCAGGAATGATGGACAGGGGAGGGTCTTCAAAACAGACATCCCAATCCAACGGCTGAAGGGGGGTAAAAGGGCACCGAACAGTCATTTTAAACAGAGAATCACTTATACACGTGGAGGTACAAGAGCTCCGGAAGGGAACTGTCAACATCGGCTGCTTTGAAGAGAAGCCCCAGGGACTGGTGGGCAGGTGGGCACACCCTACACTCTTCACCCTGTTTAATTTTTATCAACTATTGGCTTTTCAAAAAATTTGAGCCTTTCTGATAAAGAACACAGACGCGTGGCGCTGCTCCCAGAGGAGTGCAATGAGGACCCCAATCCCGTGGGCAGCCACGCACGCCCTGAGCAGTTTCTATCCAGAGCGCTTGCTGTGTGGATCACTCACCTACCTGCCATTTCCCTGAACCTGCATTCGGTCTTTTGCCAAAACCCTCTCTACAAACACCCCCTACAGATCTGTGTGTGGCAGAGGAGTGAAAAACTAAGGGTTCCTAGAACACCTAGAAAAAAAAGATCTGCATCTCCGGGACAGCTGTTCTTTCTGTCCCTAGTTTCCCCATCTCCGGAGGGGGCATGTTTAATGACCAACGGAGCCACGACCCTCACGAGAGCCCCTGCACCCCACTCCTACTAGATCTCTGCTGTCGCCTTTGTTATTAGGGCCCTAACAGCCCCCTTCCTCGCCCCTGACCTGGGAGCGAGGGCTACCGGGTGCTTCTCACCTTATAAACCTGAACTCGTGAAGCAGCCAGTTAAGCTTCCGTGCCCTGGAGGCGCGCAGGTGAGACCGTACAAATGGCCGATGCTCAGGGCGGCACCCTCCCCCTCCCCCACCCCCACCCCGCAGGCGCTGGGTCCTTCCTGCCCTGAAGAGAACATGTGCTCCGCGCCTGCGCCCAGCAGCCTCTGTCGCCCTCACCACCACTCCGCCCTGGCGTCCGGGTCTGAGGTCACAAAACGAGGCTGGACAGAAACCTGGTGCCGCTGTGCCCCCTGGCCGTCATATCAGAGTCTGAAAGCCTGTGGTGACTCACACGGATGGGCTCTACTCCAAATATTAATTAAAAACAGCGTGTTAATAACTGAGCCTCGGTTTTCCTTTCGACACCCCCCCTCCCCGACACGCTCTCGGCCCCCGTGATGGAGACGGCCACACAGCTGTGCGTCTCAACTCAGAGTGGCGCTCCCCTAAGAGTCCACTCACGGCACGCAAACCCGCTCCGTGAGCCAACCTCCAAAGCCGCCCACTGCGCGCGGAGAGGCCGGCCCACCCGGCGTCCCCGAGGGCCCGTGCCGGGCGTGCTCTCACACTGTTCCCAGGGACTTCGCTCTCTAGAACGTGCTTTTTATCCTGGAATACTTCGCAGAGGTAAAGAGAATATTACCACGCACATTTGCCCGACTCTAATTTCTCTAAAACGTTACCAAGGGCTGTTTTTCTTAGGCGTCATCTCCGAAACGCTGGGGGCGCTCAGCAAACAGCACCTCTCAGGACGCGCATTTAGGGCACCCGGGGGCCCCGAGGGGGGTGGGCCGCGGCCACCCTGGGCCTGCGCGTCAGCCTCACCCACTGCTGCGCGGCGCCCAAGGGGCAGACACATGCTGGCACCTCCCACGTCCCATCCCAGAGCAAACCCTGGGAGAAGGTCCTTTCACAAACAGGGATACTTCTGTCTTGCGAATAAAGAGATTTTAAAAATCTTCATGGCAAAAACTGATATATAACTTGCAAGATAAAAAAACACTTATTATACATTTGAAATTCAGAAACTGTAACAGACTAAAATCACCCACGACTACTCTTGAGTACCCTGAGCTGCCCCAACCAGCAGTGAGGGGTGACCGAGACTGGGTGGCACGGACCGCAGCGCTTCACAAAGACTGTGTGACCGGAGACGACGACGACAGCAGAGGCACCGCGGATGAGACAGAATGGGATGCGGGGCGCGACGCTGACCTGGCTGACGACCTTGAGCAAATCACTTAACTTCTCAGCCTCAGTTTCTTACTCTGTAAGAAGGCATAATGCGACCTACTTCGGGGCCCGAAGACGCAAAGGGGCGATGCACATGCAACTCTCGGGAGAAGGGGCTCAGCCAAGGAGTTAATTCCTTAAAAAAAAAACAAGCCCAGTTATGCTGGAAACCCGGAAGGCCCTGGTGCTCCGAACCGCCCTTTGCAGCGGGAGGAAGGCAGGCCTCCCCGGCGCGTCAGACATTGTACGGAGGAGCCCGGTGCCACCGAGACCAGTTCCCCGTCCACTGAAGCTGGCGCGCCCGCTCCTTCGGTGCCTGTGCGGGACGGCGGGGCCCCGGGACCGAGTCCTGCAGGGCGCTCCGGGCACAGCGCGGTGCAGGGCCCTGTGGGAGCTACGAGCTCTGGCCGCGCTGCATCTGCGGGCAGGGCCCCAGGAGCCGAGAGCAGGCACTGACCCTGGATGAAGACAACGCTCCTCCCAGCGAGAGCAGCCCAGCGCTGCCCGCCGGGGCCTACAGCAGGCGCCTGCGATCCGGCCGAGGGCGGCGCAAGGACGGTGCTGCCACAGACAGCCGCGCTGACGTCTGTAAGGAGGCCTGAGGCTCCCAAAGGGCAGTGCGCGGCCCCGCGGTGCCGTGACGAGCTTGGGGGGGCTCCCAGCCCCGCCATCCCATCCCAGCCTCCATCAGCCCCGTGGGTGCAGTCTTGGCGAACAACAGACTCATCGGCTGGGGACTGACCTAAGCCCTCTTTATTCTGATCTTTCTCAACCAAAGGTTTCCAAACAACTAATTTCAGTTAATGAAAAACGCACGGAAGTTGTCAACTGAATCAGGAAAAAGAACTTGCCAGGTCCCATGGGTCCTTTCTGAAGTCCTTGCTAACTAAAAAGACATTTCAGGAAAAAAAGTCGCCCGCAGTCCCACCTCCCAAACACCATGACTTTCAAATGCCAGCCACCATGTCTGGTCCTTGCCCACACACTCCCGGACCACTAAGCAGCCCAGGGTCAGTGTGGCAGGGGCTCAAACACGCTGGGGCCCGCTGCGAGTCCCGGCCAGAACGAGGCAGGGGAAGAGCAGTAACCCGGCCCCGTAAGCCGGCAGCCGAGTCACCAGCGAAAGGAGACGAAGAGTGGAGGCCCGCAGAGAAGTGCTGTGGATCTTCACGAGCAGAGAAGATGGGCTCCGGCCCCCAACAGTCCGAAAGTCGGAGCCTTCCGCTTTCAGACCCCAGCCTCCAACCCCAGGCCTCTGGGAGTCCTGTCCGGCTGCTGGGAGGCGCCCTCTCCAGACGTGCAGACCCAGCAACGCCGGGCGCCCGGGCTCTTCTTCTCCCCGCCCCTCTGTCCCATCAGGGAGACTGGTTTAGTTGTCACGTGATCTTTCAGGATACCCTGGGGAATGGGGGTGACAGTGAGCCCCACCCTCTGCCTTTCCTTGGTATACGTTGCCAAGAAGAGCGAGAGCTCGCTCTACTCTGTATACAAATGAAATCTCTACCAGGGTGACCACAACGGAAAATAAACACGCGCCGTGTTCAGGTGACTGTGAACCTTACTGTAAAACTGAACTGTGTGCGGTCGCGAGGCCAGCAGGGCGGCTTCCGGGCCCAGGAGCTCTCCCCCTCCCACACTGTCAGCAGTGTGGCCCCGGCCTCGCTCCCCTCCTTCTGCCCCTTGGGGCGGCTCTGATCACCCGCTTCCTCTTGGAAGACTCCCCCCACCGAGACCCCCCGGCTGCCTGCCCCTCTGCCCACCGCGGAATGAGTCGGTTCTCCTCTCAGATGCCCTCACAGCCCACACCGCCTTCTGGGACTGACCCGAACCCGTTTTCCAGCCTCTTGCACAGCTGTCTTCTTGGTTTTCTTTTCACCGTTTTTAATTTTTTTTTTTATTTTAGAGAGAGAGGAAGGGAGACAGAAACACTGACTTGTTGCTTCCCTCATTCACTGGTAGGTTCTTGTATGTGCCCTAACCAGGGACTGAACCCACAACCTTGATGTGCTGGGACTGAGCTACCAGGCCAGGGCTTCCGTGATATGATTATCTTTTAAAGATTTAATTTTTATTTATTTTTAGAGAGAGGGTAAGAGGAGAAAGAGAGGGAGAGAAACACCTATGTGTGGTTGCCTCTTGTGCACCCCAACCATAGACCTGGCCCACAACCCAAGCCTGTGCTCTGACTGGGAATCAAACCAGTGACCCTTCAGTTCACAGCCAGTGCTCAATCCTCTGAGCCACAGCAGCCAGGACTCCCTGGTATTCTTTAAGAAGCCTTTCTCTGAGGTTCACTCTCATTTCACCAGACTAGATCCTCAAGGGACCTCCTCAGAAATCAAGCATGCAATGTGAAGACAAATCTTTTATCTGACTTCCACTTGGCTGTATCAAAAATGCTATGTTTGGCCTTGGCTGGTGCGGCTCAGTTGACTGGGCGTCGTCCTACAAACCAAAAGGTCTCCAGTTCAAGCCCCAGTCAGGGCACAGGCCTGGGTTGCGGGCCAGGGCCCCCGCCCCGTTGGGGGTGCACAAGAGGCAACAAATCAATGTTTCTTTCTCCCTCTCTCTTAAAAAAAAAAAGTTGTTTAAAATAATTTTTCCTCAAACTTCAAAACAGTGCTCCACTGTCTAATTATCTACTGTTGCTGAAAAAAGTCTCTTCCAGGTCTCATGAACCTTCTTCTGTAGGTGACCTATTGTTTTTCCCTGGAAGTTCTTAACTTCTTTGTCCTTCGTGTTTGGAAATTTCACAAATGGCACGTTGGAGACCTCTGGAACCTGGGTCCCAGTCCCTGTTGGTCACCCTCCTCAGGAGAACGCGCTCAGGCAGCCCTGATGCAGAGGCCAGGCCACTTGGGAAACAGAGGCCTCAATTTAGTGCTGAAAGACCCTGGATCTTCTGTTGAGAGTCCTGGGGACAAGCGTGCAGACCAGCTGCCCCCATTCTCAGTAAGGTGAGCGATGCCGAGGGCCACCCACTCCTGGCTGCGCCCACCCACAGGCTCCCTCTCGGCCAGCCCCGCTGCTCCCACAGAAGTCACACCCCAGCACATGACGCAGAACCTGAGTCCTCCCTCCCTTGGCCCTGCTGGCCCCTCACAGGCTTTCGTGACACTGTACTCACTGCCAAGTCACCTCCTCCGTCCCTGGTCCCTGTCACCCTCGGAGCACAAGGGCTTCCGCTCCGCAGCCACCCTTCGGGGCCGACTTCCCCAATGCTTCCGTGTTCCGGCCACCTCTCATCGGGTGACTCCAGCCCTAACTTCCCAAAACCGTAAGACCAGAATGATGTTTCATTGGCATCTAAAACCAAACGCTACCTCCCTGACCGGAAACCGGCACCCGCTCCCCCTTTCCCATCACCTAAGGAGCAAAGCTGCGACACCCCCTTCCCACCACCTCCTGTGGGCGCAGGCAGAGCGCCCGCTCACTGCCGAGTCTACAGCGGGTGTGGGACGTGTGCCGTGCTCGTGCCCCCTACACGCAGCCACCAGAGCCCCTGCCCTCAGAGCTCAAGGCTCTGCAAGGCCCAGGCCAAGCGCCACCCCCACAAAGCTTCCCTCGGCCTCCGGGCTCCAGTCCCCATATAGCCTCACTGCACTCTGAGGACAACAGGAAGAGGTTGACCAACTTTAAGAACACATGACAACAGCAAACACTGGCAGGAGATCTGGCCCAATCGGCCCCAAATCTCCACCCTCACCGCCGACCATGCAGCCTAGAGATTCCATCCGCGTTTGTACTGGGGGAGGGGCGGTGCTAACCTTTGATAACGGGCCTGTCCTTAAAATATGAATGGCAACAACAGCTGAGACACAATGTCACCAACCGAAGGACTGTGTGTGTTTTCTCTGTAACTACTTCCACTGGGAAGGAGGACAGGGTGGGAACCCCTCTGTTAAACACAATGGAATTCTGGAAGTCATCGGACACGTGGGAAAACTGAGGCTCCAAACGGCAAGTTTGCCCACCTGGTTCTCGGCAGGGCTGGGAGGAGACACCAGGCAACTCCAGGACCTCCAGCTCTTTCTTAACTCCGCTCTGCTCTCAAGAGAAAGAAAAAAGGTGCCCACTCTGCTGAGAGGGGGCAGGTCCACACAGATTCCTCTCTTCCTGACCCGGCCCTCACCTGCGTTTCCTGGGCTAGTACAGGCTCCAGAACCTCCCACTGAGGAAAGGAGAAGACCCTCCGCTCCAGACTTCGCCCATTAGTTTGTTTCATTTTATTGAAAAGTTTACATCTGGGTTTTCTCATGCCCTCCTATAAATTGCCAAACAGGCCCTGGCCGGGTGGCTCATTTGTTTGGAGCGTCGACCCGACACCAAACAGTGCAGGTTCAATTTCCCGGTCAAGGGACCTACCCAGCCGGGGACGCACACGGGAGGTAACCAATCCATGTCCCTCTCTCATGTCAACAGCTCTCTCTCTGTCCTCCTTCCTCTCTCTCTAAAATGAATAAACATACCCACAGTGAGGATTAAAAAGCTTTTTTTGACAAACACTACTGGACAATAAACGCTGTAAAAAGGGGCAGAGGGCCCCGGACAGTGTGGCTTATCGGTTGGAGCGTTGTCCCGTAAAAGAGAGGTAGTGGGTCAGATTCCTGGTCAGAGTGTGAGTGCGTGTGCGTGTTGGGGGGGTGGGGGGGTGGTAACCGGTCAATGTTTCTCTCTCCCTTTCTCCATTCCCCTCTAAAACCAATAAGCATATCCTCAGGTGAGAATTAAGAGGGGGGAGGGCGGGGAGCACAGGCCCTTCCCGACTGCTCCCCTCGGACAACCCCAGAGGCCCCAGTCACGGAGACCGGATCTTCCCCGTCATGCCAGCCTGAACGAACAAGGCGCCGGGAGTGTCACCGGGGCCCCCCTGGCATGTAAACGGGTGCCCCCTCCCCAGTGGTCAGCTGCGCAAATGGCGCAGCCCCATGTCCCCCGCAGTGTAGCCCAGGCCAGCCGCTCCATCTTCCTACACCAGCAGGCCAGGGGGCAGCGTAAAGACCCATTTCCAAACGAACTGTGTGCGATCTGTTTATTCACAAGCAACGCCAATTATGGAATTAGGGAGTATTTACTTCATCTTACTGTCTTTAAGGATCTAAGATGGTGACACTCACAGTAACGACACAGTCACTACTGAAAAGAAAACCACCTTGTGTTTCAGTTTCCCTGGAGCAAGGACACGACCCGCCACTGGGCCTCAGACACACAAAGACACAGCTGGCGACACTCGGCTGTGACTGAGCGCGAGCTGGGCCACTTACCTGGCAAACTCTGCCAGCTGCTTGGGGTCCGAGAGGTCGATGCCCGGTATCCCTCCAGGAGGAAGCTTCTTCCCTGTCATGTACTCGGAATAGTCAGGAGGTGAGTTTTCGCCGATGATCTGCTCCTCGACCACCGTCTCATGGTCAATGTCCTTCTTCTCATCTGCAGCATGAAGCACATCAAAAGACGGTCTCGGCTGAATACAATGTCTACATGGGTAAACACATTTAGAAACTATAAAATGTTTCCAATTAGCAGCTTCTTAAGTGGGTGATTCATAGCCACACCTCAATTTCTTAAGCACCAAGCCTTTCTCCTCAGTCTCTCGAAATCCTGTTTCTGCTTGAAGGTCACCAAAAGCTTTGAAGCCACACCTGGTGACTTTCTCTGCAGCTCTTTCCAGGCCACGGTGCAGTCCCCTGCTGCTGCCCCCACACCCGCTTCCCCGGCTCCATGCGACTCCCCACCTGGCTAGTCTTCAGTCTCCTGCGTGCCCCCGGCCACCTTTCGGGGTTCTGCTTTTTGTCCACCATCTGCACTTCCTGCTCACCACCAGCTCTGCGACGCTGATGCAAATCTCATCCACAGCCTACGCCTGCCCCAACCCCTCACCCTTCGTCCTGGCCCCCACTCTGCGCCAGTCTGCGGGCCGCTCAGACCCCATGGGGACTGCGGCTGGCGCCCTAGCCTCACAGCTTCACTCACGCAACCGGCGTTGGGACGGGTAACCGCAGCTGGGTGGCCCCTGTCGGCCTCTCCCGCAGGACTGCCAGCCCCACAAGGAGCGGGGTGCTGGTCGGTCCTGATCCCCACGGGTCCCCAGAGCCCTGGTCCTCAGCAAATACGTGTTTGCACGGGATAAGACAGCTCCTTCTGGTCAAGATGGCGGCGTAGGCAGACACAGCTCGCCCGCTTGCACAACCGCATTAAAATTACAACTAAGATATGGAACAGCCATCGCTCAGAACCGTCAGAAATCGAGCTGAATGAAAATCTGACAACTACAGAATTAAAGAAACCACATCCATCGAGATGGGTAAGAGGGGCGGAGACACATAACAAGCTGGTCCCACACCCACATTATCTGGATAAAAATTAGGAAAGGATATCTCAGGAGTGAGAAGTCCCAGTCCCACACCAGGCCCCCCAGCCCAGGGTTCCAGCGCCCAGAAGATACATCCCATAACTTCTGGCTACAAAAAACCAACAGGAATTGAGTCAACTGAAGAAACTGCTGGAGTCCCAAGCAGTTTCTCTTAAAGACCCACACAAAGACTCACTCCCTGGGTTCCAGCCCTGGGGCGGCAGCTTGAAGGGCACCCACCACTGGTGTACAGGGAGGAACCGACATGTCTGGCATCAGGGCAAAAGCCAGGCGACAGCTTTCTCCCAGACAGAAAGGCAGGCACTGTCCCCTTCCTGAACGCTCCTCCACACAGAGCCACAGAAGTGGCAGGCAGGTGCCATATCTGAGATTCCACCAATCTGGTTAACAGTTTTGCCTCACCCTGGAGATCCTGAGACTCTGGTCCCACCCCCCCCTTAGGAACCAACTTAGGAGCCCCTGCAAGCTGTCTATCATAGCTTTTCCATATGAATGGCTGGTCTCTGGCTCTTGCATCACAACTTCTCACACCCAGCCCCTATACCTCTTGCTAAGTGGCCCCAGGCCCGGCACCAGCAGCAGCCAAGCCTAGATTCACTGCTTGGCTTCTCCTGGGAACCTCCAAGCCCAGCACAAGTGGCAGCCATCTCAGATGGCTTTAGAGCTCAGGCAGGGTGGCCCCAGGCAAAGCACAGATGGTCCCCAGGGCCAGCGCCCCCAGTGCACAGCTACAGACCACAATGGAGCACCGCCAACCTGCCCCTGCTCAGCTGATCCTCCACGGAGGGCAGAGGCTGATGGTCAGTGGTCGCAGCCAGTCCTTGCAGCTGCCTGGCCTGGGTAAATCCCTCCCATTGACCTGCCCACAGCAACCAAGGCTCAACTACAGGAGGAGGGTGTACCCAGCCCACATGAAGGGTGCACCTCAAGTACCCAGCTTCGGTGATAGAGGAAGCTGTGCCACTGGACCCTACAGGACACCTGCTACATTAGGCCACACGACCAGGACACAGAGTCAAAGCAGCTCTGCCTAATACATAAAAACAAACACGGAGCCCTAGGTGGTGTGGCTCAGTGGGTTGATTGCTGACCTGTAAACTGGGGGGGGGGGGGTGTCGCCACTTCAGTTCCTGGTCAGGGTGCATGCCTGGGTTTTGGGTCAAGTCCCCAACTGGGGGTGTGCAGGAGGCAACAAATCGATGTTTTCCTCTTCCCTCCCTTTCCTCCTCTCGAAAAAATAAAATATTTTTTAAAAAAGGAACAAACACAAAGAGGCTGCCAAAATGCGGGGACAAAGGAACATGGCCCAAATGAGAGAACAGATCGAAACTCCAGAAAAAGAACTAAATAAAATAGAGATAAGCAATCTATCAGAAACAATAAATTTTAAATAAGAACTTGGGGGGAAAAAAGCAGAGTTCAAAACACTGATTATAAGGATTCTCAAGGAACTAGTGAGGACCTCAGCAGCATAAAAAAGGTCCCGTCAGAAACAGAAGACACACAACTGAGACAAAGAACAACTTACAGGGAAACAAGAGTAGAGCGGATGAAGCTGAGAATCAAATCAACAATTTGGAACACAAGGAAGGAAAAAGCATTCAATCAGAACCACAGGAAGAAAGAGGAACTCAAAAAAACAAGGAGAACCTTAGGAACCTCTGGGACAACTTTAAATGTACCAACATCCGAATCACGTGGGTGCCAGAAGGAGAATAGAAAGAGCAAGAAAAGGAAAGCTTATGTGAAAAAATAATGAAGGAAAACTTTCCAATTTTGGTGAAGGAAATAAGACACACAAGTCCAGGAAGCACAGGGAGTCCCAAACAAGCTACGCCCAAAGAGGCCCACACCAAGACACATCGTAATTAAAATGCCAAAGGTTAAAGGTAAAGAGAGAATCCTAAAAGCAGCAAGAGAAAAGCAGAGAGTTACCTACAAAGGAGTTCCCATAAGACTGTCAGCTGATTTCTCAAAAGAAATGTTGCAGGCAAGAAGGGACTGGCAAGAAGTATTCAAGGTGATGAAAAGCCAGGCCCTACAACCAAGATTCCTCTACCCAGCAAAGCTACCATTTGGAATGGAAGGGCAGATAAAGTGCTTCCCAGACAAGGTAAAGCTAAAGGAGCTCATCATCACCAAGCCATTCTTCTATGAAAGATCAAAGGGACTTAAGAAAAAGATAAAAACTATGAACATTAAAATGGCAATTAATATATATGTATAAACAACTGAATCTGAAAAACAAACCAAGCAAACCAGAACAAAGACAATCGTGGATACGGACAGTGTCTGAGGGAGGGGGGTGCTGGGTGGAGGGAGGCAAAGGGGAAGAATTGGGGTAATTTTAATAGCATAATCAATAAAATATAATTTTTAAAAAGTAAGACACCTCTAACTCATATGTTTAACCGTCCATCATCTCAAATCCAACAGGGTACTGAAAAGGAATACTGACCCCATAATTAACCTCCTATATCATAGACATCAAATCCCACTGATCATTTTTTAAAAGTCTCTCTCTTAGTCCCACTGCATCAACTGAGTTCTGATTATGATCTCAAGCCTAAAATGACGGCCGGACATGGAGGTTCTTAACTCACCGTCGCAGCTGTGTTCTGCTCTAGTGCCGCTACAGAGCAGCGGTCCCCAGCCTTTCTTGGCACCAAGGGCTGGTTTCGTGGGAGACAATTTTTCCACAGACAGGCGGGGGCAGGAGGGTGGCTTTCTAGGCTGCCACCTGATGCAGCTCAGCTGTCGCTTGCCATGCACTCACAGCGAGAGCCGAGTCTGCAAGCCCCTGGGCTGTTCCGCCCCTGTGCAGGCAGACCTCCCTGCTGATGGCGCACCAGCAGCCGCATCTCTGAGCACCAGGCACTGGGTCCTCATACGACGCAGAGCCGCAACCTAGACCCCTCAGCGAGCAGCTCACAGGCTCTCACGGGAGCAGGAAGCCTCCTAAAGCCCCGCTGCCGGGACAGGAGGCGGAGGCCAGGCGGTGATGCCACCAGCACCGGGAGCGCCTGCAGGTACAGGCGAAGCCTCACGTGCCCACTGCGCACCTCCTGCTGTGCGGCCCAGGGCCCAGGCGGCCACGGACTGGCACCGGTCCGTGTCCCGGCGGTGGGGCCCTGCTATAAAGGATAAACCGGCCCAGGAAATGCAGCCGGCACACTTCCTGTGTGATGCGAAGCCTTAACGGGGGCACGAGTCACTGAAGCCGGGCCCTCCGGGTCCCGTGCCGGTCTGGCTCCACTTTAACGCATCTCGTCTGCTGCCTGATGCTCCTGGGCACGTGCCCGCCATCCTCCAACCAGAGACACTGCCCTCACAGGTTAGTTCACAGGTGCCTGGCAAGAGACACGCCATAGCACGCGTCTCCCCCCGGCTCTGATGCCAGGCCACCCCTGAGCCTCGCTCAAATTCTCTAATGGCGTGTTCAGTCTATTGCTCTAGACTCGGATTCTTACCTTTTCTTTCAACTCCTAGAGTACTTCCTGCTACCACTGCCAAGCTCCAAACCACGCTGCTGTGAATTTCTGCTGGCCTAGCCTCTTAAACTGGAGGGAAGGGCCCAGAGAGCAAAACCAGCCTTTACAACTCTGGTGCCCAAAGCAGAAAACAAACACTCCAAAAAGTCAATGCTGATTGAGAAGCTGTTTCTCCATCAAACTGCTTCACAAAGAGCAGGAACGCTAGAACTTTCAGACGTGAACGGTGGCTTGTTCAACTCTGACCTTGCATTACGCCTTCCCCCAGTGTGAAAGCTCATAACCAAAACCAGACCATGCCAAATCCTGCAACTGATGTCCCTCACAGAAAACTGCACAAAGCTGCAGAGCACCCGCTCCATGATGCCAGAGGCTGCAGGCAACACTCGGGCAGAACGCAGGCCCGTCTGACTCAGGAGCGAGCCCCCTCCGCCACGAAAAGCACAGACAGAGCGCCGTCACCCCTGAAACGCCCCCCTCCTCGGCTCCGCACCCGGGACGCCCGCAGGCCGTTGGCAGGCGCCACGGAGCACAGCGCCAGCTGACGCCGCGCGGACCACCCCCGGAACTGGGAAGGCGAGCCCCGCACCTGACAGAGAGCCCGGAGGCAGAGCAGGGAGGAGCCCGCTCAGGGCTGCCTGCCCAGCGGCAGATGTGAACCCGCAAGTCTAACCCCACGGCCGGTGTGCTTTACTGCTCAGCTAAAGGCCGCTTGGGCGCAACCAGAAAGACCGAGGTGCTATCTCCCCGGTTCCCTGTTTCCAGATAAACGGTACTGCCCGCGGGGAAGGCGCCCGAGGAGCAAACAGCTGGACGTATTAAGCAAGTTCAGGGAGTGTTACCGACCGTAAGGCACGGAAACACGCCGGGGGCAGGGAAGCTGCGTCCCTTCGCTGCTGACTTACGCTGACCTGCGGACTGCGAGGCCCCGGCAAGGGCACATCTCAAGTACCCCAGGGGCAGGAAGAAGGCTGACCCCCAGGCACAGCGGACCACAAGCCGGACCATTCCTGGGGCTGGTTCAGCATGGGCGTCAACGAGGGCCCCCTCCGTGCTTGGCTACGTTTGAGGCGCCGGAACAGCCGGAAACAAGGTCTCTGCCCTCAGTTCCCAAGGTCAAGACGTCAGCCTGCGCCGTGCCCGGTGAGGGCTCTCTTCCTGCTTTGTAGACAGGCGCCCACTTGCTGTGTCCTCATGTGCACAGAATGTCTCTTCCTGGGCTCTCTTTGTAACCTCATCACCTCCAAGCCCCACCACCACCACCACCACCACCACAGGGGGCTCAGGGCTTCAGGGAATGGCTTCGGGGTGACACAAACAGAAGTCAAATGAGGCAATATTTAAGGCACACTTCTTAGTTTCAAAATTCAAGATCAAGTACCCAGGGTGACAGTCCCTGTAATAAAAAATTAAGAATATAAAACATGCGCCCTGGCTGGTGTGGCTCAGTGGATTGAGTGCCAGCTTGCAAACCAAAGGGTTGGAAAGGTTGTGGGTTCGATTCCAGTTGGGGCTCATGCCTGGGTTGCAGGCCAGGTCCCCGGTTGGCCTGCAATGTTTCTCTCTCACATCGATGTTTCTTCTCTCCCTCCCTCCCCCTCTCTCTGAAATTAAATAAAATCTAAGAACATGTGAATTAAGTAAAATTAATTTTTAAAAAAGAATATAAAACATGAAAGAAATAAGCCTAAAGTAGAAGCTGGCAAGATTTTACTCTCTCCAAGTACCTACATTTCAAAACCTAAAATGTCACTCTAGCCCCTGTACAGAAAAAGTTTGCTGACCTTTGATCTATATGATGAGATCTGACTTAGAGGAAACAGGATTAAACTATGGGGGAAAGTCTTCTATGTGAGACAAGGAATAATTTCTGATGGTGAGATTAATAAACAACAGGGTTTACTACCAAAAGGACATCTGTCAGCAAGTCTTTAAAACAGGTTAGAGTCAAGCTTTCTTTTGGAGGAGGAATAAGCTCAGCAGGATGAGTCAGATGCCTGAGGGTAAAATAGGGGTGTCTGAGTTCCTTGCTTCCATTTCTAGGAGGAAATGTTGTCACTGGCTGATTATGGAAGATAATGGGGGAAGAGACACTGTGCAGGGACCGGTCTGGAGGTATCTGTATGACATCTAGTGGACAGATCTCAAAGAGGTACTTGGAGATAAAAGTGTAGGGGACAAAAAGAAATCTAGGTTGGATAAATAATGGAAATCACTGGCACACAGACTACGTTTAAAGCCACCAAAATTGAGAATATTAATTATTTACTGAAAAAAATACAAAGAGGAGAGAACTCAGAACCAAAACCTGGGTAATTCCAATACTGAGAGAATGAGAAACACTTTGCAAAAGTGACTGAAGGGATGCGTCCAGATGTAGGGAGAAACGTAGCTTTGTCTAGTGAGACCTTTACTCAGTGACATGCCAAGCGCCAATGGCTCACAGGGAAGGCAGCCTCTCCTGAATACACAGTGAGTGCATGGTTTGGATGTAATTTCAAAACCATAATAAAACTGATTAAGTCAGCCTGCTTATGATTCTCACTATACATTTCTAAACAGTGCTGGTGATACATAATATTCTCACCTAAAAAAAAATCTTCTGTTGGTCTAAGTTCTAAATAATCGTTGTGGTTACTGTACACTTTCACATTTTACACACACGAACACTTTGCATTATCCTATGTTTTTTACTTATTGCTCAATAAACAGCGTATTTACCTGGAAGTTAGTTTGGAACTCCTTGAAAAACCAGTGCATAAAAATTGTAGAATGGGTCGTTAAGTCTTCAACAACAGAGTACAAGGAAATAAACTCTTTACACAGGAAACAACCCATTCTGAAGGAGGCTGCAGAGAAATGACACGATGCGGATGCTATGGCCAAAAGAAATCAAAGACCACGCCGGTCTCCTCTTCCCCAAGAACTGGGCACACTTTAAAGCAACAGGATCAAATGATGTCCGTGTTTGTTATTTGGCCATCTTAGGTTCTGCAATGGAAATCTTAACAAGACTTCGCCAAGTAGAAACTTACGACGCTCTCCCACGTGTTCCGCAAGCCCAAGCCAAAGGCCTTTTTGCCTCTTGCTTAGCCCTCCTGCCTCATTTGTGCTGAAAATGGGACCTCAAATGGTGGCTCCTGCACCTGCTCCCACAAACGCACCTCTCGCAAGAAGAGCTGCCATCCGTGCTGCCCTGGGGGCTGTGCCCAGTGCGCCCAAGGCTCCGTCTGCAAAGGAGCGCGGGACAGGTGCAGCTGCCGCGTGACATCGGGGAGTCAGCTCCCTGCTGCAAACGGAGCAATGTGCTCACATCTGCATTTTTTTCATTCCACTCTGACCCATTTGCCGCATTTTTTTCTATGAAATATGTGATGGATAATAAGAGTTGCTGACTTAAAAAAAATGTATGATGCTCTACAAGAGAAACATATTATTATCACATTTACAGACCTCATGTACATAAGTTTTCCCTTTTGTTCAAAAAATATAGTAATAAAAAATTCATTTTTTTTAAATAACTATTTTAAAAAAATAAAATTTATTTTTAGAGAAAGGGGAAGGGAGGGAGAAAGAGAGGGAGAGAAACATCAATGTGTGGTTGCCACTTAAAGGCCCCCAATTGGGGACCTGGCCCACAACCCAGGCCTGTGCCCTGACTGGGAATCGAACCGGTGACGCTTTTCTTCACAGGCCAGTGCTCAATCCACTGAGCCACACCAGCCAGGGCTACAGTTTTATTTTTAAATGGCTTACTGTTATAATATGCATTTAAATAAGACTTTCACTGTCTGCACTGGCCATCATGATTTTCCTTTCAATTCTAGGAACAGATTTGCTGTATAGAGGGAAAAGGTGTTAACTGATACACTCTCAATGCTGAAATGTTATATGTGCCACTGAATTGTACCGACTGGCAGTGCGGAGACACCAACACACATCTGGATAAGCACGGTAATGACGCAAAGCACCTAAATCTGCTGTAAAAGTTATTGTACAGCTGACCCTAAAGCAGAAGGCGGGAAAGCAAAGCTGGCCAACGCCATCATATGCAGGGCACACACTGAATCAGTTCATCAGGATAATCGGCCCATTCACATGTAAGAGACATTCTCTGGTTTTTTTTTGTATATGAAACTATTCAAAAGGTAAAAAAGTATGTAAGTCCACTTCTCAGCTATTCCATTTCCTTGTATGTTATCAAAGCTATAATCACTGGAAGTCTAGTTTGAGAGGCAAAGCAAAGAGACTCAAAATAACTGTCAAAAAGATATGATTAAGAAGCTAGGTGGAAAGGCTGGGAAGCGCTCTACAGGTCCAGAGACGACGCTAAGAAGTGGGGTCACCCCTGCTCTCTGTGCTCCAACCACACTGGGTTTCTCAGGTGACTCAATGTCTGATAAAAAGGTACATGATCAATATACCTTCTCCTTCTTGCCGGCCTCTCACCCCCCGCCCCCGTCTGAGCCCAGTCTGCTCTCCAAAGCCCAGATCTTTCCTTAAAGAGGCTTCTCCTTCCTATCCCTGACCTTGCTCAATTTCCTTGGTTAACGAATAACGAAAATGGCACCCACCTTATAAGACTAAGACAACACATTAGCCCCAACCATTGCGTCTGGAATAGGAGTGTGCAAAAACACCTTTGGTCCACTTTCCCCTCCCCTACTGGGTTTAAGAATAGTAGGTCCTTTGCTCAGTGGTTTTTAAAGAATACTGAGCTTGGCCTGGCTGGTGTGGCTGAGGGGACTGAGAGACAGCCTCAGACGGCGCTACAAGGAAAACGCGCGAGGGGAAGAGAGAGGGCAGTGTGCGGGTGTGCGCGCGTGTACTCACTGGGACGGAGAAGGCCCTTAGCCGAGACCTGAAAAACAAGGTGGCACTAAGAACGCGAGCGCCAGGCGCTGCACGGGGAACAGAGGCCAGAGCACGTGCTCGGGAACCAGTTTAAGGAACTGAAGGAAGGCGGGAAGGCTGGGGCAGAAATGGGAGCAGAGGGAGGAGCAGAAGGACAGGAGAGGCCAAGCCATGTGTGGCCTTCCAGGTTACAGCAAGGAGTTTGGATTTTACTGAATGTAATGGGCTGTCTGTGCGGTGTGGGTGTGTTAAAACATACAAGACATAAGGTTACCGTTTTAACCATTTGTAAGTCTATAGCTCAGTGTCATTAAGCATATTCACACTGTTGTGTTTGAGGGGTTAAGCTAGGGAGTGAAGTCATCCGATCTCAAAATCTTAGAAAATTCCGAAGGAACAGATTATGTATGTGTGTGAAATCCAGAGGTCTGTTTTTAGTCCTTGTTAGGAATCTATAAAAACGTATTTAATAGAGAAACCATGTGTATTTATTCAAGAAAAAAAAGTCCATCATAACCACTTAGATTGTCTTAACATTTAATTATATCTGGAACTACTGTGTAAGACTTAAGTAACTGAATGATTATTAAGAATTTTACTCAAGAGAGTCCCTAATATTCGCCAGGTCACATTAAAATTAAAGAGCTTTGCTTTAAGAAATGGGAGATAGTTTCTTATTGTCATGGAGAAATCTGGAAGGAGAGTTCCTTTGCTATAAAGGAACTGAAAATGCTTTTACAGATCCCGTATTCCAAACAAGTCATTTTACAAAGAACCCAAGGTCATATGCCAAAGTCAGATACTTTGGTCAGTGCCCTCTAAAGAGGAAACCTGATGACATCACTAATTAATATGCACTAGGAAATGGTTCCTTTCCTGTACCGTAATTAAAGCCCACACACCATACATGGAAGGTACAAATTTATTTATTTATTTTTAAAGATTTTATTTATTCACTTTTAGAGAGAGGGGAAAGGGAAGAGAAACTTCACTGTGTGGTTGCCTCTTATGCCCCCAACTGGGGACCTGGCCCGCAGCCCAGGCATGTGCCTTGGCTGGGAATCAAACCAGCAACCATTTGGTTCGTAGGCCGGTGCTCAATCCACTGCGCCACACCAGCCAGGGCAGAAGGTACGAATTTATATGACAGAGTCAACTAACCACCAAGACCTCCCACATTTTCCTAATTTTTGCTAACAACAGTTAAATGTGTGTTATTTTCAACAATCATGTTTAAGACACCAAGTTCTAAAAATGCAAGATTTGAGAGTTTATTCTCCAAGAGTAGAGACTACAACTCACTGGAAAATACCCAGATCCCAAAATTTTAAAGTTTTCACTTTTGCCCTGGCTGGTGTGGACCAGTTGGTGGGAGTGTTGTACCTTAAACCCAAAGGTCCCAGGTCTGATTGCAGGTTCAGTCCCCGGCGGTGGCACTTAGGAGAGGCAACAGAATGATGTTTCTCTCCCTCTCTAAAATCAACAGGCATGTCCTCAGGTGACGATTTTAAAAATGACCTTACTAAGCAGACTTCAAAAACAAAACAAACAGAAAGGCCTTCTGTAAATATCGACCCAGGAGTCTGGCATACTTTCAAAATATTATTTTATTTATTCTATTCCAAAAGCCCAAAATGCTAGGAGTCCTCATCTTTTCCTGACATGATGTGGATTTTCTGTTCCCACCAGGAAAAGCTGACTGCTGACAGCGAGAGGGAAAAGAAACGATTAATAACCGGGACTGGAGTCTCTGACAGCAGAGGCTCGGCCAGTAAGCCAGGCTCCCAAAACTACCAGTGCCCGGGATCAGGGCCCACGACTGAGGCTGCCCCACACACGGGCGGACTTGATTACATCGGAGGGCTTCTTGGGCTTCGCTCCGTGGGAATTTAAGTTCGTGGCATTCCTACTTAGCGACAAACAGCATGGTAGAAAAAGAGAAAATGGAAATCCACAGAGGACGGCATACCTGATGTGTGACATATACCTGAACATTCCGAATACACAGAACTGTGAAAAAGTTCAATGCTTTTCAACTTGCAATTTACTGACTGTAGTAGCAAAGGCCTTTTGGTCTTAGATGTTTTACTCAATCTACGCTTGGTCTAACAGAAGATAATTATCAACAGCCTTGAATGAAGGCCACAATTTCTAACTACCTGAAACATTCAAGATTTTAAAGCCTCCTGAGGTTTCTCTCAAACCTAAATGTTTTAAATGCTCAGTTTTTATCATTGGCTTCCCTCTCCACCTAACAATTTAGTTAAGTGGTTCAGTTTATTATAAGCTCTATAAAATAATGTCACTCCTATATAGTAGTGATGAATAATATTGTGCCCTAAGTCTGTCAATATTGCAATATTCATTAGTTACATGCCACGGGAAAAAACCAAACACGGGCCTTGAAGCAATGGATTAAGAATATTGAAAACACAGTTTAACTATGATTAAATACTTAAAAGTGTTCAGCCTTACCTGGGCCTTAACCTTCTCATCTGAAAAATAAGGTCCTACTGTGTAATCTATACAATGGAACTATGACCATAGGAAGGAAGTGCATTCTGCAACATGGAGGAACCTTGAAAAGACACTCAGGCACAAAAGGCCACATACTGTGCAATTCCACTTAAATGAAATATCCAGAACAGGCAAATCCAGAGACGGGGGGAGAAGGAAGTGGGGAATAACAGGTACGGTGCTTCCCTGTGGGGTGATGAAAATGTCCTGGAGTGAGACAGTGGTGCCGGCCGCACGACCTGGGGAACATGAGAGAAATGACCAAACTGCGCACATGTGAGTTCCACCCATTAAGAAAAGGAGAGAGCAGGTCCCGTAACCACCCTACAGAACGACACACATTCCCTTGCTGCCGTTCCATTCAGAAGACACCCATCACATATATCACTGTGACTCTGTGAAGGTTACAGGAAGGTGGCACCCAAGCAAAAAGTAAACTATAAAATCCAAATATTTGGTTTCCACAAACACTGGGCTCTCACTCAGCTTTCTTTTTTAAACCAACAGGCCCTAGTAAGTAACTAGAGCCCTGAGAAGGACCCTTTCCGTGCCAGGACTTTTTATAAGGACTTCAGGTAACCAGACTCGGGCCTGGGCAAGGCCATCGCCTCCTGCTTGCTGCAACCGGAGAGAAGCGACAGCAGCTGAAACCCCCGCGCAGATCAGGCGAGAGCAGGCCAGGAGGCAGAGCCGCCCGCAGGCGCACACACTCAGCCTGACACGTGCCCCGCTTCGGTGTCTTCACCTGTTGCCAACTAGCTCCTTACTCCGGGTCTCAAGACGAACTCCAGTGTATTCAGAATCTTAACTTAGGATATGCATCGTTAATCACAAAGTGTTTAGCTTCTCTTTGGTAATAATTCCAAACCACAGAAGAAAGGGAGATAGCTTACCACAAAACATGTCTCAAGATATAGGCCGTATTATGTTACTGCCATCAAATATTTCTTTTTAAAAGACTTTATTTACTTTTAGAAAGAGGAGAAGGGACGGAGAGAGGGAGAGAAACACCGATCGGTTGCCTCTTGCCGACCCTGCAAACCAGGCACATGCTCTGACCGGGAATCGAACCAGTGACTTGGCTGTGCAGGACGCCCAACCACCGGAGCCACACCAGCCAAGGCCATCTAATTTCCTAACCGCCTTTATGCAGCGTACTCTACAGCACAACTAATTCTTAAAAACGGAACAAAACAAGGAACCGCCCCAGTAACCCCCAAGCTCTGTACACAGGTAAGCAGCCCCTTGCACAGGGGCAGCAGAGACTTTCACGTGCAGCCTTAAGCGTAAATCAATGCCCTTAAACGGAGGTGCTGAGACCTTCACCCCTCACTGGCTCGATCTGCATCAGTCCATCACGTGAAGCCCCATCACAAGACTTCCAGGGTATGGAAGGCAGGTAACAGTGTGGTAAAGTCAGATGCACAACACGTAAAACACTCGGTCTTTCAGTTGCTACAGAACCAACACAACTGTGCCATGAGAAGGAGTAAATTTAACTGCACGTGGTTAACACATCTCTACCTAATTTTGAATGGTACCCTACATTCAGCAAACCCATCAAAACCAACGCCTCCCTTCCCCTCCCTTATTCCACCCCTATTAGTACAAAAACGCTGCTTTTAGTTTCGATATAACCGCTGGGCTGCCCTGGCTGGTGCGGCTCAGTGGACTGAGCGCCGGCCTGAGAACCAAAGGGTCGCCGGTTCGATTCCCAGTCGGGGCACAGGCCTGGGTTGCGCGCCGGGTCCCCTAGTTGGGGGCAAGCGAGAGGCAACCACACACCAATGTTTCTGTCCCTCCCTTCCTCTCCCTCTAAAAATAAAGAACACCTTTAGAAATATCCATGTAATCAGCGGGCAGTCATTCTGAGCTACCAAAAGGTACCTTGGAGGACGGTTACGTCTCATTTTAACATGAGCTCCGCTCAACTCAGAGGCCCCGCCCTGCAGCACTCGCGACAGCGGTCCGGGCGGGGTCCCAGTTCCACGGGGGCTTTCAGTGGATACCACCAGACCAGCTTCGCCGCCCAGACTTTTCACCTTCTATTTCACTCGTTCCTCTGAACTTAAAATAGCCCGTAATACTCGAAGGGCACATCTGGAGACTCCAGCCAACTCTGAAAACCCACGAGAGGGCGTTGGAGTAATTAGAGGGGAAGGGCTCTCCACCTTAAGTTTGACACTGAATTTAACGACCACGGGTGCTGTTAGGTAGCCACGTCGGGGTTAATCTCAGCCCACCGACCCTCCCGGCGACACAGCTAAAGAGACTTGAGCAGGAGAGACACGGACGGGAAAGGCCAGTCCTGTCGCAGGTGCCGACGTCCCGCGTAAAGACCGACACAGGCCTTGGCCGCCACTTCTGGCCCCGAGTCAAGGCGGTCGAATTACGGCAAAAAGGCGCTTTCCGGAGCCTGCACACGCGGGGCGCAGGCGGCGGCTTCCCACCGGCAGGGAGCACGCGCAGACCCGCAGCGCCCCGTCTTACAACGAGCGCTCTCACCAGCCGGCGTGTCGGCAGAGCCAGACACGAGGACAGAGCCCCCGACAACGCCGGGGGCCCGGAGCCGCCGCCCGCCCCCACCCCCCGCGCCACGACGCGCTGCGGGGAGCGCGCTGACAGCCCCGGCGCGACGCCGCACACGCCGGCCCGACGTGCCGCCGAGTCCCGCCCCGCGAAGACGAGCGCGGGCGGGGCCTGGCCTGCGCGGTGCGTGGGAGCCAAGGGCCGGGCGCCCCCGCCCCCTTCGGCAGGCGCCTCCCGGGAGCCGCGGAGCGTTCGGAGAGGGGCGCGCGCGACGCCCCCTAGAGGAGGGCGGGGGAAGCCGGCGGCGGCGGGAGGCTCGGCCGGGGCCCCGCGCGCGCGCCGCACGCCCCGCCAACGCCCTCTCCTCGCCCCTGGCCCCCCGGGCCTCGCGGGGGAGCCGGCCGGGCGGGGGGCGGGGGCCGCGGCCGAGCGCACTGGCCGGCCGTTGGCCCGAGCGCGCCCCGCCCCGCCCCGCCCGCGCCGCGGGACCGCCCCGCCCGGGGAAACTACGCCATTGCGGCCTAGCGGGCGGCGCCGCTCCTCCGCCGCCATCTTTTCGGGCCGCGGCCCCGGCCGCCCGCCCGCCGCCCCCGCCGCGGCCCGCCCGCCATCTTTTAGGGCCGCCATACTTGCCTTGCGAAGAAGATGGCGGCGCCCATCACACACATAAAACATGGCTTCCCTTCAAAACAAAAACATCCCGGGGGCCGGCGCGCGCCGGGGCTCACCTGAGGACCACATGGTGACCGAGAACTCGCCCTCCAGGGTCTTGATCTGCACCTGCTTCTGCTCCCACTTCTTGTTGCCCGCGTCCGCGCCGCCCGCCGCCCCGGCCCCGCCGCCGAGGTAGCCCTTCTTGCCGCTCTTCTTGCCGCCGCCCTTCTTGACGCGGCCGCCGCCCGCCGACGACGCGCCGCCGCCGCCGCTCTTGCCGGCCGCCGCCACGGTGACCAGCGTCTGCTCGATGTAGTCGTCGTCGCCGCCGGCCGGCGCGGGCACCGGGATCAGGATCTGGTCCTCGAAGCCGTCCTCGGCGCGCAGCCCGTCCGAGTCGTCGCCGCCCACCACCTCCTCGCGCGTCTGCACCAGGATCACCTCCTGGTGGTGGTGCACCTGGGTCGGGTCGTCGGTGACGAGCGGCTGCAGCGCGATCATGGGCGGGTGGTGGTGGTGGTGGTGGTGGTGGTGCCCCGCGTGCCCGGGGCCGCCGCCGCCGCCGTGGTCGCCGCCGCCGCCGCCGTCCTCGTCGTCGTCGTCGTCCTCCTCCTCCTCGCCCACCACCGTGGTCTCGATGGTCTCCACCGGGATGGTCTCCACCTCGATCTCGTGCAGCTCCACGATCTCGGCCGGCATCTCCGAGCCGTCCGTGGCGATGTACAGGGTGTCGCCCGAGGCCATGGCTGAGGGCTCCGCCGCCACGGCCGCGGCGGCCTCGGCTCCGGGGCTGCGGACGAGGAGGAGGCGGCCGGCCGTGGGGAAGGAAGGCAGAGGGAGGAAGGCGGCGGGCGGGGGGTAGAGGGGGCGGGGGGAAGGGGCGGGCGCGGCGGCGGCGGCGGCGGCGGGCTTCCCCGCCTCCTCGCCTCGGTGCGCCCCGCGCTCGCTCGGCCGCTGCTCGCCCCCGGCGCCCCGCCTTGCCGCGCCTCGGCCTCCCTGTCTAGCCGCGCCTCCTCCCGCCCTCCGGGCCGGCGCTCCGCTTCCCCCCTTCCTCCTGCGCCTCCGCCTCCTTCCACACAAATACCAACTCCTCACCCCGAGCCCAGATCTCGCTGCCGCCGCCGCCGCCGCCGCCGCCACACTCCGCTCGGGCTCGGCCTCGCGAGACTTCCGCGCTGGCCCGGCCCGCCCCCGCCTCGCTCCCACTCGCTCGCTCGCCCTCTCGCTCCTCCTCCTCTGCCAATCGGTTTGCTGGGCCGCCGCCGCGGCTCCACCCACGCCCCCGGGCTCCTCCCAGAATGGGGCAGGCGGGACGGCCCCCGCGCGCGCCGGCTGGCCCACGGCGCGTGACGTCAGCGCGCCGCCGCCGCCGCCGCAGCTAGTCGCGCTGCTGCCGCCCTCGGCGGTGCAGCAGCAGCAGCAAAAGTCGTCGCCCCGGGCCGCGTTCGGGATCGGGGCGTCTCCGCTGCAGCCATTGCCTCGGGAGCTGGTGAGCGGAGTGCGCGGCCCCGGGCTCCGCGGGGAGGACGGGCCGACCGAGCGCGCGAGGGTCGTGGTCGCGGGCCGCGTGGGGGACCGGGCGGTGCGCCCCAATAAAGTGTTGTTTTGACGAGAAAGTCCCGAGCCTCGTTTTTCGCGTGGAACGGCGCTGGCCCAAGCGCGTGCAGGCGGCGGGCTGAGTGAGCAGGGCCCGGCGAACAGAGGCGGGCGGGCAGCGGAGGAAAATGTCCGCCGGCGGCCGCGCCCCCGCCTCTCCTCGCCGGGCCCAGGGCCGAGCCGGCGGAAGGGGCGCGCGGGGCCCCTAGGCGCGCCGTTGGGCGGGTGTCCGTGACCCTGCTGGGACCCCCGCGAACCTGGGTCGCGGCCGTTAGCGCCCACTTCCCGACGGCGCCGGGAACGCGGGGCCTCGGCCGCTCTCCGCGCAGCGCCTGGGGGTTTCCACGGTTTCCTTCCGAGCTCCCCCGCCCGGGCGCCCCGGCCAGCCGGGGTAGCTGCCTCCACCTCGTCCTCACTACGGCAGACGCTGCTCCGCACGCCCGCCCGGCTTTGCCTTCTTGCCGTGGAACATCGCCCCCTTCTCCCGCCTCGTTGCTCGTTGCGCCGGCCACAGCCTGGACCTTCTCCCCTCTCCAGCCGGCGGCGAGCTAGACCCCCCGGACGGCTGGTTGGGTGGCAGCGAAGTGGCGATGCCGCCACTGACCCTCCCGGCCGACCGGACGGTGCCTTAGAGCGACGGAAATAGAGGGTCCCGGCTTGTGTCGGAGGACCACGGGGCGTCTTTCTCGTGCGCGTTTGGCCTCTCGGCGCCCGTGAACTCCTGGGACTCCGGGCACGTTCCTCGTGTTGCCTCGTCTTTGGGACGGGGGCCTCGCAGGGGGCGCCCCTGGTCACTGTGAGTGGGACCCATTAGCCATAGAGCCGGCTCGTTAGGACAGGGGGCGGTCTTTGCGAGACCGCGCCGGGGAAGGGTTCGCGTTTTGAGTAGGAAGTGACTTGATGGGTATAATTCAGTGTTTATTTCTAAATGGCATTGGACCTGATCTTTGAGACTGTTAGTGTAACGGAGTAAAAATTTAGATTATATTCTTTCTGAAGCTGAATTTTAAAACCTGAGTTATTTTCCTTGGAGTGCCGCACCCACGCAGCTGGGCAAAGTCAGACCTGTGGAAAGAAGTCATTTCTAGCTTCGTAGGTTATAAAGCCTGCATAACGGTCTCCCCGACGGGAACCAGTCGTGGGAGGATCTTAGGAGGCTTAATTGCCCCACTCTCGTTAATGGATGGGAAGATGGCTTTGCGAGTCGTTGCGACTTCCCCGTGGATACTCGAGGGAAGTGCCCAGGGAGGCAGCCAGCCTCTGAGTCCCAGGCCGGCAGACGGCGCAAAACCGAGCGTGGAGGCAGCCGGGGGTCGCCTTTAACACTTGCCCTGGCGCAGACCACCTGTTGGCCTGGCTTCCAGTGTTCGGTGGCAGGAGAGATTTGCCCACTCTTTAGCTGTGGAGCATCGGGTGGGCCAGAAAGTCCCTGATGTGTTTTCCGTGAAATAAAGACAGATTTCTCATATCACCAATAACTATTTATTTGGGTATTTTGAGTATGTTGGCTGTCTTCCGCTGTTGGCTTCTAGTTGGGACAGGCCAGGGGTTCTGCTAAACATCTTCCAGTGCATAAGCCAGCCTCACAGCAAAGAACAGCGGTCCCTCTCTGTATTGCGGTTCACTTACTGCGGCCTCGCTGTATCGCGGGGTTTTTAAAAATATTATATTTATTTATCGCAGATTTTTCGCTCTATCGCGGGGTTTTGCGGTACTGTATACGAATGTTGCGAAAGGTACGTAGGTTTAAAAGTGTAGAATATGTTTAAGAACATAAGTAGTGTTTATAAAAGTGGGAAAGGCTAATAAGGGACTGGAAACGGTTTATAAGTGTGTGGGAAGGGTTTATAAAGCCTTAAAATATATATATAAATACTAAAATGAATGTAAGGTTCCTACTTAATGGATTTTCACCTGTCGCGGGGCGGGGGAGTCTAGAAAAGAATACCCAAGATAAGTGAGGGGTCACTGTATTTGGCCAAAATTCACAAACCACTTTTGACACATTTGATCAGTCACAGCACCCTCTCCATACAGGGCACAAGTCTTTTTGCGTTTCAGTTACTTTTTTTTTTTTTTTAAGTAATAAAGCATAGTACACTGAAAATGTATATTTTCCATCTTCAATATTAAAATGGCTGCACAAAAATTCACCAGTTTTGATCAGGTTTTTTTGCAATGCACACTAACATGACAGCTGTCACAATACTACAGTCTAACAGAATTGTTTCAAATGAGGTTAAAGACAACTCAGCACAACTAGAGCCCTGTAAGGAAAAAAACTAAGCGAACTTTTGGGCCAACCCAATATCTTATGACGAGACTTGCAAAGACCCTGCTGTATCAGCTCAATCTGTTTGTACTTGTTGCCCAAAGGTTTAAAAGAACAGGTTAAGCTGCAATTCAGAGCCATGGGCTCTAAGGTAGGGATACTCTCACTATTATCTCTGCTCTGTTTGGGCAGCATGAATTGGGCCAACGAACGTTCCCCTGTTTGGGCAGCATGAATTGGGCCAACGAACGTTCCCTCTGGACTTCTAGAGTCCTTTTGTTTTTACAAAAAGACCTGATTTCACATCACTTCGTCTGGTCTCTCCGACCCCCGTGTCTGGGTGATTTTACCCTTCCCGCTGCCAAAGGCCATGGCTGTGTCTGTCTCCAGCTCAGTGCTTGACACATGGAACCATTGCTTTTGGGGTCTTCACTCCAGGATGAAGAGGAAAGCAGACCCCGAATGGTTCTGTGGGGTAGTGCCTGACCTCGTCAGCTGACGCAAGAGCTCCAGCTTCATTCAGAGCTTCCTGTCTGCCCTGGAAAAGAGTGTCAGCAACTACGGAAGGGAATGCTGTAAGATTCACAGGAGCTGTGCAGAGCTTTCTAGAATCTCCAGAAGCCAGAGCTCACCAATGGCTGGGGAGACAAGCACGGTCAGCCACAGCTCTTGAAGACGAAGCTCCCTTCTTGAGACCTCCAGGACACCAGCTGGGTGTCAGGAGCCTGTCGTTTAGGAAGGGGCACCTGCGAAGGAGGTGCGGGCGGGTGGGGTAGTGGGCAGAAGAATAAAGAGTGTGAGTTTTAAAATACCTGCTTTTTCCCGAGAGTATCCCCCTATTCAGTGATTATTGGGAGGCCAGCCGAAATCTGTTTCTATTCCCAGCCCCAGCAGATTTGGAACGATTCAAGCAATGAACGTATGTTAAATAATTTCCCTTACCACAGACTGATTTAGCTGCCTCACGAAATTGCCTTCTGGTTAGTTCTAAGGTCTCGTTCTTTTGAAGTTACTGCAGGCGAGTGTTGCCGCCCTGCATCAGTTATGGTCAGAGGGGGGAGAACGGGGGTGCCGCCACCCGTCTGCAGGGGAGCCTGTGCTTCCTGCCTTTGCTGGGCTGCGAGGCCTCGGTTCCAGTTCAGGTCCATGCTGACTTCCCCAGTAAGTATTCAGAAAAATCAGGATGAGTATTCATGTATGCGAATCTAAATTGGTTGCCCCTGGTTTGGGTTAGTACAAGTTAAATGAAAAGCTATCGGTGTAATCATTTAAGCTGTGGTCATTCTTTCTAGCTGTAGAATCTGAAATACGAGCTATTAAAGGGATAAACCCCCCCCCCCAAAAAAATCAATACATATGTTAGGTATGGAGATAAGTTATGGTGACAAGGCCTTGCTGTACATGTTTTTAGGCACATCTTTTATGCAAGGTTGTATCCTTTTATAAGGTCTTACTTAGTCAAAGTCTTTTTCTGAGGCTAGGTGGTTTATTACAGTAAATGAATCTGGTTATTGCCCATAAATCTACGGGAAGCTGAAATCTTTAATAATAGATGAGCCTCAGAAAAGGGCTGCTGCCCTGGCTGGTGTGGCTCTGTGGATTGGGCTCTGGCCTGCAGATCGGAGGGTCACTGGTTCAATTCCCGGGCGGGACACATGCCTGAGTTGTGGGCCAGGTCCCCAGTTGGGGGCATGTGAGAGGCAACCATAGGCGTTTCTCTCCCTCCCTTTCTCCCTCCCTTCCCCTCTCTCTAAAAATAAAAAATAAAATCTTTAAAAAGGGGGAGTCTTCTGTTGTGAGTGGCACATGTAGGGCGTCAACAGACTTCGGAAGCATAACTTTTTGGTATCTGGGCATCTGGTGTTCGTTAGTCCTGGCACCCCCCCCAAAAAAAACAGATGGGCCTCTTTTTCTCTACTTTGCTGTTAGAATGCCCCTTCAAAGGAGCTACGTCAGCTGACCTGCGTGGCCGTTGCTCCGCCACTGCCCTTCCAAAGGGATGCCCAGCGGGAGGAGTGGAAGGTTCCCCATGGGTCCGCGCCCACTCTCACAGCACACCTATCACGGGCAGGTCAGTGGGCGTGGGGCGGGTAGTGTGCTGGAATGGGAGCGCTCGCATGGGCTGGGGGCTTACTTGTCCGCTGAGAGGAGGCTGCGCAGGGAGCTTTTGTTTATCTGAAAAGGACAGAACTAGGGCACCAGGTGAGCGCAGCTGTTCCTTCTGGGTTTGCTAGCACCTGCCCTGTGGCCCAGGGCACAGCTGTGAGCAAGAAGGCCTGTCTTCATGGAGCCTGCAGTGCAGGGGACAGACAGCTCACAGATACCTATCTCAGCCCCCGCTGTGGGGAGTCCCGGGGAAGAAGTGGGGAGCGGAGCCCAGCCTGGCACAGAAGGGCCCCCCAGAGGGCTGAACTGACTACCCAGTGCCCAGCAGGTGCTTGGCTTTTTTATGTTAATTGCGAGTTGAAAAGGGAGTAGATAAATCAGGTGATAATTTGTAAGTGTATGGGACAGGCCCGTAGCACTCAGTACAAAAAGGCCATTTTTAGCCTTGGAAACCCATCAAATTACCAAATGAATCCACTGAAACCCTGTTGAAGATGGCTGAGTTTTCAGTTTCTAATATCCTGTCCCGTCCCACCCTTCCCCCCACTTTTTATGAACCGTGCCTTGGTCAAAGTTCCCCCCTGCACTGGGGGCTTAATCGCAGAGGTGCTTCTGGAGCCTCCGGCCTTGGAAGGTAGAAGAGCCGTGGAACTGAGGGGTGGGAAGAACAGACTGGAGCCCTCGCGACCCGAGGTCAGGTCCTGGCTGTGCCGTGTGTCATCCAGGGAACACCCGCAAGGTCCTCAGGCCTCTAACCTCTCCGCCCTCCGCTCTCCGATGGGCTGTGGAACGCCAGGGGTCGGGCACAGGCGTCAGCAGAGACGGGGAGTGAAATGCCGGCTTGGGTGGGAAAAGCCACCCAGGATTGGTTCTGCTCCCTGCTCCCTGCTCCCTCGGGTGGCTAGGTGAACTGGCCCTGTCACATCCCCACTCTGCTCCCGATTTGCCTCCAGGCACCACCAGCTGTAGGGCTATTATGTGCACACCTGGCTGTGCTCCCCTGGCGTCTTATAGCAGCTGAACATTTCTTTCTTGCCAGACTTTTTAAGAGATTTGTGCTGGGGGGCGGGGTGTACAAAGGGACTAAAAGGTAATTAAAAAATACAATAAAGATTTAAAAAGAGAGAGAGACACTTGTCATCAGTGATAGCCTTTTAATCTCTGAGCTAGGTGGATTATTATCTATTAAAAGTTGAGTAAATAGTCCTGACTGGTGTGGGTTGGGCATCCCGCAAACCAAAAGGTCACCGGTTGGATGCCCAGTCAGGGCACGTGCCTGGGTTTCGGGCCAGGTCCCCGGCTGGGGGCGAGCAGGAGGCATCCGATGAACATTTCTCTCGCACATTGATGTTTCTCTCCTATCCTTTGTCCCTCCCTTCAAAAATTAATTAATTAGCTTGTGTTTTCCGTGTCAATCAGAACTCGGTTTTTCAATGTTGGAGCTCCTTTTGGGGGAGGTTCTAGGTCTGCGGTCCAGCTGCTGGTGTCCTCCTGGTCCCCGTTCCCCGTGTGACACAGGTGCTTTGGCTGGAGAGGGCGAACCCAAGGCGACTGGGCAAGGGCGTTGTCGTGGTGGGGTCAGCGGCTGCCACTCGGGAAACAGCAGCCCCTTCTCACCTCGCCCCACAAACCACAGCCCAGTCCCGAGTTGCCACCAGACTTCCTTGGTGCTCTTCCCTCGGGTCCTTTCTTCCCTCGGGTCGGGCACGGTTGTAAATGTGGGATTGGAAGGGGCGGTGGGGCGGAGGACCTGACTGTGCTGGAGGCTGGCATCCTGTTGCTGCCTGAGGAGTAGGTGGGGAGAGTCCTTGGGCTCTTTTTCCTAAGGGGCATTGTCTTCGGGGCAGGACGGATCGTGGATTGCCTGAGTCTTTTCTGGTGACTATCTGAGCAGGTCATCCAAGGGCGAGGCTAACCCTGACGTGGTTGGAGGCTGACGCCATCCTCTCTCCTGTCCCAGCGTCTCCTGCGGCCACGGAAGATCCGGCCCGTCCTCCGCAACCTTCCTGCGGAGCCTCAGCCACGCCCCGCTCTTGGTGGCCCGGAGTCAACACAGCCCGTTTCTGTGTTAGCCTTGCGACGCCAGTTACCTCCATTTCCCCCTCTCCCGCTGCCCCGTCCTTGTCGTGCCTGCGGGCAGCACCACGCCTGGAACTCCACTCCCGGGCTCCTGTCCTCCCCTCCCGTTTCCCCTATGTTTCAGCCTCAGACCTCCCTAGTCCCCTTTCTTTCCCAGACTGGAGCACATGGTTGGCCACGGCACCTTCAGCCTCCTGCACCGCTTCTGTCCCACGGAGTCTCAGCCTTGCGCCAGCCCGCTTCTGTCTGTTCTGAAGTCCTGGCGTCTACCGCGGGAGGCGCCACTCGTGCATGTACGTTTGTCGTACCTTGGGGCCTACGGCTTCAGCTGAGCAGGTGACGTCACTTGGCAGCCCTTTTTATCTGTCCTAACTCAACCCCCCTGCGCCATTTTGCTTAGCAAATTCTCTGAGTTACTTTCCTCAGAGCCCTTAAGAAATCGCTCTGTGCTCTCCCATCCCCCTGCAAGAGCCCAAATCCCTGGCCTCCTACCCCAAGAAAACTAGGGGGATCGGAACTCAGTTCCCCGCACGCCAGCCGTCCCTTTGTGCTGACTCTGCTCCGCAGCGACTGACCAGCTCCGTGTCCTCCCAAGGCCGCTCCCCCTGCGCTTGCGCCCTGCCCGGTGGTCCCCGCATCCCCGCAGTCACGGGTCTCCTCCTGGGCACCTGCTGTCTTCCCTGGCTCTCCCTTTGAATTAATTCTCCCCTGGTCTTTAAACACAAGGCTCTCGTGCCCCTGGGCCCCTGCTGCCATCGCCGTATCCCCTTGTAGCTAGGCCTCCGGAGATGGCGTCTGCTGTCATGGTCTCTGCCCAACCTGCCGGTCCCAGCACCGTGGCCCCGGCAGTCCACCAGGCAGTCCTTCACCTGCCCAGTGTGGTGCCCCAGTGTGGGGGACTTCTGACTTCCACTCATTCTCTCTGAACATGTGGCAGGGGCTGCGTCTGTCCTGGGACGGCCCCCGCTGTCTCACCCACTCTCCTTCCCCTTCTCCCGTCTGACTCCTGATCCTCCTGCCGCTCTGCTTGTTCTGCCTGCTCTGCTGGGTCACCTGGTCCACTCTTGTGGCTTCACAGCCACCTGTGTGCTGGCCCCGCTGAGCTGCTGTCTGTCGGGACTGTCCCCGGAGCTCTCACCTCGCACGCACCCCACTGTCTGGCTCGCCCCGTGGGGACCCCGCAGGCAGCTCCCTCCCCGGGTCCGCCCTCTGCGCAGGGCTCTCACCGGGCCCACCCGGCTGGCTCCTCTCACTCCCTAGTGCCCCCTGGGAAGCCGCCACACCCCGATGAGTTCGCCTCCTAAATAGTTTTCGGACCACCTCTGCTCCCTCGCTGTGCTCCGGCGCTGGTGCGGGCCCTGGCCAGCCGCGGCCCTCCCTCCCCGAGGCCCCCCTGACTGCCCGGCGTGCAGACGGGGCCGCGCCGCTCCCCTGTCCGAGCTGCGGGGCTTCTGGGGGCCTCGGGATCGGCCAGCTCCCGGCAGCGCCCTGGCCGCACTTCCTGTCCGTGTGCGCCGTGACGTTCGTGCCTTTGTTTCCAGACCCTTCACTCTCCTCGGCCCAAATGCCCTGTGCCCCCTCCTCCACTCGACTGCTCTTCCAGGACAGCGCAGACGTCGCCTCTCCTGGAGGGGCACTTCCGTGGCGTGGGGCCCCGGCTGCAGCTGTCACACGATCACGGAAGGGGCTGTGAACGCGCCTGCCTTCCCGCGCTCCTACGCCCTCCGAGGGCGGGGACAGTCATCTCGCGGGCCTCCCGTCCCAGAGCGCGGCAGGCCGCCCAGCGACACCGACCAGCAGGAAGGCCTGCGGGGGCCGCGCCCTGGCGCCTCTGCCCGCCCCGCTGGCCCAGGCCGGCCCAGGGTCCCAGCCGGGCGCTGAGGACACATGGCAGAAGAAAGGAGGAGTTCCGAGGCCAGACCTGGACTGGAAGATTTGTCTCACCACGCACTGGCTCGGTGACCGCACGGGCGTTTCTCGGCCTGCCTGAGCCGGGTTCTTTATCTGTACGGAGCGGGACCGGTGTGCGCCACGGCCGCCACGTGGAGTGGACGGACACGCACGGCTCCTGGCGTGGAGCAGGCGCTGAGCAGGTGTCCTCTGTTTCTTCTCTCCTGTCCGTCCTGCTGCACCCCGACAGCGGGCCCCAGGGGTTCTGTCGCCGGGGGCTGTCCCTCCGGCTTTGGGCCTTGGCTCCCGCGCCCTGGGCTCGGGAAGGAAGCCTCCCCCCAGCCGCCGGCCCCCTGCTCGCTCAGACCCTGCCGCCGACCGCCCAGATCCCCCGCTGGGAAGAACCCCTCCCTGGTCTCCTGTGACCCCCAAGCAGGTAACAGTCCTCACTGACTACTCAGTCAGCTGGTTTTTAATGGCTCCTAGATACTTCCTGGGTGGGAAGCTTCTGGAAGTCAGGAGGTTTCTTCCTCCTTTCTGTGGCTCTCCGTGCTCCTGACGACTCAGGGCTGGACACACTGAGCGTTAAGTAAGTGGTCATTCACTTTGATGGGGGGTGGGGAGGACCCGAGAGTACTTCTTCCCCGGGCTAAACAGTGGTCCGGGTCTGTTAGCTTATTTGTCCTTAAGGTTGGCTTTTTTTTATTTTTATTATTATTATTATTATTATCATTTTTTTGAGAGAGCGAGGACCATCCGTTTGTTGTTCCACTTCCCTGTACGTCATTGGTTGGTGCGTGTGCGTGCCCTGACCAGAGACTGAGCCCGCGCCCTGGCGTGCTGGGACGGGGCGCTGACCCGCGTAACCGTGCTGGTCAGGGCCCATCCTTAACGTTTTCTGAGTGATACGAATTTGCAAGCAAATCAGCAAAGGTCTGGAAATTAGACACAATTCAAAAAAATGCATTTCAAACAGTGAAAAGTCATCAAACTTGGAATTAGTTTATAAGGCGAAGAAAATAAAGAATATTGCTTGCCCCAGACTACATGAAAATGATGTGTATGTCTTAATTATTTCTCAGAAGCATATTCACAAAGGAAATCCTTTAAGCAGATGGCGCTCTGAGGAGATAATCTCGTTGTGACCTGCTCAGATGAAGTTGACGCCCTCTTTCACCGAGCTGCTCCCAAAGCGAACGGGACTACAGGTAAACCCTGTTACCACAGCCACCACGACAAGGAGACCATGTCCTGTGGAAATTAATTATTGATTGGTGAATTAATCCCGCAGCTAGCAGGTAATGGTACACAAATAAACATCTATTTTACGATCAGGAAAAAAAAAGGTAGCCATTCAGAGCTTGTAGAAACCAAATCATCTCTTTTAGAGGAATTTGTGCTTTTCTTCCATTGTTTCTGATTCTGTACCACAGCTTTCGGACGCAGCAGCCAACTGCAGCATTTCCCTGCCAGAAGGCAGGATTATAGTTGAAAGCTCTCCCCATTTAAAAACTGGCTGTAATGAAGTGGTTAACCATTTTCCACCACTCTACCTACTTCCTGCTTCCTTGTTGCTAGTTCAGGAGTGAGTTCCTTAACTTCTCATCACCTGGATATTCCCGTCCAGTATAGTACACATATGTGGGTCTTCTCCTCTGAAAGGTCCCTGGAATCAGTCACTGTGTCCCCCATAGCCCTGGGCATTTATTTCTTCATCGTGTTACAGACCAGAGGGGATCTGCCTCAGGCCAGCCCATAGGGTGTGGGTTCTTGACTTCCTGTAGGAAAGATTTTCCCAGGCGAACCCAGGTGATTTTCAGAATACCTTTGTTAAAGCTGGAGGCAGTAAAACAAAAGACAGGCTTAAGGTAGAGGGCACAGGAGAGAGCCGAGGAGGGGTGACGTTGGCTCTCTAAGAAATCGTCGTCGTCGGCAGCCGTCCGTCTCGAGAGACGATGGTGTAGCTTCTTAAGAGTCTATCTGCACCGCCGAAAATGGCTGTGCAGTCCGACTCGGGAGTGACACGGTATCTGTCTCCTCCCGTGTTGAATCGACATCTTGTGATGACGCTGGAGTGTCCTCTCCAGTGAAGCTGAAGCTACAGAGCCTGGGCAGGGTGATATGGAGGGTCTACTGTTGCCCATGCAGCAGACCCCCCCTCTCTTCGCAGCTGAAGGGTCCAAGGGAAAGACGGAGTCAATACAGCTTGGCTTCAGGTGCGCCGCAGGAGTTGCCGGTGTTGACTACAACGTCAAACCGCCTTAGGGACTCCGGCTCCGGATTTTCTGTCGGGGTTTACTCCCTTAGCCTTTCCCCTGAAGAGGTATGCCGCAAGGCAGCGGCGGTTTTTTGGAGTCAGAGTTTTCCTTCTCTGATGTGCCCTGACTGGAAGATCGAACCAGCGACACTTAGCTCGCAGGCCGACGCTCAATCCACTGAGCCAAACCAGCCAGGGTCTAAGAAATAGAAGTCACAGTAAAAGAAGGAAGCTCACGGGGAGGTCGGAGAAAAGGGACCAGCTGCTGCTGCCCGCTGCTCCCCTGGTTGCACGTCCTGTGGGGACCCTTAGAGTTCAGGGGGAAAGGCAGAGATAAAAGGAGTGGGTTGCTCTAGCTAGGTCTGGAGGGCGGTCTCAGGGAAGATGCATCACCTGATTCTCAGGTGTGTCCTTCAATATGCTGATGGATTAAAATGTGTGTATAGTGGGATCAGGAGTTACTTTTCTGGTTGGTTTCATTTTCCAAGAATGTCAATGAATCTCTGACCTGTGTGGCTCAATTGGGCGTCGTTCTGCAAGGTCGCTGCCAGGGCACATGCCTAGGCTGTGGGTTTGGTCCCAGTCAGGGTGCTTATGAGAGGCAGCTGGTCGTCAGTGTTTCTCTTTCTCTCTCCCTCCCCCTCTCAAGAAAAAAAAAAAAAGTCATTGAAGAAGGGCAGGGACCTAGGCTGTCCTTCCCCGGGTGGGTCTGCAATGTATAAACCATTTGCTCCTAAGTGTCCTTGGTTAAGGAAGATAAGACCTTGTGACCCATTAGCTGGCTGTAAATTGCTCACATTGTTCGGTCTTGTTTAATTATTGGGTTAGCCAAAAAGTCTGTTTTTTCTGTAAAATAAAACACATTTTTCATTTGCACCAGTAACTATTGATTTGGATGTTCTGAGTATGTCGGCTCTCTCCCACGTGGTATAACATTGATTGTTCTCAATGTCTTCATTTGATCGCTATGATCTTCAACTGGTCTACCCGACCGTGGAGCATCGTCCAGCGAGACATCTCCAGCACAGACTTCACAACCCACTTAGACACATTCGACCAGTCACAGCACCTTCTCTGTACACGGCACAGATCTTTTATTGTGTTTCAGTTGTGTTTTTACCTTTCTGGAAATAATAAAGCATAATGTGCTGAAAATGTTGCATATTTTCTTCCGTCTTCAATATTAAAATGGCTGCACAAAAATTCACCAGTTTTGATCAGTGTGTTTAAATGCACGCTGATGTGACAGCTGTCACAATACAATCTAACAAAATCGTTTTGAATGCAGTTAAAGACAACCAAGTGCTACTATAGGACTAGAGCCATCGTATGGACAAAAACAAACTTTTCGGCCAACCCAATATTTTGTCTCTTTCCCCTTTTCCACTTGTCAAGGAATTTCCCTAGCTTCTTCCCATCCTGTCACAGTCTTCCTGGGCTCATCAGTCTGTCCCCTCAGTGAACTGCTCAAAATGCAACCAGCAAATTCAGCTCACCAGAGAGCAGGTGCCCCCGGGCAGTCACCTGCCCAAAGCAAGGAACAAGATGACGAGTAATCACTCTTCAGGGAACCCTCTCTTCTGGGGGAGGAGGTGGGGTTACAGTCCTTTTATTTGGGGGAGTCATAGAGTTTGAGTCACAAGAGACCCTGGAACTGACTCGGTCCAACCACGCGAGACGCCCAGGTGAGGTGTCGGGCAGGCTGGACCGCACTCATCTCCTGCGCTGGTCCCTGTGGGCCGCCTGGTCTCTGCGCTCCGTCCCGGGCCAGCCCAAGGCAGCCCTTCGGTGCGGTGTCTCCTCAAGGCTTCATCAGCCCGACTCCTCTGCCAGATGCCCGACAGTCACACCAGGTTTTCTAGCGTGACGCAGAAGTGCCTGTCCCTCCGCGCCTCAGGGCTCTGGGTGCTGGGCCCTCCCCCTTCCGCCCCAGCTGCCACCCCCTAACATCCCCTCCCCACGTACGCCCTCCCTCTCAGCAGCTGCAGCCCTCTGCCTGTGGGTTTCTCTGACCCAGGCCTGAGGCTCTGAGTGGGCTTGTCCACGTCTGCTGAAACCCCTTCCTCTCCTGCCACCCTCTCCCCACCCTCTCTCTCTCTTTATATCTATTTATGTTCGTGCGCATCAGGAAAGGAATGGGGGCCCTGATCTGTGAACCCCAGTGTCGGTTCAATTCCCAGTCAGGGCACAGGCCTGGGTTGCGGCCCAAGAGACAACCCGTCGATGTATCACACATGGATGTTTCTCTCCCTCTTTCTCTTTCCCTTCCCCTCTCTCTAAAATAAATCTTTCAAATCCAACCCCTTTAAAAAAAAAGGAAAAAAGACAAACTTACCTGTTGGGTTCTGGACAAGTACATGCAATTAGAGGCTAGGAGGTGGGGAGGCTCACATCTGGGTCACAAGCTGGAGCTGCAGCTGGAGACTGTCTTCTAGTTACCGTGCCCTGATTTCAGTTCTTACGGAAGAAAGGCCAGAGTCACCCGTCCTGTCACTTGTGAGGCTTGCTGTCCTGTGACTGCGGCTGTTGTCTGGGGCCCCCTCTCAGCACCAGGTCTGCCCGCTTCCTCTCTTCTCTCCTTTTTGCGTCTTGTCTCCGGCTTCTGAGCTTTGCTGTCCTTTCCCATCCCTGCCTCTTCCCGCCTCTTCCCTACCCCGCATCACTCAGCCCCTGCCTCTTTGTTATTATTATTATTTTATTTTTTCAAGATTTTATTTACTTGTAGAAAGAGGGGAGGGAGGGAGAAAGAGGAAGAGAACATCAATGTGTGAGAGAGACATCAATCAGTTGCCTCTCATGCCCCCTGCGGAACCTGTCCCACAACCCAGGCCTGTGCCCTGACTGGGAATTGAACCAGTGATCTTTCAGATCGCAGGCCGGCGCTCAATCCACTGAGCCACACCAGCCAGGGCATTCCTGCTTCTTTCAGGTAGTTATGTCTACGTTCACACATGTTCCATTTATCAGCTGTGGCTTTATGTGTTACTAATAGAGCCAGCAGATGAGTTATGTGAGCTTTTTCCCCTAGAAAAATGCCAGCCTGAGTTATTTTTTCAGCCCATGGGCCTTCATTGATTTTTCTCCGCCACGGATCAGAGATCTACAGAAAAGCTCCCACCATGCTCTGAGCACAGCCGTGGGAAGGATGCCCAGAGCCTCAGCTGCGTGTGCAAAGCTGAACCCTGGCCCTCCGGCCCACCCTCCAGTGCTGCCGCTTTCCATCCTGCCCCGCCACCACCACCTCACTGCGCAAACCTGGGAATGCGGTCTCGGAAGGGTGCCCCCCACCCTCCTCCAGGCATGCGCTGGGAAACAAACGGGCTAGGCACCTTCCTTCCTGAGCTGCCCCCTGGGCGGTAGAGACCAGCAAGGTGAAAACTTTCCCGGGCTCCCCAGCCGCTGGGCTTCTGGGTGAGAATGGGCTCGCTTCGATCCCATGCCCAGCTTCGGAAGGCTGCAGTGAAGTAGGCTTCGGTGTTTGCCGGGTATGGATGAAGGGGTTCTACAAGAAACTGGACGAGTCCAGTGACCCAAAGTCACCGCACAGGGTGATCTGATCGTAAATTCCTAGCTGGGAAGATTATGGGTAGCAAGCCCCAGGCACATCACTTTTTTGAGAGAGAGAGGGGGGAAGGGAGGGAGAAAGAGGGAAACATCCATCGGTTGCCTCTTGCACAAACCACCCCCCAGCTGGACACTTTGGCCACAACCCAGGCCTGTGCCCTGACTGGGAATCAGTCACTGGTGAGCCACACCAGCCGGGGCCCCAGGCACATAACCTTTCAGTAAAAGGTTTACCTTTGCCTCAAACAACCCCTGGGGGCTGTTTCTGTGCCTCTAGGTTAACTAACACAGCAGGAGAGGCCAGAGTGATCTTGTCTTTCAGGCCCCTGGAGGCATAACCACCCCTGAGCACTTAATCTTGTTAACTCTTCCTGTAACCCATCCCCATCCCGAGGTTTCCCCCACATTCCTGTAATCTTCCGTAAGGTCCCACCTTAATTCTAAACCTATAAAAGAAACAGCAAAACTCATTTTTGGAACCATCTGAGGCCTTGCTCCCTGGCCTCTTGTCAATTTGGCTGAAACTCATAAAAATTCTGTACAGCTTTGAGCGTTTTCTTACGTCGACCAGGTTTGTACAACATACAAAAAGCCCACAGTGGCCGCGCCACTTGCTCGGCTCCACCCCACCCCTGATGCTCTGTCTTCCGGGTGCCGGGAGGCAGTGCGCAGCACCCGTCACATTGGGCTCCTGGGTCACCACTCTGCTGAGCACTGGCGCTCAGCCGTCCCAGTGGTGGCCCCCGCATCCCCGTGCCTGGGTCTCTGGCCCGTTGGTTTCAGCCCGTCCATTGGTGGTGTAAGCTCCTCCTCCTTGTGTTAGTCCTTGTCCGTTTAAAGTGTCCCCGGGCACAGGGCCTGCTTGCTTGCTGAGGGCTGGGCGTTTTCCTGCCCAGAACCCACCTGTGGGATCCTCATCCCCAATGGTGTCCGCTGAGGTGGTCAGTGTTAGGATGTGAGGCCTTCGGGCTGATTAGGTCCTGACAGTGGAGCCCTGGCGAATGAGGTTAATACTCTTTTATTCCCCCCCCCCCCACATTTAAATTTTTTTAGAGGAAGGGAGAGAGAAACACCGATTTGTTGGCCTGCCTCTCTGTGCATTCTCTGGGTGCTTCTTGTATGTGCCCTGACCAGGGGTCGAACCCGCAACCTTGGCGTAGCCAGATGACACTCTAACCGCCTGGGCTTGGGATTAGTGCTCTTAGAAAAGAGACCCCACAGAGCTCCTCTGCTCTTTCTGCCCTGTGAGGACAGACGACGGTCCCCTGAGACCAGGGGAGAGCTGCCACCAGAGCCCAGCCCCGCTGGCACCCTGATCTCAGACTTCCAGCCCCCAGAACTCTGAGAAATAAATACATTTTATTTTTTTAAAGATTTCATTTATTTATTTTTAGAGAGAGGGAAAGGGGAGAAAGAAAAGGAGGGAGAGACACATCAATGTGTGGTTGCCTCTCACACACCCCCACCTGGGGACCCAGCCCGAGACCCAGGCCTGTGCCCTGACTGGGAATCGAACCGGCGCAAACACATGTTCTTAGAAGCACCCTGTCTGTGGTGTATCCTTGTACAAAGCAGCCAGGATGGACTAAGACAGAGATGTCCCCTCCCCGTTCCCGCGTCCCCCTTCCCCACACGTGGCAGCGCATAGTTAGGTGTTGGGTGTCCTGTCTCTGCCATCAGGCTGTAAGGCGTTGGGTTGGCCTAAACGCTCGTTTGGTGCCTGTGGTGCTTGGTTGTGTTCAATGTCATTCGAAACTGTTTTGTTAGATTGTATTGTGACAGCTGTCATGTCAGCGTGCATTTAAAAAAAAATCAAAATGGGTGAATTTTTGCGTAGCCATTTTCATATTGAAGATGGAAGAAAATATACAACGCTTTCAGCATATTATTCTTTATTATTTCCAGAAAGGTAAAGACGCAACTGAAACAAACAAACAAAAGATTTGTGCAGGGTATGGAGAAGGTGCTGTGAGTGATCGATCGTGTCCCGGGAGGGAGAGTTCTCGCTGAACAATTCTCCACCATCAGGTAGCCCAGCTGAAGTCGATAGCAATCAAATTGAGACGTTAATTGAGGATAATCCACATTATACCACACGGGAGAGAGCTGACATACTTAAGATATCCAAATCAATAAAATTATTGAAAATGAAAAATGTGTCTTTTATTTTATGGAAAAAAAACATACGGCCTTTTTGGCCAACCCGATACTTGAGTGCGTTGGCCGGGCCTCCTACCCATTACCTCCGTCAGTGCGGGCTGAGTCTGTGCCCGAGGAGTGGGCAGGGCCCCCCCCCCCCCAACAGCAGCACCTCTGGCCTCGCTCGTGGCAGCCAACAGCCACTGCCCCAGGCCTCATTGGGGCGGGAAGACCAACTCAGTCACTGGCACCTACTTTCTCCTGTAACTTCAACCTGTGATTTACACTTCGTGCGTGCCTGCAGTGGCCGGAAGCAGGCCGGGTGCCTGCCTTACACCAAGTTGCTGGGAGATTTTACAAGGTTCTGGTCCTCCACACCCATCCTGGAATCCAGGACTCGGGCAGGCCCTGGGTCATGCCTGCGACTCTCCTGAGGGCAGATTTCTAGGCCTTCCTCCTGGACAAAGAGCAATGGGGCTGGAATCTGTATCAGCCCAAAAGTTGTAAAACAAGTCCCTGCTCTTGCTGGAGTGGAACAGTTGTCTTGTGATCAAACCACCCAGATTTGCAGAACAAACAAACGGGCCGGAGGTGACTTCCTGGGGCTCTGGCTAGGCAGTTCCTTCCGTGTGCTCTGTATGGGGCTTCCTAAGGACCTTGAGGTTGGTGGTGGGCACAGAGCTGGGACAGAGCATGAAGGAAAGGAGATGGACACACGGGCCAGAGAGCAGGAAGCTCGTGGGCTCGTGGGTCCGTGGCCCTGGACCGCCTCTGGGGCCTGGCCCTGCTTTACCTTCTGGGAGTGGAGGGAAGCTCTGTCCCCGGTGGCACCTGGCCCCCAACCTGGACTACCCCAGCACCTGCCACCCCCCGCCCCTAGCTCTCAGATTCTTCGCCTCTGTTGCTGTGTCTTCCATGCTACCCCAGCTGGAGAATGAAGAGGAGGAACGTATGCAGTCCTTGCTCCTTCCTAGTGGTGTGACCTTGGCCAAGTGGCCTGGGCTCTGGGGTCCCCAGTAGGGAAAGGGGCCTGGCTTTCAGGGCAGTTGTGAGGGTGCGGTGCGCTGTGAATGGGAAGCACCATAGCTTGCCCCACAGTCCCAGCCCGTCCTCACGTGTCCTGTACACGGAGCAGGGGGGCGGGGGGAGCCGCAGCCATAGTCAGAACCCCAAGTTCTTGTCTCCGCTAGGAAATCCCTGTGGCCTTGAGCAAGTGCCCTCTGGGCTGAGAGGGACTTACATCTGTAAGAGTGCCCCCGGAAAGTCACAGCGGGGCCCGTTTCTGCTCGTTCCTACGTGGGCTTTCATCTGTCACTTGTAGCAGCACCCAGGGCTTCAGGACCCCAGTGGGAGACTGCAGCCCAAGGAGCAGAGGCTCCTCCTAACCTGCTCCTGTGGGTGGGGTCCTCTGGCTCAGGAGGCCGCCCTCAGGGAGACAGCCATCCATCCGGAGGCTACTGGCTAACTCACCCAGGCGCTCCTGAGCGGCAGGGGACAGACACCACCGCTCCTTGCCCCAGAGCCAGCCAGCGCAGAGAAACGCCCGGAAGGGTGCTCGATCCAATCAGGCCTGAGTGACATGGGCCAGCAAGCATTGCAGTGACACCAGGCAGAGCCCAGCCCCAGCCGGTGCGTGGACAGGGGCTGCTGTCTGCTCTGGGGAGCCGCGGTGGCGGGTCAGGGGGGCTTTGCCGGGCAGTGAGAGCTGGACCTGCCTGGGGCCCACTCAGGACGGGGCCTGCAGGTGGGTGCTTGGCGAGCTGAAGAGTCTGGTGCAGTAGTACCAGGCGCAGGAGGCCGGACGCTGGGGTCAGTGCTGGAAAGAGCAGAGTGGTGGTGGTTTGGAGCCATGGGGACATTGTCTCCCCTGCACCTGAGGCGGGGGCCAGGGCCCAGCTGGCTGCATCACCGTCAGGAGAGGCGTCTCCTACAAGCACGCACGCGGAAAGGGACTCGAGCCTTCCTTCTTATTCCAGAAAGGCTTGGGGGCCGTTGGGCACCATGCCCTCCATTTCAGGCCGCTCGAAAGTGGCAGTGCCTACAACCCCATTGCTCGATATGGGTTTTTTCCCCCTCTCTTTTCTAGTTTTCAGTGTTATAAATAACGTTGGAAGGAATAGATGATGTTTTCTCTTTTTTAGAAAAATTTTTTTCTTTATTTTTAGAGTGAGGGAAAGGAAGGGAGAAACAGAAGGAAACAACAGTGTGTGGTTGCCTCTCGTGCGCCCCCAACCAGGGACCTGGCCCACAACCCAGGCCTGTGCCCCGACTGGGAATCAAACCGGCGATCCTTTGGTTCACAGGCCCGTGCTCAGTCCACTGAGCCACACCAGCCAGGGCTCCCACATTGACTTTCATATCCAGCAACCTTGCTAAATTTGTTTTAGTAACTTTTCTGTTGATTCTTCAACTTTTCTACCATCTCTAAATAATGAACTTTGCTCCTTCCTTTCTAACCTTTACACCCTTCTCTTCCCCGGCCAGGTCCTCCAGTGCAGCGTGAACCTTACCGGACGTGGTGACAAAGGGCATCTTTGTCGCTTCCAGTGCTCCACCGATGAAGTGATGTCTGTCAGGCGTCCTGCAGCAGCCCTTTGCCAGAGCAAGGACGCCTTGTCCACTCCCAGTTTGCCAAGTCCCCCTTGGGAATTGTTTCTCCCGTGTCGGATCTCTCTTCAGCCGCGGGAGGGTGTGTGGCCTCTCTTCTCCAGGACTGAACTGATCTTGGACGTCAGCCTCTGCGGGACCCAGTCAGTTGCTCGTGTAGGAAGCAGGAATGAGACCGCCCCATACGTTTTCCCACTCAGGTTTCCGGTCGCGGTGCTGGCCCCACATAGCGAGCCCAGCAGCTCCCTCTGTCTCCGCTGAGTGTGTGGGAGTGGAACTGTCCTCTCCTTACATGCGTGTATGAGTCACAGGTGAGCCCCCGGGCCTGCGGTTTGCTCCGAGGGAAGGTCCACTCCTGATTACCTTTCTCCTTTGGAAAACTCATCTCTTCCTTCCCGTCCTCCCTGAGCTGCCACCTCACAGCCAGACCACCGGGCACTGTCCCTGCGCCAGGCAGCCCCAGCCAGTCTCCCGGAAGGCTCCCCTGCATCCCAGTTACCTCCTGCCCCAGAGCATCCACTGGTCCCACTGCTCAGAGGTGAAATCCAGATCCACGGCGAGACCCTCAGCTGGGGCCAGACCCCTCCCTTCTGCTGCGTCCTGCTGAGCTCCTGCCACACCTGGGCTTCCTGTCACGGCTCCTGTGCATGCAGGTTGCTCCCAAGTCTGTCCCATCCCAACCTCTCGTGCCACTAATGCCACCTCTGACAGGAAGCCTGCCCGCCCCCTTCAGCTACCAGTCACCTCCCTCCTGTAGCCCTGCATTTCTGCAGAACATCAAGAACACTTTGGGTAGATGATTCTGTACTCAAGTGAGTGTTCTAAGAAGGCAGGCGTATGTCTATGGTCACTCACTTCTTCAGTCGACAAACACGCCCGGGGCACCAGGCGTGTGCACTATGCCGGGTGCCGTGATGTGATGTGTCAGCAGGCACATGGGCTCCAGCCACTTCAGTACCTTCCAGAGAGCAGGAAAGAAAGCAGCTTGCACTGTGCAGATGAGCAATAACAAATTCTACAAAATCACCGAGAACCCCACTACCATAATGGAGAATTTCCTTCCAGCTTAAGAAACACAAACAACAACCTGCCTGAACTCCTGGGGCGGCGGTGCCTCGCACACCCTGGGCTCGGTTGGAAGCTGCTCTGTCCAGCAGAGGCTCCGTGACCACGGCGGAACAAACTCTTACCTAGGACACTTTGTTATGTCTGGGGGAAGGAAGGTGACTGCCTCCCTAGTGGAGAATGGCAGCTAGACCTTCGTCCCCCATGCTTTTTGTTGAGAAGGATACCATGGGAGATACAAGATCAACATTCATAAATCATCAGTAGCTTTCAGGTGCCTAGGTTACAATCAACAATAACTGAATATAGTTCCAGTACAGCGGGTACAATGAATAGTCTGTGCCAGGGTCTATTAAACATGCTGACCCCACACTGGCACTGGGTACAAGGTACTCCCTGCTAGAGGTTATTTATACTTAATTATAAAGGAAAGCATAGCAAGTTCTAAAGCACATTAATATCCTTTGAATCCAATCTCCACGGAAAACCTCTGAATGGTTTTCTGGTATGTCCCCCACGCAGCCTATGTTGAGACTTAAAGACAAGCACAGCCGGGGTGCTCAGGTCATGCTCAGGCCGGGGCTACAGTTCCCTAAACCACAAGGAGCAGTTCCCCACAAACTCTCTGGCCAGGTACAGACTGCTCTACAGATGAGAGAGCGAAAGGTCGCAGGAATGGCGGGATCTGGATTTTCACTCGGGCAGCCCAGCTCTGAGCCCCCTACTCCAACCTACCCACCCCCTTTAAAAAAACAGGAGTGGAGCCGTGGGTTCCTGTTGGGACCGAAACTTTTCAGTTCTCTCACTTCGTGTCCTACCTTGGGGACTCTCCTCCAGAGGGGCCTGTCCACCAGTGGCCTCCTGGTGCGTGCTGCCCCGCACGGAGGTGACCCCAGCCCCCAGACCTGCCCCTAACCAGTCCAGCTGAGGTGAGCTGAGCCATTCAGCTTCTTGGAGCCTTCCCTGACTCCCCAGGAAAAGGTCCCCAAGGCATCACTCTGTGAGAAACGCTCACAATAGAAACCGGGACACAGGACGTGGGCAGCAAAGCGAGACGTTTATTCACGAGTCTGCAGAGCCGGGCGCGCCCTCAGCCAGGAGTACGTGCGCCCCAAGTAGACAAAGGAAACTGGTTTTATAGTAATGTGATTAGCTCCCCTCCCTAATGCAATTAGCCGCCCCTTCTCCCCCGTTTCCCCATTACTGGTTAATCTGGGTTCACAATCTAACATGATTAACTACTTAACTCAGGGTGTGACTAACTAAGGGTAATCTAGTTATAGGTCTATCTCCAACTCGTTTACAAAGTTATCCAGCTCCATCTTCCCATTTCTCTGTGCTTGGTGACAACAATCTTCCTCCTTTTGGTCCCAGAGATATGTGTGAGGAGCTGAGGAATGTCATTTCCTCACCCCTTTTCCATGATTCATCTGTTAATGATCTCCTGCTGGTTTCAGAGTCGCTGGCCGGCTTCTTTATCCCTTACAACTCCCAGGGCTATGGAGGAGCTGAAGGTCAGCCGGCCCTGTCTGCCTACCAAGTGCCTGACATCGGGCCTGGCACTCCGGTGACGCCCAGGGACATCAGCTCCTTAGCCACCATCCGCCTCCTCGGTTCAGACCAGACGGGTAGTAAGTGCCTACTGCGTGCCAGGCTCTGTGTGGTGGGCGTGTGAGAAACGCTCACAATAAAACCGGGACACAGGACGTGAGCAGCAAAGCGAGGCCTTTATTCACGAGTCTGCAGAGCCGGGCGCACCCTCACAGTCAGGAGCATGTGCGCGCCAAGTAGACAAAGGAAACTGGTGTTATAGTCTTAGCTTCCCCACCCTGAAATTGCCACCCTAAAGTGATTATCTTTTCCATCCTGAAATTGCCACCCTAAAGTGATTAACTTCCTCGCCCTAAAGTGAGAGCACTCCCCCTCCCTAACGCAATTAGCCCCCCCCCCTCTCCTTCTTCCCCGTTTCTCCATTACTGGATACTCCGGAGTTACGATCTAACACGTTCATCTAAATGCTCCTTCTGTGGTTTGTAGATACGCCAGTGCTGTCAGCTCCCTTCTCAGAGACCCTCTAATTACATTTGCCCTTAAGACCCTCTAATTACATTTGCCCTTCGTTACTAATGACTTTTTACTGGTTTGGGAGTCACTATGTCCTTGTTTCCAACAGGCGGAATAGGGATGAAAGGGCATCGGAGACCGGAAGGCCCGCAGCCCAGAGCGGGGTGCTCAGTGCCAGGAGAAGCACGGTGCACGGGGTCCCAAGAAGCCCCGCAGGAACCCAGGGGCAAGCCGGGGGGCAGGCTAGGCGGAGGTCAGAAGCGTGGCGCACAGGGAGCAGGCGCGGAAGGCCGGCGGCTGGGGCGGGCCTCGGGGCCTGGCAAGAATTTGGGTCCGTCCCCAAAAGCCGCTTCGCGATTTGAAAACCTCGCTGCGGCCCCGGGGTGGGGAAGGGGGGCGGGAGCAGCAGGTGCGCGCGTCGGGGCAGCCAGGCGGGCGGCAGGCGCCGGGGGAGCGCGCTTCAGCACCCGCCCAAGGCCGCGGGGCCGCGCCAGGTGAGACTTCGCCCCCCTCTCTGGTTGGCCCGGGGTGGGGGCACGTGACCAGCGACGGCCAATCCGCGCGCAGGCAGGGCCCGGACTCCCGGCTGCCGAGCCGGCTGCGCGCGGAGCAGTTCCCAGACGCGCCCGCAGGGGGCGGCCACGGGCGGCTGCGGCGCGGGACTCGGGCGTGGGACGCGGCACACGCTCTGATGGGGGAGGGGGAACGGCTGTGGCGGGGTCGGCGATTGGCGATCACGGGACGTCCGCTGGGCCAAGTGGTCTTTCTTTAAACTTCCGAGGAAGTGTCTGTTCCCCGAGGCCGCCCGGCCTCCGGCGTCCCCTGGGCAGTGACCACTTCTTGTGTGGGCTGGCACGTGGTCGCCGTGCCCCCGCCCCCGCTCTGCAGAGCCTCCGTGGCAGGCCCCTGAGGGTTAGGGGGCCCTGCGGAGGCCACGCGGGTACAAGCCCCTCCTCCCCACGACCGCCGCAGCCTGCACACCGCCCGGAGGAAGCCTTCCCCGGAGCGCCCGCCCTCCGCGCCGCCCTGGCCCGGGGGCTCCGCGCTGTGCTCAGCCTGGAAGCAGCTGAATGTTTGTCCAGTGGGCAGGGCCCCAGGCCTGTCGGGGGCTCCACCAAGGCGAGGGAAGGGGCTGAATGAAGTCGGCTGGGACCCTCTCCCGTCACCCACCCTCAGTAGCTGGGAGGAGAGGCGGGGGGGGGGCGACCCCTGGCCGAAGCCCGTGGTCCTGTGTAAGGTGTGGGGGCTGGGAAGCCGAAAACCTATCCGGCCTCGTCAAACCCCAGCCTGTGCTGGAGCAGATCGGGACTCAGGACTGGAGCTTCGGGGAAGGAGACTCCCAGAGGGAGGCAGGTCCCATTGGGGTGGCTGCTCACCCCCGTGGGAGCAAAAGCTTTGCCAAAAAAAGGGGGCTCGAAATGGGCCCTTACTGATCTGTCTTCTTACGCCCTCTCCCCCCCCTAGGTCAGCTCTAAAGGGACCAAAGGGCACTGAAAAGGGTTTCCGGCTCCAGCTGTGGGGAGGGCGCGTTCCCCACACCAACGAGCGAACACCAGCCCGGTGCGGGGCACTTCGGCGCAACTCTGCCCGGTGTACCAGGTGACAGCAGCAGGTGCCACAGGTCAGGGTTCAGCCCCACGGACTGCCCTGCACTTCACAGCCCAGGTGTTGTTACCCGTGCTTCTTACCCGCTGGCTATAAATGAGAGGGTCCCAGCACCTTTGCTAGAGCGGCTCAGAACTCAAGAAAACCCGGTTATTGACTCGATTACTGATTTATCACAAAGGACGTTAAGTGATAGGAATCCACAGCCAGGTGAAGAGGATGTAGGGCAGGGTCTGGAATGAAGGGGCTTCTGTCCTCAGGGAGCTTGGGGCCAGCACGATGCTTCCCCATGGAGGAAGCTCTCCAAAACAGAGCCAAGGAGCTGTCCTTTTGGGGGGCTTCGCTGCATAGTCAGGATTGACAAAGTTATTGGCCATTGGCAATTGAATGCAATTGCAGCCTCTCTGCCCTCCCTGGAGGTCCTGAGATAGGACTGAAAGTTCCAGCTCTCTAATCACTTGGTTGGCTCACCTGGCAACCAGCCACCACCCTTGGGTGGGGTCCAAAAGTCACCTCATTAATGTAACAAAAGACACCATTCCCATTCCCAACATTTAGGAAATTCCGAGGATTTTGGGAGCTGTGAGCCAGGAACTGTGGATGAAGACCAAATATCTTATGAGTCACTATATTGAAGGTATGCAGTGAGAGACCTATCCTTTGTTATCATATATTTAATTTTAGTGTATGTATATTTTCTTTATTTCTTGACTCGATCAACTACAGATTTAACTACTTAAATTTTTTTAAAATTTATTTCTACTGGGTTTATTTTATTTAGAGTTCTACTGTTTTTTTCCTAAATCATCATTTTACACTTTTATCTTTATTAGTTCTCTCCTGTTTCTATTGTTCTTTATTTGTTGTTGTTTACCTTGAGTTAGATACTTTGTTCATTAATTTTTCATTCATCCTTATTAATGTATTAAAAGCTATGAATTGGCCTGGCCTGGTAGCTCAGTTGGTTAGAGTGTTGTCCCCATACGTCAAGGTTGTGGGTTTGATCCCTGTCAGGACACATACAAGAATCAACCAGCTCTGACTGGTGTGGCTTAGTGGGTTGGGTGTCATCCTGCAAGGCAAAAGGTTACTGGTTCGATTTGATTCCTGGTCAGGGCACTTGTGGTTGTGGACTATGTCCCTGGTTTAGAGCTTGTAGGAGGCAACTGATCTATGTTTCTCTCGCTCATCGATTTTTATCTTCCTCTCTTTCTTCCTTATTTCCTCTCTCTCTAAAAATAAATAAGTAAAATATTTTTAAAAAGGAACCAACCAATGAACGCATAAATAAGTGGAACAACAAATCGATGTTTCTCTCTGTTTCTCTCCCTTCCTCTGTCTAAAACCAATAAAAATAAATAAATGAATAAATATATAAACAAAGCTATGAATTTACCTCTGATTACTGCTTTAGCTGTTTACATTAAGTTCCGCTATGTAGTATTTCAATTATGGTTGTTTTCCAGGTATTCTGAAATTTAAACTTGATTTCTTTTTCTTTAAAAAAAATTTTTTTTTTAATTAATTTTTTTAGAGAGAGGGGAAGGGAGGGAGAAAGAGAGGAAGAGAAACATCAATGTGCGATTGCCTCTCACACTCCCCCAACTGGGGACCTGCAACCCTTGCATGTGGTCCCCGACTGGGAATCAAACCAGTGACCCTTTGGTTCGCAGGCTGGTGCTCAATCAACTGAGCCGCACCTGCCAGGGCTTGATTTCTTTTCTGACCCAAGAACAATTTGAGAATTTAAAATTTTACAAATAGTAAGGTCTTTTTTGTTTTGTGGGTTGTTTATTAATTTCTGGTTTGATTCACATCATAATTGGAGAATGTTGTCTGTTTTATATTTACTTTTTGAAATATATATATATATACACACACATATATATATATTTTAATGATTTAACATGTGCTCAATCTTTGTGAATGTTCAACTGTTCATCTCCAAAGGAATAGTCTGTTTTTAGGAAAGAGAGTTTAATACACATTAATTACATCTATCTCAATAATTATTGTCAGGGCAGCCTGGCTCTGAGAAGTCACCCGCAGACCCCTGTGGGATCAGGTAACGGGTTTATTGAGGGGAAGAGGAGGGTAGGGGTGGAGGGGAGAGGCAGCTCCCGGACCGACTTGAGGGCCACTAGGAGCACGGGGAATGGGGAGCAAGGCAGTGGGGACTCCCGGGTCCTCCACATGGCCCGTAAGAGTCCCGCCTAGACTTCTGCAGGCGCACTTCCAACCGCACATATCAGCAAGGGTGAGTTTGTCCTGCTAGCCTATCAGTAGGTCCGTTTGCATGTTGTTGCCTGTCTGGCCAGGTCCATTAACACATCCTGTTGTCTGACGGGGTTTGCTTCCTGGCTGCCTCTGTATTCTGGCAACTATGTTATCAGGTCTTCTCTAATTTGCCTTGATTTTTTGTGCACATATCTGTGAGAAATGAATTAAAATTTTCTACTACAATTTTGTTTTTCACTCTTTCTCCTTATATTTCTTTCATTGTAAGAATGTAGTTATTGTGTATTTAATGCTGTTGAACCAGAGTCTGGAGGCTTTGCTAGAATTAAATGATAAAGATTTGTTCAATGGTCTTAAAGAGTTTGCAAAGTGTGAATACACTTAGACAAAACCCAGAAGTGTTTGAAAGAAGACAGGTTAAGAGTTCTGATAGTGAAAAGTACAGTTTTGAAAATTATCGGTCCTGCACCCTTAGCCCTAGAACGAGTCTGGGGTGGTTATCAGTCAGATGTCAGACAGTCTCGATGGCAGGTGGCAGGTGGTCTGGTCACATTGGGTGGTCTGGATAGCGAATGGCGGGTGGTCTGGATAGCGCATGGCAGGTGGTCTGGGATCCGCAAGGCCTTCTGTGGGGAATCAAGGCTACCTGGGAGTTCGATGTGTGTCCTTTCAGGCATTGAGGCAGGACTAAAAAGTTCAGAAGTGTAAGTTCCCCAGCCAGTTGGAGCAAGAGTAGGATCATTTCCTCCTCTCTCAACCAACTAGCTTTTAGTAATTTAGCCCCTTGACCACAGTGACGCCATTTTATGTTTTCACTGTTTCTCGGGGCATTCACATTAATGCCTGCTACTTGGCACATAGTAGATACGTGGTAACTTCCCGGTGACTTTCACTATCATTATAAAATGCTCTTCTTGGCCTCATCGCGTGTTTTGCCTTTAACCTGACCCCTGCTTTCTGTTGGCTTTTGCCTGTGACCTCTTGCACTGTCCTTTTACCGTCATTCTTTCTGAGTCTCCTTGTTTGGACGGCGTCTTTTGCCTCCGGCTTAGAGCTGCCTGTGAGCCACGGACAGGCACTTGCCCTTGGAGACGAGCTAACCTGTTTGTATCTATCAATGTGACAAATCCGCCTTCGTCTCAACGAAGTCATCTTATTTAACACTTTCTACTTTCATAGGTCATAAAATACTTGCTTCATTTGGGTACCAGTGTTTCTTCTGCTGTTTTGGAAATGTAGCTCGTGGTTACCTTTATAGTTTTACAAAACACACTTCTTTCTTTCCCTAAAGAGTATCTGTTGACTCCCAACTGTGAGTAATATGACACTATTGTTTTTTCTTCCTCCTTCCTTCCAGCCACCATCCTTATCACAATATAATTTTAAATGAAAATAAACATCAAGGTAAATATAAATAATCTATTGTAAATAAAATGATAAATACACTAATTGCGTCTAAGATGTCACCCTTGTTTCTAAGATGCTCCACTGATGTAGTTAACAGCCTTTGAAGGGAAACAAAACTGTCCCATGCCACAGGCACTGCAGAGGGCTGGCAGGGGTTGTGATTTCTTGTTTTTTGTTTTTAAAGATGTTATTTATTTAATTTTAGAGAGAGAGGAAGGGAAGGAGAAAGAGAGGGAGAGAAACATCCGTGTGCGAGAGGTACATCGATCGGTGGCCTCTCACACACCCGCAACTGGGGAGCTGGCCTCAACCCAGGCCTGTGCCCTGACTGGGAATTGAACCGTTGACACTTCAGTTCACAGGCTGGCATTCAGTCCACTGAGCCACACCAGCCAGGGCTGGCAGTGGTTGTTTTATAGATGGAATTTAGGGGCATCTGGATTTTCTTCCCTCCACACCCCGTGTCCCTACCCGGGCTGCCCAACATAATTCTGTCCTCCCTAGGGTTGCATGGAGGAGGGGTCTAGTCTCTGCCAGTGACCACAGCCCTGAGTGTCTCAGCAGGAACCACCTGGGGACCGGGGCTCTAGCTGTGTCCACTCTAGAGCAGCGGTTCTCACCTGTAGGTCGCAACCCCTTTGGGGGTCGAACGACCCTTTCACAGGGGTCGCCTAAGACCATCGGAAAACACATGTATAATTACCTATTGTTTTTGTGATTAATCACTATGCTTTAATTATGTTCAATTTGTCACAATGAAAACACATCCTGCCTATCAGATATTTACATTACGATTCATAACAGCAGCCAAATGACAGTTATGAAGTAGCAGCAGAAATAACGTTATGGTTGGGGGTCACCACACAGGAGGAACCGTATGAAAGGGCCGCGGCGTGAGGAGGGCTGAGAACCGCGGCCCCAGAGTCCAGGCCGCACGGGATGACGGCTGGTCCGGCCTCCAGGGCACTTCTTTCTCCAGCCTCTTTCATGAACCTGGGCGTGGCTCACACCAGCTCAAAAGGAAATCATGTTTGACGCCCTGTTCTGGAAGTTTCTGAGGACCCCAGAGTTCCTCGAGAACCCGGCATTGCCTGGTTCCAGCCCATGGCTGTGCCTGGCCCGCCCGCCGTGCCGAGCCCCTCCTGCTCCTGTGTGCCAGCCCCGCAGGGCAGCCCGATCCCGACCGCGCCCCGCGTGGGCCCTGTCCGCGTCTCTGCCTCCGCCGTTTCCTCCACCCGGGCGGCTGTCCTCCCCCTGGTTGTTGGTGGTCTAAAGCTCAGCGTTTTCTAAGGCGCAGCCTGAGTATCACCTCCTGCTGGAAGCACCAGTCCCCCTCTCCTCTGGCCCCTCATGCTGTCCCCCGACGCACGCCTCTGCCCCACTCCCAGGGCTGGGGTGGCCACCGAGCTTTCTGGGAGGAACTTTGGAGTCAGAGAAGGCCCACTTCTGCTGAACGGCAGTTTTCATGCTTGTAAAATGGGGCTACTGATGACGTTTGCTGTGGTGAGGACGGACACGAGAGGGGCCCCCTGGAGCCGCGACACCTCCCTCCTGGCTGCCCTGTGCTTGGCACCGGGGACACAGAAGTGGGGCCGGCCCTGCCTGCCTGCTGGCATGGAAGGGACTGGAAAATGAGCAGCTCTCCTTAGCACCGGTGGTATGTCGTTCTTAATGTTAGCTGTATTGCTTATTTACACTGAAGGGCAAACTTACGTGAGCAGGAGGGTGGATGTCCACCCTGTGGCTCCATGCACACCAAGTTAGGGCGCATTTCAGCGCCCCCAGGAGCCCCCACTGAGGACAACTACTTTTCTGACTTTTACCGCCATCTGCACTTTTATAAATGGAGCCCTGCAATGTGGGCTCTCTTGGGTCCGGCTGCTGTCACTCAATGTTATCCTGTGCTACTGGCCTACGTGTTGTGGCAGGAAACACAGCAGCAGCTGTACCCCCTTCTCCTGTGGCCTGGCACCCGGCAAGTGGTTAGTTAATAGTGAGTCTTGGTGGAGGGAACTTGACCCATTCCGCTGTTTTTAATGCTAGAATGTCACCTGAGTCGCGTCCATTGTTGGGAAAGGCACTGAAGGTACAAATCAGGGCAGCAGAGAATGCCAAGGAGGTCATTTTACAGGGCGCTGGCACCTGGCGTGGCGGGGCTGTTTATAAATACCCAGGCCAGTGGCTGCGGGCTGCCCTTGGGCGTGCTGGGCCCTGCCCCTCTGCTCCACCCTGCCCCACCCAGGCCGAGTGGCTGCCCCTGGCATAGCCTTGGTGTCTCCGCCTGTCGAATGGACCCACCTTGTCCTCTGTGGTCTGGGTGGGCACCCAGGAGGGGAGACAAGTGACGCCCCTGGGCTTGGCCTCAGAGGGAGCAAGCGTCCCTCATCCTTCTCCCTGGCTGGTATCTTAGCCCAGTGGCTCCCAGGGGCTGGGTTCCCGTTGGTCCCCAGCTCCCTCTGGGAGGGCCAGGCTGTGGCTGCTCTTCCCAGCATCCCTTCACAGATGGGAAATCGGGGCTCAGGCAGGCTGCGTCTTCCTTCAGTGAGTGGCTGGCATATGGACTCAGCCTGCACCTATTAGGCACCTACTATGTGCCCTGAGTTGGCACTAAGGACCCAGACATAAACCAACCTGCCCAGGGGACGGGCCTGGGAAGTCTTCACTAAGCTGGTGGCCTTTACAGGGTGAGTAGGACTTCTGCTAGGTCTGAGAGAGGGCACTTCTGGCAGAGGGACCTGCTGAGCAAAGCCACCGCAGAGTGACCACGGTCAAGGGCATGAACTGGGCTGCACCAATGGGAGGAGTATCCAGGAGAGAGGCTTGGATGGAGCCGGCCCAAGATCCTGTTTTGGGGTGGTGCCGGTGAACCCTGAAACTCCCTTTGGGGCAGGGCCAGGCCCCTGCTCTGGGCCCTCCCTTCCAGCCTGTGTGACTCTGTGCTGGCCCCGGGGGAATCCCTCCCTGAGGCAGACGGGAGAATGGGGGTGGGCTGCGGTGAGTCAGTGAATGGGGCTTGAACATCAGGGCCAGGGAGGCAGGGGGTGTTGACAGCTGGGCCCTAGGCATCTCCGAATTGCAGGCGTTGCTAGTCTTCAACCCGAGGGCCATTATTAAGTAAAATAAGGGTTATTTTAACACCAGCACTGTGATACCAGGAAAGTTGGTCTGATAACCAAGATGAGACACTACTAAGTGACCAAGGAGTGGGTAGCATATATAGAGTGGGGACACTGGACAAAGGGATGATTCACATCCGAGACAGGACAGAGAGGGGTGGTGTGAGCTTTCATCAGGCCACTTGGAACAGTGTGCAATTTAAAACTTGTAATTTGTTTATTTCTGGAATCTTTCACTTGATATTTTAGGAATGCAGTTGACCCACAGGTAACTGAAACACAGAAAGTAAAACTGAGGCTAAGGGGGAACTGCTGTTTCAGTCACGCTCTCTGATCTCGCCTCCTGGAGCGGGCCATTCCTGCACTCCACCCTCCAGGGGCTCAACCTCGTTTCTCTGGCGGGGCTGATGAGAGACTTGGCAAACTCCCCTGGCTCAACCAGGGACTAACTAGCTAGATGCACTTGTCTCTTTCAAGGTGTCAGCTGAAGTCCCTGTTTTGCCTTTGCTCTTTGCAGAGGTGAAGTGTCTCTGACCTAGTTCCTGCGGAGCTGACCCAGGAGCAGGGGCCTAAGAAGAACTGTTGCAGGAGGATTCATTCTTGAATGGATTTCTTTTACTGGACTTTTAATGGTCCTCTTTTTTAAAAAAATTATGTATGTATTTATTTTTAGAGAGAGGGGAAGGGAGGGAGAGAAACATCAGTGTGTGGCGCTGAGGACCTGGCCCGCAACCTCCCCGAGACCCTTCGGTTCGCAGGCGGTTTTCCTGAGCTTCCATCTTGGCTCAGGGAGGGGTCCAGCTGCGTCTCTACCCCCCACACAGAGGACAGAGGGGCCGGTAGTAAAGGTTTAAAATGAGAATTTCAGAAGAATCTCCCCGCCTATACTTTTGCCCGCTGCGGAGACGCTGCACCTGCGATTACCCCCGCACCCCACCCCCGACCCCCGGTCCTCTGCGACCTGCGCTCGGGCGGCGCCTGCACAGCGTGCGGTGGGGGGCCCTCTGGCCGGTGCCCCAGGAGAGCCCCGGGGTGGGGACGAAGGGCGACAGGTTCAGGCGCAGGGTCTGCGCTGCGGCCGCTGGCGGAACTGGGGCGGGGCGGGCTCCGGGGCGCTGGTGGACCTCCGGCCGGCAGGGGGCGCGCGGGGGCGCGCGAGCGCCGGGGATGCTGGCGCGCGGTCCACGGCTTTAAAAACATGAAATTAGTAACCTCTTACTCTCCTGAATGACTCAGGCTCGTAAAACTCCGAGAGCAGAAACCCTGACATAACTACCCCCACCCAAAGCCCCGCCTCTCGGAAGTAATCCCAGCTTCCTGTTCGGGAGCATCCTCCGCGCCTTCTCCAGCCTTTGCTCACTGCCGGCAGGTGGCCGCACCCAGAGGCCGCGCGCGCTCGCAGACACGCACAGACAGAAGCGCAGCCACAGACACACAGTCGCCCAGACACGCGCAGGGGCAGGGCGCGCGTGGGTTACAGACAGAGGTCGGTCAGGATGTGCTGTGGCGTGGGCGTCCGTACGCGGACACATCTCCTGTGCATTTCATTTTTACAGGTTTTGCTGTAGGAATCCTCAGCTGCTTTTCTGGCCCTTCTCCTGACACGTCATGAGCAAGCATTTCATGTTTCCATTCCACCGTCCACGCTGTGGGTGCGCCCCAGCCAAAGCTGCTAGCCAGACGCAAGGCGCTCAACTCTCCCTGCTGAGGACCCATCGCGGGGCTGGTCAGGTGCCCTGGGTGTGGGCGTAGGACTCAGGAAGGTGCCCTGGGTGTGAGGGCAACGCCGAGGAGAGGAGAAGTCAGAGGCCAGCAGCTGGGCCAGGGCCGACCCTTGACCTTCTTAGGGACGTGTTGGAGACCTTTGGGACACTCGGATTTGTGTGGGCCATAAACGTTGATTATTCCCGAAAATGCAGTCATATTGAACTGAAAATAGACCCAGAGAGACCCCTAAAGAGAGGGCTCCCCCACATCCAGGGTCTTTGGCGTATGTGAACACCAGGGGCTACATGTCACGCAGTCTGTGACTCCAGCATTACCTCGCACACTGTGCGGTTCTGGGGGTTCTCTTCAGAGCCACTATGCCCTGGTTGGGGGCGGTGACCCTGACCCCAGCAGAGCCCCCAGGGGGCTGACCTGGTGACAGCGACTCCCACTGTGCTGGGTGTGTGTGTGCTGGGTGGAGGGAGCTGAGCACCTCGCTGCCTCCCTGCCAGCACTTGAACCCCAGCCCCCCCTGTCCAGGCCCCTGCTCAGGAGGCGCTTTCTGTGATGGTGCCTGGGACAAAGACACTCAGTGGCCTCACACTCTGAACAAGATCCAAGTCACCATGTGTCTCTACAGGCCGTCGGGTCCAGAGCGTGGCCCGGCAGCGGTGAGTGCTGACAGGGCCTGCAGACAGGGCGGAACAGAGACGGGGAGGCACTGAGTCCGCAGCGTGCCAACCCCGGGCTGCCCCTGTGCCTGGCTGGCACACTGTCGCACCTGGGCCTGGGCTGGGGACCAAGAACCTTGCAGAGCCTTGATTTGGAAACCTCAGTGCTGTGTACATGGGTACCCGGGCGGCTGCATGCAAGCCAGACGGGCCTGGGCCGGACACCGGGCCTGTTCCCTGACGGTCAGGCTGACGGAAGGGCAGGCCCGTTGCAGTTCACCCCGGGAGCACTGGCGTGGTCTGGGGGTGAGCCTGGCTCCAGGTTCAGGCTTGGCTCCCGCTGGGGGTGCTGGTACCACATCCCGTGCACCCGATGGCCACGGTGACTGGCTGTGTGTGTCTGTGTGCTGTGCAGCTGGAATTTCCTTCCCAGAAACAGGGCCGACTTCTCCAACTGGTTTTTATTTGTCCTTAAGCCATGTTTGAAAATGACTTAATCAAAGAGGTGTCATGAGTTAAATCTTAGAGCCTGGCTCTGAACTCCGCAGGGTGACGGGTGAGCGTCCCTGGGCAGCGGGTGCACGTCCCGCCTCCGCAGCCTGGTTCTCCTCTCCTGGTGGGCTGCTGCCCTTGGTCGAAAGGTACATGCCAGGTGGGGTGTTGAGGCGCTTCCCACAAACGCTCCTGCTCACAACCAACCTAGAAAGTAGTAGCTGTTCCCACCTTACAGTTGAGGAAACTGAGGCTCGGAGGTGAAGTGGCTTGCCCAAGGCCACATGGCCTGTGAGAGGCAGAGCTGCAGTCCCAGCTCCATTTGTCTGTGTCCAGAGGCTGTGTTGCCCCTTGGGGAGACATAGACCACAGATGTAGAGCCCAGTGTCTAGGGAAGAGGGTGGAAGAAAGATGAGCCTCTAGCTCGGGCAGACAGATCTCGGAAGCTTCCTGGAGGAGGTAGCACTTGGGCTTTGGCATACACTATTCTGACCTCTAACACTTGGGTTAGTTTTGCCTCTCCTTGAACTTCATGGAAATGGAAACTTACAGGTGTATGCTTCTGAATACTTTTTAAAAAAATAAACTTTTATAATGTTAGAACATTATAAAGCGCGTTGGAGAAGCTCTTGTATGCGCCATACCTGTTTCCCTGTTAACTTCTCATGTTAGTGTGATAGGCCTGTTACAATTAATGAACAGATACTGGTACATCGTTACCAGTGAGAACCCATACTTTGTTCTGATTTTCTCAGTTTTCCCCTGATGTCCTTTTTCTATCCATACTGCCCATCCAGGTCACCACGTGACATTTAGTCAGTCATCAGGTCTCCTTGGCTCCTTTTGGCTGTGACAATTTCCCAGACTTCTCTTGTTCGGGTGAGCATGGCGACTTCGGGAAGACTGGCCAGTCACTTTGTACAATATTCCTCAGTTGGGCATGTCCAATGGTTTTCCCACAGTTAGACTCGGGTTCTGGGTCTTAGGGAGGAAGACCGTGGAGGCAAAGGCTACTTCCGTTTCGTCCTGTCAAGGGCACGTACCTTCAGCATGACTTACCTCTGTTGACGCTGGCCTTGGTACCCTGGCTGAGGTCGAGTTTGTCAGGTTCTGTCACTGTAGTGACCGTCCCCAACTTCCATGGCACGTGCTCAGAGGGACGTCACTCTGCAGCCCGCACGTGGAGTGGGGCTCTGTGCATCAGCTCTGAGGGGAAAGGATCTGCATCAGTTATCTGGGAGTCTGCGTGGGAGGGTTCTCTCCTCTCCCATCGGTGTGGACTCATGGGCATTTATTTTACGCTTTGGGCTATAATCCAATCCTGTGTTATCTATTTTGTTGCTCAAATTTTTCTAGCTTTGGCCATTGGGTGGTCTTTCCATTGGCTCCTGACCTGCAGTCCTCGGTGTGTGTGTGTGTGTGTGTGTATGTACCACATTCTTACTTTCTGATACTACAGGTGCTCCAGCCTCATCTTGTTTGTCCCCTGTCCCCACCCTAGAATCTGCCATTTCCCCAAGGGGCTCTGGTTCCTTTTACTGGGGAAGGGCATTAGAGATCACGGTCATGTGTGATCCTGGTTATTGGGATGTCCTGGCCTCTAGGTGCTCTCAACTGACACAGCAAGGACATGTATGTGTGCATACTAACCCCTATGTGCACACACCTGTAACTATTTCTACATGTAATAGTTATATCTATGGGAAGCTAAATGTGAGTTTATATTGATGTTTCCAATTCTAATCCATTACCACACGGAACACTCTAGCCTCTCCCTTGCTTATGTGTAATCCCCCTCCCACCGGGAGACACCTGGCTCCCCCATCTACTGTTTATTTTACCTAATGGTTTCCTGCCAGTGTACACGCAGGATGGTTCTAGAGTGGTTACCACATGTCCCCACGAGAACCAGCTTGAGCCACCAGAGGACAGCCCTTTGGCCTTGGTCTCCTCATCTCTACTCATTTTCAGAGTCAGGGACGCCAATGCCTTACCCTCCCAGGCCCCCCGGCGGGACTGTCCCAGACGTTTCTAATACCATTTGACTCTTTGTCACGTTCTGCCTTCTACCCTGGGGTCCTTGACCCCTACTGATCTTAAGTGGGTTTTTTAAAGTTTGTACACATTAAGGTTCATTCTTCGTGATAAGAGTTCTGTGAGGCCCGACAAGTGCCGACGCCTTGTACTCACTATTGGTCTCAGACACAGTAATGGTACCTCCTCAACAATTCCCTTGTTTCACACATTCAACCCCCACCCCCGCACCCCCGCCAACTACTCTTCATGGTCTTGATAGCTTTGCCTTTTTCAGAGTGTTTTAGAAAGGGGGTCACTCAGCCTGCCTTCTTTCACCTAGCTGCATGCATTTCAGATCCATCCGCGTCCTCTCGTGATTGCTAGCTCATTTCTTTTTCGCTCGGAATCACCTTGCGTTGTCTGGATATAGCACAGGCGGTTTATCCTTCACCGGTCACAGAGCATCGTGTTTGCTTCCGGTTTTAGGGGGATTATAAATAAGGCTGCTGGAAACATTTACATGCAGGTTTTTGTGTGCACACACATTTTTAAAATTAATTAATTAATTAGTTTATTTTTAGAGAGAGGGGAAAGGAGAAAGAGAAAAACATCACTGTGTGGTTGCCTCTCACTCGCGCCCCCAACTGGGGACTTGACGTGCAGCCTAGTCACGTGCCCTGACTGGGAATTGAACCAGCGACACTTGGCTTGCAGGCCGATGCTCAATCCACTGAGCCACAGCAGCCAGGGTCTTGTGTACATACATTTTAAAGTCAGTTAGGTAGCCCTGGTGGTGTGGTTCAGTGGATTGAGTGCCGGCCTCTGAACTGAAAGGTCACCGGTTCGATTCCTGGTCAGAGCACAGGTCTGGGGTGTGGGCCAGGTCCCCACTTGGGGGAGCACAAGAGGCAACCGATTGAGTGTTTCTCTAGCGCATCAATGTCTCTCTCCCTCTGTCTCCCCTCCCTTCCCCTCTTTCTAAAAACAAATAAATAAAATCTTTTAAAACACCAGTCAGGTAAACCCTCAGGAGCCCAGCCCGTGGGTGAGAAATCGCCTTCCAAAGTGGCCGCACCCGGTTGCGCCGCACCTGCCGCCCCGCGTCGCTGCCCGCACTTGGTGATGTCAGGTCAGGGGCTGCCCTGCGGCCGCTCCCACGGGCGTGGCGCTGCGTCTCCCTGCCGCTCTGATTGGAGGACTCTGCTCAGGCCGTTTACTCATTTGTTACCTGGGTTGTTTCATAACTGCTGACTTGTAAGAATTGTTTGTATATTTTGAATATACTTTTTTAAAAACCAGATATGTGTTCTGCAGGTATTTTCTAGCAGTCTGTGGCTTTTCCCCCCATTTTTTTAGCAGTGTCTTTCACAGAACAAAAGTTATTATTTATTTAATTTATTTTTTTTAAGATTATCTATTTATTTTCAGAGAAGAGGGAGGGGGAGGAGAAAGAGAGGGAGAGAAACACCAATGTGTGGTTGCCTCTCATGTGCCCTCAGCAGGGGACCTGGCCCGCAACCCAGGCCTGTGCCCCGACTGGGAATCGAACCGGTGATCTTTCGGTTTGCAGGTCGGCGCTCAGTCCACTGAGCCACACCAGCCAGAGCAAACGTTTTAAATGTTAATAAAGATAAGGCTACATTTTTTCTCTTTCACAGACTGTGCTGTTGGTGTTGTATTTAAAAACTCATCCCCAACCCGAAGTCATGTAGCTTTTTTTCCTGTTTTCTTCAAAAAGTTTTGTTGTTTTGCATTTTACAATTAGGCCTATGATCCATTTCTGAAAAAGACTTTATTTATTTTTAGAGAGAGGAGAAGGGAGGGAGAAAGAAAGAGAAACATGGAAGTGTGAGAGGAACACATCGGCTGCCTCTCCCGCCCCCAACCAGGACCAAACCTGCAACCCAGGCCGATGCCCTGACTGGGAATTGATCCAGGAACCTTCTGGTTTGCAGGACGAAGCCTTCCCTGCTGAGTCACACCTACCAGGGCGGACTGTGGCCAGTTTTCAGTAAATTTCCATGTAAGGTCAGTGTCTCCGTTCATTGCTTCTTTTGCACGTGGACGCCCAGTGGTTCCTGCACTGTTCACTGAAGAGACTATTCTTTCTCTGTAGAACTGGCTTTGACGGCAAAGGTCAGTTGACTGTATTTGTGTGGCTCTGTTTCTGGGCTTTCTGTTGTGCTCCTTTGTTCTGTGTGTCCATTGACCAATATCACACTGTCATTGTCTTGAAACCTAGTAACAAGGACCCTCCATCTTTGTAATTCCTTTGCTTTGGGGGGCCCCTGGGCTCTGGATTGGCTGGTTTGCATATGAAAGGCACCCTCCCAGGCTAGGCGTTTACTGTCTCTAGGAACTGGCAAGTCCTGGGATGGGCAGTCTCTCCAGAGTCAGCAAAGCCCCAACAAGTCAGAGCCTCAGAATTGTAGCCCCAGCTGGGTTGCTCAGTTGGTTGGAGCTTCGTCCTGATACATCAAGGTTGTGGGTTTACTCCTGTTCGGGCCACATACAGGAATCAACACTGAATGCATAAGTAAGTGTAGCAACAAATTGATACTTCTCTCTCTAAAATAAATAAAAAATTTAAAAGAGTTACAGACAGTAAAAGGGCATGATTAGCACAGCCGACCCTCGGATGCTTTGACATTGTGTTGAGGAGTCTCTGCGGGGATGAGAGAGAAGACTTGCAGAGAGTAAGAGCACAGAACACATTTGTTACGGGATGAAAAGGAGTGACCTTGACCCATAGCCTGGCCCAGGTAACAGCACCAGGGCCGCTTCCCCTTTCTGCACAGGAGTGCAGGCCAGTCCATTTCCACATGAGCATGGTGTGTGTCAGGATCGTGACTGAGCACACAGCAAGCTCCAAGCATAAAGAATCCCAGGCTCCAAGGGAGAAAAGCCACCCCTGTCGGGTTCACCCTGCGCCCCAGTCCACAGTGCTGCGGGGACCAAGGTGTGAACACCGGGATGCAGCTGTCTCAGCCCCGACAGCCAGCGAGCTGGGCCAGGGCCAGAACCTGGGATGTGCTGGCCAGGTGGGTCCCCTCTCGGGGGTGTGGGTCTCGCTCTGTGGCTGAGCGGGAATCCAGCAGGGGCCCACAGGTAGGCCCGCCAATCCGGCAGTTACTGCGCACCTTGGCCGCCACTGTCAGTGCCTTGGTGACTTGCTGATGGGCAGGCTGCCAGGTCTTTGGGTTGCGGGGGCTCTTCATAGCCAAGCTCCCAGCGGCACAAACGCTCACTCGGAGGGCTTGGGCCTGCCGTTAATTAGGTTTTACAGGATAAGTTTTACTCCGGGCGGGCCCCAGTTTAACTTACCTTGGGCCATAGTAACTATTTTAACTGCAGGTCCAGTTAAGTAAGCTAATCTGTAAATGCCAGAGACTTTACTTTCAATGTGTTCACCCTGTTAGCGCATCTTTGCCCAGCGCGGGATACTTTGGAGCAAAGATTACTGTTGGTGGTGGAAGTGGGGTCCTCGTGGCATCACAGGAAAATGATCTCCGGAGACTGGCCCGGGAGGACGAGGCCCTGTGGTACGGTTTATTGATGATGTGGGCTCTACTCCTGACTTGCCAGGGTCCCTTCTCTGTCCCTCCCACCATGGAAAAGGTCCAGTCTTCAGCGAGGCCAGGATGAAAGCCCGTGCCCAGAGTTTCTGCTCCATGGTCCAGGGCAGCCCGGCCCAGCGTCCAGATGGCTTTGCATGTGTTTCCCGCTGCAGGCCGCTGCTGTGTGGCAGGATCCAGGCGCCCTCCTGGGGCCTGCGTGTGGAGCCCGTGTGGCCGTGGAGAGAGGACACACAGATGCATGGTGCGAGCACAGGTCACACCCAAGGGACGAGAGCTTAGTTCTTTCGGATCCCGTGTCCTCTCCTGCGGGCCGTTAGCTGCTAGACCCACAGGGTCGTGTGCTCCCAGGCCAGAGAGAGCACAAAAGACTGGGGTGAGTGCATCACTGGGTGGGAAGGATGGAGGGGGAGAGGGAGAGAGAGAGGTACTTTCTTCTCTGAGGATTATATTAGCTTGGTTTTGGGATGGACCAGGTGACTTTTCAAAATGACCAACCAGCTTTCCAAGCTTTTGTGGGCTTTGAATGTGTCTGTGCCCCCCTAGTAGGACTGATGGACCTTTATGATCCAGCGCCTCCCCCTGAGCCCCCCAATAGTCCAGCACTGGAGGGGGAGGCAGGAGCGTTAGTCCCCTTGGTGGAGCGATGTGGTGGTCCCTGGAGGGGGAGGTGTAGCCTCCTGGTGAAGTAAACAGGCTCGCTCCCCTGTTTCCTCCCCTTTGCTCCCCGTACCAGTGTGTATGCAAACACCGGTGCTGACACTCTAGGTAAACTGAGGCAAAGCTGCCCTTTAAATGAGGTCTATCGAGTTTCCCTCTACTTTATATTTAGTTACTTCCCTAAGATTATAGGGGCTACAATGTTTCCATTTAGTGGGATCCCCAGGTATGACAATCATTTGATTCCCAGTATTCATTCCATAAGGTTTTGTTAATGGGTACGTTTTAGCAAATGATTTAGAACCTCTATTGTAGAGGCGCCAAAGGGAGTTGGCACTTTAAAAAGTATATGTGTTGCACTGGCTGCTGTGGCTCAGTGGATTGAGCACCAACCAGCCTGCGAACCAAGTGTTGCCAGTTCGATTCCCAGTCAGGGCACAGGCCTGGATTGCTGGCTTGGTCCCCAGTTGGGGGTGTGCAAGAGGCAACCACACATGGATGTTTCTCTCCTTCTCTTTTTCCCTCCCTCCTCCTCTCTCTAAAAACAAATAAATAAAGTCTTTGAAAAAATTAAAAAGTATATATGTTTATTGATTTTAGAGAGAGGAAGGGAGAGAGAGAGAAAAAAAAAACATCAGTTGGTTGCCTCCCCAACCAGGGGTGTGACCTGACTGGGAATCAAAGCCCCGACCTTTCAGTTTACGGGATGACACTCCAACCAGCAGACCCACGCCAGCCCAGGTGCCAGTTGGCACTTTTAACAATCTTTTGTTATATAAATTATTTTAGTATATAAATTCTGTGTATACTTGTTATATACAATTATTATATAAACTTTTATTGTATAAACTTGATTTCTAATTGGGTCAAATTAAAGACTTGTTTTATGTATATATGTAAATTTTATTTATCATATATTTTTATAAATACAGATATCCCCCATATAACACGGTACTTCTATAACACGGTTTCACTGTAACACAGAGAATTGGGGAAAACTCCTGTATGACATGAAATTAGGGAAATCCCTGTACAATACTGAACATGATAAAATGTTGGACTGTATTAATCTAATAAACTCATCCATCAAAGAAATAAAACTGACAACATTAAATGCTTGTTGGGAAAATATATGGCCGGAGTCCATTCAAAGTGAAGATCTAACCGAGCCAGCAGCCGACAGGATGGATGCAATGGTAGGACTTGCTAAGGCTTTAGGGGGGAAGGTTTTGATGATGTGACTGTAGAAGATACCCAGGAATTGCTGGTAGAAGAGGAAACTGATGAAGCAATTGTGGTGGCAATGACGTCTGGAATGTGCCAAGATGACTTAGGGGATGACAGCACTGATGAAAACGAAGAAGTTAAACAGTTTACTCTAGAAAGCGTAAGGAAAGGCCTGGACTTAGCCAAACAGTTAGTCGTGTTTCTTAAATAAACACCCTTGCATTGGAAGGAGCACAAAGTTTCAGAGAGAACTTCAGAAGTGCTTAGCACCACATAATGAAATTTATAAAGATCTCAGCTAAAAGCAAGCAACCTAAAGTAACAGATTTTTTCCAAAAAGTTGAGCATAGAAATCAAGGTAATGCTGAAGAAAGTTCAGAGGAGGAGGACGTCTTGTCAAAGAGAAAACGTATTCGGTTAATGGAGCTTAGTAGTGATGATGAAGAAAACATCACTTAATTCATATCACTACATAATACTGCTGATGAAAATTGCTTTAATAAAGATATTTCTCTTAATTATAAAAATATAATAGTACGTTTTAAAATTTTTTGGAAACTGACCCCGCTTTTTGTATCAGTTCTTGTTCCGTATGACACGGATTGGCAGAGCGCGGCCTTTGTTAGGGACCTGACAGCCGTGCTATACGGGGGTCACCTGGATATAAAACATGCAGCTTACTCACCGTTTGCTTTCTTTCCCTGCAGCCAGTGGACTTTTTTTTTCTCTTTCAACCCTCCCTGCCCCGATTTTTTTTTTTTTTTTTTTCTGTTTTAAGCTTTTAGCCGCCTGAAGCTGTGGTTTTTACTTTCTGTCTCAGGCTGAAAGGACAGACAGGGGGCAGGAGAAGAGGCCAGCAGCCTGTCCGCAGCCCGGCGCAGCCTCTACCTGGGCAGGCCCCTTCTCCCCTCTTCCCTCTTCCTCTTCCCCTTCCTTCATCCGCCTCGCCCACCTCCCTCCCTGTGGGGTCTCCGTGGGTGTGACCCCCTTCCCACTGAATCAGGGAAGACTGGGGGGTGCAGCAGCAATGAGGACCCTTCCCACAGGCCCTCGGGGTGCCATGGTCCCAGAGGTGGGCACCCCCCGACCCCTGACTCACTGGGTGATGAGAGCACCCCCTCAGCTCCCTGGGGCAGTCTGACAGGTACGTGGGTGTCACCGCCTGGTGCTACAGGGTCAGGAGCGTCACACCTCACTCCCTTCGGAGGAGCCTTTCCTAAACTTAGCTGGTCAAGCAGGAAAAAGGGTGCCGGGCAACACCCTCCCAGCAGCCAGGCTCAGGCCAGAGCTCGGGAGGGCTCAGCTTCAGGTTCTGGAAGGCAGTGCCCAGCCACACCCGGCAAGTGCAGCCACAGCAGTGGCGGGCGCCAGGTGCCCACGGTGCCAGGGGACGACCCCTCCTGGGCCGCCAGGGGCCTCTGCCGAGCGCCTTGCTGAGCCGAGAGCGGTCTGGTGGCCTGTCACTCCAGTCTGAGGCCAAGCCCCCGCCTGAGGTTTTATTCTCATCCTGGTGCGGTGAGGCCCACAGGTGGGGACACAACCAGCACTGATTGACAAGACAGCCCGTTGGGGGCAGTTCCCGGGAGGGGCAGGGCCGCGGGCGCAGGGGCAGCGAGGGCACAGCGTGGCAGGAGCTGCTCCCAGTGCTCCCACCGCGTCTTTCGGGGGGTCCACACCTGCATTTCTCTTGGCCTGGTGCCCAGGAGGAAAACTCCCGGGTCCCAGGCAGAGTCCGCGGGGCGGTGGCCGGTCCTGATGCGGTCCCCGCGGTGGTGGAACCAGGTTTGAGCCCTGGGACACGCCCCTGGCGCTTTTCAGTCTGAAGGCTCTGCCTCGCTTCTGACTGGGGGGATTTGTTACTTGTTTGACAAGACGTATTGTTCCTTTCATTGAGCAAGTCGTAACCAAGGGCCCCTCCTTTGCCGGAAACTGTTCTGGGCCTGGGGGTACCAGGCACGACCCCCAGAGCACAGGACCCTCTAGAAGAGGCAACAGGCAATAAACAAGTGTTTAAATACACACAGGCTATACAAAGTTTATTTCAGATGAGGATAACCACAGTTCCGTGTAAGTAAATTGTAATTGTGATTTCTGGGACAGACAGCTTCTATGAAGAAGACAAGGTGGCGAAGGGATAAATGTCTTCCTTCCGTTCTCTGCCCTAGAAGGCTCTTCAGGTGGTTGCTGGGACCCTGTCTTCCTGTCTTTCTTCTTTCTTGCGCTTTCATTTCAGTAGAAGGTGGGTTGGCCGCTTTTTTATCCTCAGCTGAGGACATGCTCACTGACTTTAGAGAGAGGGGAAGGGGGGGAGAGAGGGAGAGAAGCATCAGTGTGAGAGAGACACAGAGGGAAACATCAGTTGGTTGCCTCCCGTACACACCCTGACCGGGAACTGAACCTGCAACCCAGGCGTGTGCCCTGACTGGGGATCGAACCCGCAACCTTTCGGTTTATGGGACGATGCTCCAACCCTCTGGGTCGCACTGGCCAGGGCTGGGTGTCCCTCTCCTCCTCCTTCTCCTACGAGCTATTTATACAAGTCCATCTCCGCTTTATTTCTTCACTTTACGGATGAAACAGCCTTTGGAGTCTCTTAGGTGAGGTTATTCTCCATCCTCGCCGGGCTCTGCTCCTCCAATACCTCTGTTTTCCTGGGGTGGAGGCTCTTGCAGGAACTGACCTCCCACCCGCCGGGGTTGACTGGCTGATTGGCTGCCAGACTCCCCTGGGAGGGGCTTCAGGCACCACTGGGAGGGGCTGTACCCACACATTCTGGCCTGTTTTGTGCAAATCTGGGCCGGAAAGAGGATTTCTGCTGGGCAGCAAACACCACAGTCCAGACTTCTGGGTGTGGGTGCCCCCTGCTTCTCACCGACCCAGGCCTCCAGTCCTGAGAGTCAGCAAGGCCCCCACTCAGGCTGCAGCCCCACCCTGGGGGGATGGGGGCGTGGCAGGATGCGGGGGAGTCTGCAGAGTATGGCTGGTCTTGTTGGGTGCCCTCAGTTTCCAGACACAGGGGTCCCTGTTTCCAATGGTGTTAGCAATTGAACAACAAAAACAAATGTATTTGTCTGTCTAGATATCCCTGTACATTATAGCTTTGAAAAATAAACTTCATGAGCCCTGGCTGGTGTGCTCAGTGGATTGAGCACCGGCCTGCGAACCAAAGGGTCACTGGTTTGATTCCCGGTCAGGGCACAGGCCTGGGTTGCAGGCCAGGTCCTGGATTGGGGGCACGCGAGAGGCAACCAGACACAGATATTTCTCTCCCTCTCCTTCTCCCTCCCTTCCCCCTCTCTAAAAATAAATAAATAAAATGTTTAAAGAAGAACAACTTTGTGATTTACAGAAAAACTGTGAAGCTAGTACAAGAGCTCAGAGAGCTTCCACACCCAGTTTCCTTTATTTTCATACTTTGTAACAGCAGGTGCACTCGTGACGATCAGTGAGCCGGTGCCGATGCACTGCTGTTAACCAGAGTCCACACTGTGTTCAGATTCCCTTGGTTTGTCTCTCTAACGCGCCTTTTCTGGCCCAGGATCCCACTCAGGATCCCACCACACAGACAATAGGTAATTTCTCTGCTGGGACCAGGGCCATGGGGGAGGGGCTATCGCATGTGCTTCCGGAAAGTTCACCACCTTGAAGCTGGTTCCGGGGTCCAGGCCGACCTGAGGGAATTGGGGTCACTGGGTCAGGGCACTGGATTGGGAGTCATGTGCCCTGACTGTCAGCTCACGCCCAGGTCTGCCTCCACTGTGTTCTTAGGCCCGTGTCCTCCGCGGCCTCGGCTTCCCCCTCTGCACAGGGAGGCCATCAGACTGTTTCTTCGGACAACCCGGGCCCTGGGGTGGACGTGCGGGTGAAGTTTTCTGACCCTCTTCTTGGTGCAGAGGGAGCTGGCGGGAGTGGTCGCGCCCGGATCTCACTGAATGCAACGTGGGGGCCCACACTCAGACTGTGGGTGTTCCCGTCACAGCTCAGGGGCCTGTCCTGCTCTGCCGCTTACTCCTTCGGAAGGCCCTCCACTGCGCTGAGCCTCAGTTTCCGTAGCTGTGAAGTGCCAGCTGGTGGCAGGGTCCCTCTGGCTGGGAACGGAGCAGATTACCCTGGGGAGCAGTGTGTTCTGTTTCCTGACAACAGTAGGCTCTGAGGGTCTTCCTGTCATGTCAGGTGTGGGGGGACCCAGTCTCTGTCTCCCCTTTTCCCCACATCTGATTCAAGGACAGGCTGCTGGTTGTCACAGGGTGCCCATGCAGAGTTGTTTTTTTTCCCCAGCTCATGCCAGGACTGCCTGTGCCCGGGGCTGAGGGCGGCCTGCCAACCGTGCCACACCCCTGGACCATGGACTTCCAGGAGACTGGAGGGAAGCTCTCCGTTGTTACCTGCCTGCCTTGTGTTGTCTGGCGGCTTCCAGGCGGCTCCCAGCACAGGCCTGGCTGTAGTCCTCAGGTGTACCAGGCATGTCCTCAGAAGGAGAGAGGGGAAGAGGACGGGGACCCCTAGAAGGTGACAACGAGGAGCACTGGGCCCTCACTCCCCACATCCCTGGCCTCTTCACTCAGACAGTGGCAGGTTCTGCCAGGCTCTGAGCCTTTGCCTACGCTGTTTCTTCTCCCACCAGCGCCCTCCCCCCTTTTTAGCTGTTGAACTCCTACTCATCCTTCAAGGCCCAATGCAAAAGCCCCCTCTCTGGACCTTAGTTACTCCAGCCTGTGTCATGGCACACATCACCCTGAGTCATAATAGGCTGCTTCCTGACCTGGAGCCCCTGTGACCCTCCATTTACCTGAGGGCAGGGTGGGGGCGGGCTCCGCCATGAGGTGTCACGGACACATCACCTGCGCTCTGCGTTATTGTGTGAAGAGCGTGGGTAGAGGAAGGAAGGGACACTTGCTGCAGGGAATTTTTCCTGAGCACCTTTTCCATTAATTTCTCCCCCCCACCCCCACCCACCCCCCGTGGGCGCTATCGCCGGCTCGTCAGTGGGACAGGGTAGCAGGAACGCGCGTGGGCCCGGCCGCGGGGTGAACAGGCGCTCAGCCGCAGCGGGGTCTCCGTGACACGGGACGGCTCCCCTGGGCGAGCCGGGCAGGGAGGGCCGGCACTCTCGCGGGTGGCGCGCTAACAGTCCCATGTTACCACGGAGGTCCCAGGGGGTCCCAGAGCCGCCGTGGCCTCCCCCAGGCCCGGGCGTCGTCGGAGCCCTGGCACCGCCCCTGGTCTGGCTGTCCCCGCGCACCTGGCCCCGCCCCCGCAGTCCCCGCCCTCAGAGTCCCCGCCTCGGAGCCGCGAACCTGTCTCGCGAGCCGCGGCCCGGCGACAGGTGGAGCAGAGCGGAGCCGTGCCCCGCGCGGTGACCAGCGCCCCGGCTCACCATGGGCAACAGCGCGGGCCGCAGCGACTTCGAGTGGGTCTACACCGACCAGCCGCACACGCAGCGCCGCAAGGAGATGCTCGGTGAGCGCCGGCCCCGTGCCGGGCGGGCACCCCCCTTGCCCCTGCTCCGGAAGGGTGGGCGCGCCGGCAGCACCCACAGCCCGGGGTCCCCGCGCAGCCCCCGCCCGGCGCTTGAGCTCCCCGCCGTCTCTGCCTCCGTGCTGGGAGGCAGGACCCGTGCGCCCGGGAGCGCGTCTTAGCTGCTTCGTCCCCGGCAGGGACCCGGGCGCAACCCTGGGCTCGGGGACGCGTTGGCGCAGGGTCGGCTCCGGGGGCCCGGCTGCGGGCGGGATGCGCCGCCCCCGTCCGGGAAGGCAGCTCGCGGGCACCGGTCCTCCGCAGGCAACGGCGCGGTGTCTGCGGATCTCTTGGGCCCCCCCGGCCGCCGAGAGGCCAAATCCACCCCAAAGCAGGTGTAGAGAGAAGGGGCACCTCGAAGGAAGCAAACGCGGAACCGGAGGTACCACTGCTTTAAAAAAACAAAGGTCGGCCTCGGCCCCTGGGGCCTCGTCTGGGAAAGGCTGCGGGCTGGGTCCCGTCGGGGCTCCGTGTTTCCCTCTCCCTCTCCCTCTCCCTCCCCTCCCCTCTCCCTAAAACCAGTGAGCACGTCCTAGGGTGAGGATTAAAACTTAATAATAAAAAAATAAGAACCGAAGATTGTGCCAAAGAATCCCGCCCTGGTCTGTCCAGTATCTTACCGCTGCGAGATCCTTTCTACCCACATGGTCCCCTGTCCTGCGGATGCGCCAGGTTTCAGGCCAGCAGCTTCCTCTGGACCCAAGATTATGGGATAAAGGCCCACCTCCAAGACAGCTCTTATTAGATGCCACCCAAATCGCCCCACGGTGCCAGGCTGCCGGGCGGACGCGCTGCTGCCTCCCCAGGACGGGGGGCGGCGTCCTGACTCTCTGTCCTCCATCTGGGGTCGGCTGAACCTTTCGGCTCGGCCAGTCAGCTTGAGGAAGCAGTACTGTGTCGCCGAGGGTTTATTTCACACCCATTTGGTGACTGGTTCTTATGTCTAACTGACCGATTCAGTTTATTTTTTTCTCTTGGGGTTGGTCTTCTGCTTGTGAGAGCTCTCAGTATTGGAGGCGTTTAACTCTGTCTGAGAGGTCGCAAGTCACTTTCTCCTTTAGAGTGTGTCCTTTGCTATCACAGAAACTTTTCTTAATGCATGTGGCTGGTTTGGCTTTGTCCTTAGCGGTTTCCCTTCGGCGTCTCCCGGCTGCAGCCTGGGCCTGTGGACATATGCATCCTATTACTTTGAAACCTTCCAGGCACCGTGTGCCTTGAGAGCTCAGTGCATGACTGTACCCCGCTCTAGCTGGGGGTTGGGGCTGGTGACCCCTGGATGTGTCTGTGACTTCGTGGTTGTCTCCCGTGAGGTGAGGACCAACGCAGCACTGTTTGTGTTCTTACCAGTGGCAGCGCCGTCCCTGCACCTGTGAGTTCCCTGGGGGTGGCTGGGAGGGGTCCTGGTGACCATCTGGTCCCCCCCCACCCCCCCAGCTCCCCCCAGCGTCTTGGCTGCTGCCCCCTCAGCAGGTTGAGGCAAGGCTGCATTTCCTTCCCATCCCCCGGCTGTGCCCCAGCTTCCCCTTACCTGTAAGGTAAGGGCACCTGGCCCCAGGGGGAGGGGGCCGGGAGACATGCGGTGGCATCTGCACACTCATCCTTGTCTGGCAGAGTGGTAGGAGGGGGAAAGGAGGTCCTGGGTGGGCAGGTGCCCAGCACCCCAGGACATGCAGGAGGATCTCTAGAGGGACGCCGTGGGCCCTGGAACCAATCCGGGAAGCTTGCTGGACAGGGTGACGGGCAGGCTGGGAGACTGGGAGAGGGCGGTGACCTGGCCAGGGCAGGATTGCACAAGTTCTCAAGGGCTGACTCTCCAGGGAGCCTCGGCCATTTCTGTGTCCACTGGGTGCTGCAGATTCCTCCCCTTGCGTCCAGCTCTGAGCTCATGGACTTGGAATATGCTCTCCTCCTCCCTCTCTGGCATTTGCACAAACTGTTCACCTGCCTGAATGTGCTTCCTCCCTGCTCTGCCTGGGTGGCTCTGGCTCAGCTCCACCTCCTGCAGGAAGCCCCCCGGGCTGCCCTGGAGGACTTTGGCTGGGTGAGGGCACCAGATGGCTTCAATCCATCTGGGTCTGGTCCTTATCTCTCTGGGATAGGCTGCAGGGGTGCAGGGCGTGACTGTGGCCTCCTCTCCTAGTAGGACCTCAAAAGGCACTCATTAGCCATGTGACCCCGGGGGCAAGTCAATAAGCAGCTGAGGAAATGGGGGCTTGTTGGAGTTATAAAAGGAGTTTGTAGTAGTACCTTCCTCACAGAGTTGTGTGCAGATTGAATGGAGGGAATGTTAAGCACTGAGGCTAAAAGTTACCTGTATGATAACTATTACCTCCTGCAGTCAGGCCCAGATCTCCACAAGGATAGGGACCCGCCCGCGCCATTCCCAGCTGCAGAGAAACCTTCTGTGTGACTGCCAGCAGCGTCTCTGCAGGAGAGGCAGAGGCAGGAGGCTCAGAGAAGGGAGGAGGCTTGCCCAGGGCCACACCGCGCGGAGGCCACAGAGGCCGGGCTGGTGTTTAGGCAGGCTCCGGCCCCACCCAGGTGTCTGCTGTGCCCGTGCCAAGCTGCCCGGGCCAGCGGGTGCACAATAAAGATCCTAATCTCAGAACCAGGGCCCAGAAAGTCCTGGCGCAGAGCTGGCTGAGCGCTCTCCAGGCAGGACCAAAGTCCGCGTGCAGTTCTGCACGGTGTCCTAGGAAAGGGGGACCCACTGCCGCCCCTCAGAGCCGTGGGTCCCGGGCCAGGGCCGGGGCCTGTACTGTGAGGGCAGGAACCGAGCCAGCAAGAGTCTGGTCCCGTAAGATCAGAATCCAAGCCGGGCGTGGCTGCGGAACCAGAAGCAGGCTCAGGATTTGTCTTTTCAAAAACAAATAGCTTTGTGGTTTTGTTTTTGTTCTTCACCCACAAAAACAGGGCGCACACATAGTAAAAAGGAGTTCAAATAATCAAAGGAAAACAAGGAAGTAAGGCTCTTGGCACCAGCTGGACGATTTGCTTGGGAAAGGCCTTGGTGGGGGCCGTCTGAGTGGCAAGCCGGGAAATCCAGAACAGACTGGCTGAGTTCCCCACCGGGCTCCGCAGAAGGGGGAGGGGGTGGGGGCGCCTCACCCCCCCCCACCCCCCGTCCTGAGTAGCACGCCCTCCCCCTGAGCCAGCTAATCTCCCTCCAGAGCTGGGAGTCCAGAGCTGGGAGTCCTGAGATGCGTCAGTGGGCTGTGATGAGCATGGGAAAGGCACAGAGATGCGGTCACCTAGGAGAGGAAGGGGCCCTGGGATCCTCCGTGGGGGGAGGCGGCGGGGACGGGTGCTGGGTGGTCTGGCCCACAGCAGCACAGACTGTAAGGGATGCTTAAGGGGTTCCTCCTGGACCCCAGTTTCACCGATTATGCCCTCTCTGCTCAGACCCTCCCAGGGCTTGCCCGTCTCTGCCTTGGCCTACGGGACGCACCCAGGCTTGGCCCCCGCCCCTTCCTTTTTGTTCTCTGGCCACTTTGTGGAATGCACCCCACCTGTGCATTTCCTACGTCATGGCTTTTGCAAATGCTGTCTCCTCTGCCTGGATTCTTTTCTCTTTTCATCTACCAAACGCCTACGCATCCGTCAGGTTTCAGCCTAAATGATGTCCCGTTTCTCGGAAACAGCTTCTAACAACATACACACACTGCAGGCTGGTAAATGTCACCTGGTCTGTAAATATTTCTACCGTGGTCAGTTTCAAGCGACCAGCATGCATCACCGCTATGGTGAGCCGGCAAGGGAGGAGCACGTTGGGGGCCGGCCGGCCTGCGGCAGGTGTGAACCTTCGGCAGGTGTGAACCTGCGGCAGGTGTGAGCTCAGGAGCCCACCTCTCCCTCTTTGCTGCTCCTCCCTGCTCCCTGATCTTCCCGCAGGGAGGTGGGGCACATTTCCCTTGCGGCCTTTGCCCTGTGGGAATCCTGCCTTGATTTGTAGGGTAATTGCTTCAATTGTCTGACCCTGCCCTCAGCCCTGGGCTGCCCGAAGGGCAGGGTCCCAGGCCCACTTCCACCTGGGCCGTTCCCTGCGGGCCTGGCACGGCTCTGGCCTCCTGGAGAGGCTGAGTGAGCCCTGGGACAGCGGCCCGTTCGGCCCAGCCCAGCGCCTGCTGGGAGCTTGGAGGGGCTTCCCTCCTGCCCGGCGCCAGGGGGCCTGCGGCTGCAGCTCGGAGCCGCCGTCTCGTCCTTGCCAGCTGGGTCCCTGGGAGACGTCCCGTTTTAAGTGGCATTTCTCAGCTGACGAGTGAGGCTGTGTTTCTTCCTCCACGTCGCTGCTTTCTTTCGTGACTTCTACTCACACCCTTGGTTCCTTGGCCGTCAAAGTCGTCCTTTTTCTTGATTTGTGAGTTTTATTTCCGGGGCTTATGGGGGCCCCAGGTATCCACAGGCGACAGGCACCTTCCCCGGTCCACACTCAGTCTTTTCACTTGGGTGCTTTTTCCTGTTCTTCCCTTTCTTTCTTTCCTGCCTTACAGGCATTGACACATTTTATGTGCAGCAGAACCCGGGACGTTGGCTGTCACTTGGTCACAGCAGCCCAGCAGGGCACGGGTGGGACGGACTCAGCTCCGCGCTGCTCGGCCTGAGCCCCGACCTGCAGAGCCGTGGTCTGTCCTCAGGTCCCTGACGCGGGGCGGGCGTGCCGTGCCTCCTGCCTGGCCTGCCTTCGTCCCGGGTTCCTGCGTTTGTACCAGCTTCTTTTTTTTTTTTAAATATATTTTATCGATTATATTGTTAAAATAGTTCCAATTTTTTTTCCTTTGCTCCCCTCCGTCCAGCACCCCCCTCCCCCCAAAATCCCCCCCCAAGTTCATGCCCATGGGTCGTACATACAAGCTCTCCTGCCTCACCCTTTCATATATTCTTCTCCTTCTTCTTTTTTAAATAAATAAATAATTAATTATTTTAACAATAAAAAATAACAATCCCCCTTCTCAGACTTAAGACCCTTTTTTTTTCTTCTTTTTCTTTTCTTTTTCTTTTTTCACTGTGTGGTTGCCTCTCACTTGCGCCCCCAACTGGGGACCTGACGTGCAACCTAGGCATGTGCCCTGACTGGGAATTGAACCAGCGACACTTGGCTTGCAGGCCGACGCTCAATCCACTGAGCCACAGCAGCCAGGGCTTCTTAAGACCCTTTATAATCTTATAAAGGACAATGGGCGAAGGTCTCGAGCTCCTGTAGCTGCTTCAAGCTGGACCTGGTTGTCGTCCTACCTACCCTTGTACCAGCTTTTGTGGGGTGTGATTTACACGCTGTGAAATCCACTCAGGTAAAGGCCCAGCCCAACTTAGGGTGTTTTCATCACTCGGAAGAGACCCCTGGGACCACTCGCGGTCACATCACAGCCCCACCCCTAGGCTCTTAAAACCAAATCCTGGATCCGTGGAGCCATAGCTGGAAAGTCCCCAGCCTTGTGTGTGTGTGTGTCCTTGGCATCTGCTCTCTGCGACACACTGCAGTGCCCTGGCACCCCACCCCCGCTCAGCTGGGAGCCCCTCTTGTCTCTGCGATCTGGGCCTGGCTGCCACAGACCTTCAGCAAATATTTGTCAATGAACAAAAAGCAGGTTCAGCAAGAGACAGGTGAGCCAGCAGAGAACAGTGACTCCGGAAGGCACCTTGGACCCCTTTGCACATTTTCCCCATCGAACCAGGCCCACCAGGTGCCTCCCATACTGACCGGACAGGGTGAGGCTTGGTTTCTGGCTGCAAAACTGAGAGGTGGCAGCTGAGCGTGGGAAGGTGGCTGGCCAAGGTCAGGGCCGCGCTGCACGGAGGCTGGTTAGGACGCGGGGATCGGGTGCCTGTGTCAGGGGAGCTGGTGGCGGGGGGGCTCACTCTGCAGCGGGCAGGGACGGTGAGGTGAGTGCGCCGGGCTCCCGTTGCCCCCCACGCAGCAGCTTGGGTGCGGAGGGTCCGGCGGGAGCACAGGGGCTGGTGGGCAGCAGGGCTGACTCTCAGCTGGAACGTTCTTGATCTGGGAGGCCTGGGTGCTGGAGGACGGTGACAAGGACTCATCACAGGAGACTGGCTCGCGGTGGCACTTGGCACCCCTGGGGGAGGGCTGTCCGGCCTTAGACTGTGCCTGGCCTGGCACGTGGAGGGTCCAGGTGGACGTGGAAGAAGCCCTGTGGACTCCTGAGAGCCCTGCTGCGGCCCAGGGGCGGGTGACTCCATCATCACACCAACCACAGAGACCAGAGCAGGAGCCAGGGCACCTGCGCTGCCCGGGGGGGCGGGGCGGTGAGGGCCCAGCAGCCTCCCCAGCGGGCCGCCATGGCTGCCGGTTTCCCTCTGTTTGGTTGGCCCAGCAGAATTTGTTTGAAGTTCTGGAAATAACCACGGCTCCACAGCTGAGACTGTTTTGTGGGGTCAGTGGGAGTTAGGGTCAAACCCCCTCCCTTCCAGGAGGCGTGGGCTCCTGCTCTCCTCTCCAGTCCTTGGGATCCAGCCGGACATGGATGTAAATATGTGTAACGCACACAGCTGCTGGGGCCTGATGTGGGTGTCAATATATGTAATGCACACGCCCGTTGGGGCCTTACGTGGGTGTCAATATATGTAACACACATGCCTGCTGGGGCCTGACATGGATGTGAATGTATGTAATGCACACACATGCTGGGCCTGACATGGGTGTAATTATGTGTAATGCACACACCTGCTGGTGCCTGGCATGGGTGTAAATATGTGTAATGCACACACCTGCGGGAGCCAGACTCCCAGCACTGTGCCTGCCGCGCCCCCTCCCCCACACCGCTGTGGCCCTGTGTCCCTAAGCCCCAGGGCAGGAAACCCCTCCATGTGCTCACAGCCCGGGGCTATCAGAGGGGGCACCTTGGGGACAGAGAGGGACAGGGCCTTGCCCAGGGCACACAGCCCTTGGCAGGAGCTCGGCTGCAGCGGACCCTGAACTGGCACCCATCTTCCCTGGGCGCTTGGCCCCAAGGCAGCCCTGCTCCAGGCAGTAGCTCTCCTGGGGGCTGGGGTGGCCCTCTGAAGCACTCCTTCCCACTCTGGGGCTGGGGGGAGGGGCCCGCTGTTTCACCTGATGGTGGCACTTGTTCCCTCCCCTCTATAGGTAAATGGGGTGACACCTGACAGACAAGCGTGTGTCAAGCCTGGGGTTGGGGTGGCCCCTGCAGGCGCCTGGGCCAGGCCTGGGTCCCGGCTTGTGTCCTGCCGACCTGGACTCGAGGCTTCCGAGGACAGGTGTTGGCCCCGCCAGCCTTGCCCTGCCCTGCCTTGTCTGGCCCTTCCCTGGGCCCCCTGGGTCTCAGACCTCCTTTCCTGCCCTGCCTGGACAGTGTGACTTCTAGCAACGGCTGTTGCTCGTGGCCAGCTGTCCGGCTGCTTTGGTTTTCCGCCGCCAGGAGACAGCTGCGTGGTGTGTTTGTCTTTGGTTCCAGGTGGCCGTCCACACTCAGCCCCGGGCTGTTCTCGGGGGGCTGTAGGTCCTGGACTGGCTACTGCTGTCCTCGGAGCTGGAGGCCTGAGTGGGCAGGGTCCCCACAGTCAGCTGAGGTCCCACAAGGTCAGAGCTGGGTCAGGCAGACGACTCATGGGGCACCTCCTTGCTGCCTTGTGGTCTGGGAGGTGCTCCCGAGCACAGCAAGGTGACCTGGGGCTCATGCTTTTAGCCCCTTCTCAGGGGTCGCCCAGCTTCCAGCTGCCTCATCCACACCCCATATTTCATTGCTTCCAGAAGGACGGCTGCCCACTGACTCGCATGGCCTGGGGACCGTGGGCCTGTCTATTCTCATGGGTCAAAGCAAGCCAGGGCCTCCATGAGCAGCACCCAGGGCCCTGAAGGTCAGAAACAGCTGATGACTCTCAGGTTCAAAAACTGTATTTAAATAACAGCAGTCCCCTGAGGCCATTACTGGGCCTTGGGTGTGGAGCCCGAGGCTGGGGAGGTGGGCCTGGGGAGGCGCTGGGGACCCGGCACCCCAGGCGCTGTCAGGGCTGTGTCCCTGAGCTGGGGGCTGAGCTGGGGCAGGGGCAGGGAGGGCGTCCCCAGGGGTCTCCTTTGCTCCCCCACAGGTAGGACGGAGTATCTGTTTGACGATGGGGCATCTAAGGCCCACTGTTTAGTCACAGCTGCCAAACTCTGTGGCCGCCCTGGCCTCCGAAGGGCACAGGAGTGGCCCTGTCCCGGCCGGGCTCCCAGAGCCAGGGTCCCGGTGCCCGCTGCCCCAGGGCTTCCCTGTCTGTGCTCAGGTGTCGCGGCCCTGCCCTCGGCCCCAGGCTTGGCCTCCTTCCAAGGGGAAGCAGGGGAAGCCCACCCTGTGGAGGCCGGAGGCAGGGTGGGGCCTGGCCCCGGGGTGTGGCTGGGGCCCAGACGCCACCACTGAGAGTGTCTGGGGGGTACCGGAGCCCCGCAGCCTGCGACTCGGCCGCACCAGGCACACCAGGGCTCGGAGGACCTGCGCGCCGTTCCTGGCACTGGGTTGCGGGTGGGGGCGTTCCTGACGCTGTGGTGGCCGGCACCCACTTTGCGCCCTGGCCGTCAGAAAGACATTTCTTCTTTCCCCGCTGGACCCCGGCCCGCGCCGCCCCCAGACCCCATTCCCCACTGGAGGCACCACCTTCCAGGGCAGCACCTGCGAAGGGTCCCTTCCACATGGACCCCTTTAGGGGCAGGAACAAGGGGAGGCGAGGCCTGCCTCCTGCGCCCCCTCCCAAGTGGGGCCCCCTGTTACCCCCACCCCACGCCTGGGTCCTTTGGTCTCTCTTGCCCCCCTGACGGGATGATGCTGGGGCGCAGAGCACCCTGGGCGGGGGGCCTCTGGTCTTTACTGGGCAGCCAGGCCGCCTTCCCACGGTGCAGCCAGTGGGGTCTCCAGGACAGGCCCGGGAGGGCGGTTCATCAGCCTGGCTCCCGTCCTCCGGTCCCGCTGCCCTCCAGCCCTCGAGGCTTTGACGCCACCGCAGACCACCTGCAGGCCACCTGCGGGGAGCGCCCGGGAGCCTGCCCACGGCGCGCGTGTTGACCTTAAAGCTTGGGGGTGCGTCGGGTCCCTGCTCCCAGCCTCTCCTGGAGCTTCCCGGACACACCTGAGCCACTCCTCCTGCCCGGGACGTCTGCGGGGCAGGGAGCCGAGCCGCCTGCTTGGAGCAGGGAAGAAAAAAGAAAAGACACAAAAACTGCGCTGCGAGGTGTAGAACGTAAAATGGGCCGTTTTAACTCCGCGTCAGTGTGTGACGGGGGCGCTGACTATATTCACAGGAACTCCCTGCCCTGGCCCTGCCCCGCCCCCGCGTGCCCCTCCCCGGCCCCGGGTGGCCCCGGCTTTCTACCCCCGCGAAACATTTAGTATCAGTGGGACCACCCGGCACGCGGCCGTGGGTAGCTGGCTGCTTTCTCGGGGCGCCATGTCTTCAAGGCTCAGCCATGTTGCAACCGAGTTAGCACCCCACTCCTTTTAGAGGGGCTGACAGTTTATTTGGGAGTCGGTTCCAAGGAGCGGGATTAAGGGCGCTGGTATTTGGAAATAGAGAGGGTGGAAAATTCAATATAAGGGTTTTTAAAAGCTGAGGTATGACTGACATGTAACAGTGACTAATGTCAGGTGCATGACTGACTCAATACTTGTGTATGTTGCAAAATGGTCACCGTATAAGTCTAATATGTCACCACACATAGTTACATGTGTTTTTCTGGTGGTAAACATGTTTAAGACCTACTTTCTTAACAGCTTTCCAATACGCGGCACAGTGTGATTAACTACAGCCACCATGGGGCACACGACGTCCCCAGGACTTATTCATTTTATAACTGGAAGTTTCATTCTTTTGTGACCAAATCATATCAACACTTGGTTGTTCCCACCTTTTGGCTATTGTGAATAGTTCTACGAACATCGGTGTCTTGGACTGAAATTCTTTGGGGTGTATGTATAGGAGTGGAGTTGCTGGGTCACATGGTCACCCTATGTTTGATGCTTTTCTTGAGGAACCAGCAGGTAATTCCCCGCAGCGGCCGTATCACTTTGTAATCCCACCAGCAACATGCAGACAAGGGGTCCAGTTTCTCCACAACGGCATCACCCTGTTATTTCTTGGTGTCTGAATTTAGCCGCCCCCGTGGATGGGAAGCGGCTTCTCTCTGCGGCTTCGGTTTGCGTTTCCCCGGGACCGACGGCATGGCGCGTCTCCCCGTGGGCTCCTTGGTTTGCTGCGCGTCTTTGGAGACGTGCCCACTCGAGTCCTTTGCCCATTTTTACATGCGGTTGCTGGCCTTTTGCTGTTGGCTCGTAGGAGATCTTTACACGTTCTGGATTCTAGACCCTTAGCCAGCTCTGGGATTCGAACCCTCTCCAGACGCTGCTGCCTCCCAGCCCCTCAGGGATGGTGGTGGCCCCCTGTGGCTGGTTTTGGGGGTCGGGGGCACTGAGGTGCGTTACCCGTCCCTTTGCTTGTTCCCTCTCTCATGGCCTGTGACCATCATCTGTGTGCAGTTGACTGGGTGGTGTCAGTCGTCGGCCAGCTGCAGGGACGTCAGGCCCCCGTGGCCCCTTCCTGCAGGGGAGGGGGGCCTGGGTCGGGGCGGGAGTCTGGTTCTGCGCGCCCCTGCCAGCTGCCCTGCAGTTCGCTCTGCCACCCCCAGGCTGTCCTGAGGGCCGTGCGGGGCCGCTGTCACGCAGGTGGAGCGCAAACCGCTGTGGCCGCCACGAGGGGCGGAGGCCCGGTGGGAGGGCCGGTGTGCGGATGGCTGCCCCGGGGAGTCTGCTGGCTCCCGGGGCAGGGGGGCCTGCGGTTCTAGGGTGCGGGAACCCTGCTACTCCCAGTGTCTCCCAGCACACGAGGGCTGTCCTGCCATCAGGAGTCAGGACCGTTTGGAGGAGACAGCGCAGAGAGGCACACTGTCCTCGCCACCTCGCACGGGGACACCAAGGCCCACAGTGCGTGGTAACGAACCCGTGGCCACAGAGCTCCGATGTGAGACCGGCGTCGGGGACACGGCAGCGCGGGCAGGAGGGCTTTGAGCCCGAGTCTCCCCTCACTGGGGCAGCATCCCTCTGCCCGTGTTGCTGCGTTTCTGCTTGCATACCCCCAGGGACAGGCAGCTCACCACCTCTGAAGCAGCCTGTTCTCGTCCTGGGTGGCTGACAGGAAGGGTGCTGTAGCCGGACACACCGTGCTGGCTTTAGTCACCGGAGAGACGTAACCATACCTCGAAGGCTGGCGTCCCCACGCCGGGTGCAGCTTCTCAAGCAGGGGGCCGAGGGCGTGCCCTCAGGCGCTAGCTGAGCCCTGCCATCACCCTGGGACTGCGTCTGCTCTTCTGTCCACGGACGCAGGGCTGGCGCAGGGAGGAGGGGCCTGGCTGTGGGGGCCGCGGGCCGGCTGAGCTCAGTTGTCAGGTCCTTCCCCGCCAGGCACAACGGGTCACTTGGAGGAAAGAGCTGGGTGCTGGCCTGGCCGAGCCCAGTCGGGGCCCAGCCTCTGCCGCAGCCCTGGGACCTGTCTCCCGGGACAGCCTGGGAGCGTGGGCCTGAGGCAGGAGGAGCACCCTGGGACAAGCCCCTGCCCTTGACAGCCTCAGTTCCCCTCTCTGTGCATCGTGGCGCGGGCTGCACCTCTGAGGGCCTCCCTGCTCTGCCCTGGGAATTGGGACAGAGCAGACCTGGTGAGCGTCTGTCACCCTGTCTGTCCCCCTGTCCATCCCTGCTGCGGGACGTAGCACCAGCCTCCTCACCGGCCTTCTGCCTGGCCCTGCCAGCCCCCTCCTGCCCAGCAGCTGCGGAAGTTTCTAGAAGGCAGGGCTGCCTTTACGAAGGGTGTCCCCTGCACCCCGCCCTTCCCCCAGGTCCTGCAGGGTCTGTTGCTTCTGGCCCTCAAGGCCCTCGGGGCTTGGCCAACTCCCACTCTCATTTTTTTTCTTTCTGTAAAACAAAACATGGAAAAGTACAAGAGATATTATAACAAACACCCACCTGCCAAAATAAACGCATTTGCCATTTGATCGTGTTTCCTTCAGATCTGAAGACCTGCAGCGTGTGAGAGCCCGCCAGGGCCCTCCGTGGTCCCTCCCCGGCACCCTGCCCCTCCCAGGCTGCGGGTCTGCTCGGGGCGGCCGGTCTGCCAACTGCGGTGGGCTCCCGGGGCTGCGGCAGCTCCTGGCTCTGCAGCTGCTTTGAGTTCTCTAAAAAAAATTTTTTTTTTAATATATTGACTCCCCCCCTTTTTTTTTGTTGTGCCCTGATGAGGAATTGAACCTGGCATCTTGGCATATTGAGACACCAACCAACGGGGCCCCTGGCCAGGCTGCTTTGATTTCTGCCATTACGTTTCTGTGACCCGTGGTGACAGCTGCTCTTTATTCAGACTGGTGGCAAAGACCCCCGTCCTGGGCGGTCTCCCCAGAGCCCCCAGGTGGTGGGAGGCAGGTGTGCCCGTCCCTGTGGGCCTGCAGGCCAGGCTGTTCCCTGGCGCTGAAGCACAGGGCAGGGTCTTAGCCTGGTCCTCGAGGGGCGGCAGATTTATCCCACCTCCCAGCCTGGCGGTTGGGTGGATGGTGGGGGATGGCCAGAGGGAAGCCAGCAGGACAAGAATGGGGGAGGGAGGGACGGAGGGAGCCGGCGTGCGGGCGGGGCCCTTGCAGCCCGCGCCCCGCCTCACCACCTTCTCTCCTGGTCCTGCCTGCAGCCAAGTACCCAGCCATCAAGGCCCTGATGCGGCCGGACCCTCGACTCAAGTGGACGGTGCTGGGGCTGGTGCTGGCGCAGCTGCTGGCCTGCTGGCTGGTGCGGGGGCTGGCGTGGCGCTGGCTGCTCTTCTGGGCCTACGCGTTCGGCGGCTGCGTGAACCACTCGCTGACGCTGGCCATCCACGACATCTCGCACAACGCCGCCTTCGGCACGGGCCGCGCCGCCCACAACCGCTGGTTCGCCGTCTTCGCCAACCTGCCCGTGGGCGTGCCCTACGCCGCCTCCTTCAAGAAGTACCACGTGGACCACCACCGCTACCTGGGCGGCGACGGGCTGGACGTGGACGTGCCCACGCGCCTGGAGGGCTGGCTCTTCTGCACGCCGGCCCGCAAGCTGCTCTGGCTGGTGCTGCAGCCCCTGTTCTACTCCCTGCGGCCGCTCTGCGTGAACCCCAAGGCCCTGACCCGCATGGAGGTGTTCAACACCCTGGTCCAGCTGGCGGCCGACCTGGCCATCTTCGCCCTCTGGGGGCTCAAGCCCGTGGCCTACCTCCTGGCCAGCTCCCTGCTGGGCCTGGGCCTGCACCCCATTTCTGGCCACTTCGTGGCTGAGCACTACATGTTCTTCAGGGGCCACGAGACCTACTCCTACTATGGACCCCTCAACTGGATCACCTTCAACGTGGGCTACCACATGGAGCACCACGACTTCCCCAGCATCCCAGGCTGCAACCTGCCCCTGGTACGTGGCTGTGCGGGCCGGGGTGCAGTGGTGAGGGGAGGCGTGGGGGGGGGGCCTGGGGTACTGATCACGGGGTGGCTGCGTTCCCAGTGGTGCCCCAGGGCACAGGGGAAGGCCGCACTGTACAGGTGGGTGCCCGGCTGGAGAACAAGGAGGTCCATCCAGGGACGGTAGGGGCTCAAGGGGGTACTTACAGGCTGGACCACTTAGTGTCATGGAAACCTGTTTGAGCCCAGCTATGGTGTGTGCCGGCTGTGCATCCCTGGGCAGGCCGCTGGCCCTCTCTGTGCCTCGACTTCCTCTTCTGTGTAATGCGGCAGCAGCAGCGATAGTGTGTATAAAGCACCTCCCCTTCCTGGCTCCTGGCTCCCTCCCTGTCCCCCTGCTCATTTCTTGTCACTGCCCCGTGACTTCCTAGGGGCCCCACATAGCACAGAGGACAGGGTGGGTTTTATGACCCAAAGGGCTTGACCTGAATCGGTGCAGAGTAGAAATTTGGTTGGGGGCTCTGCCTTGGGAGACCATCGGATGGAGAACTTCTGAAGGAGGAAGGACGGGGCGGAAGGGGAGGAAGAGGAGGAGGAATTGTTCAGTTTAGCGCAGGCGGGTGAGAGCCGAGGTGCCCCCCGGCACTGGAAGGCAGGAAGGGGGAGGGGCAGTGAGGTCTGTGGTGCACGTGTTTGGGCGTGCGGTTGTGTGAGCGTTTGCCTGAGTGTGCAGCCCTGCCCTTCCCCCTTCCCTTCTCCCCCTTAAGCCTTTCCACAGGTGCCTTCGCTGTCCCCGTTTCTCAGCTGGGAAGGCAGCGGCCCCGGGAGGGGAGGGGCCTGCCGCAGGATGCCGCGGAGCCGGAATCCGGGCTCAAGTGGGTCATAGAGCGCCCGTCCTTCTGAGCAGTGACTGGCTCCCTGCTGGCTCCTGTGCAGGTCACCTCATCTCCCTGAGCCCCGCCTGCAGCTGTAGCACAGGCCCTGAGCAGTGGGGTGTCCTCCGTGGGGGAGCGCAGGCCCCTTTGTGCTTGGCCAGAAGGGGAGGTGCTGGTGCTGAGGCTGGGAGCACTTCCTGGAGGAGGCAGCCGAGGGTGTCTGAACTGCGGAGGGGTCCGAGGCAGGCACCGGGAGATGACCGCGCTGAGGCTGGGAGGAGGGCGATGGACGGGGCTTGGCGGGAGCCTGGCAGTGATGGGAGGGCGGGGCGGGCCTTGGCAGCGGGGGAGCAGCATGCACGAGACCCTCGGGCGCGGGACCCGAGCCAGCTGTGCCTCGGAACTCGGTTGGGGCTTGAGGGAGGGAGACCCGGCCCACCCCGGGCTCCGGGGTCAGAAACCCCAGTGTGGGCCCCAGGGACGGAAGGGGGACCCAGGGCCGGGGCAGAGGCTGTGCTAACGAAGGGCCAGCACTGGCCAGCCCCCTGCCTGGCCGCGCTGCTGGGCACGGGTCCCCGGAGCACATGCCCACGCGCGCCCGTGCGGCAGAGACGCGCCTCTGACCAGCCCCCGCCGCCCCCCCCCCCGCAGGTGCGGAAGATCGCGCCCGAGTACTACGACCACCTGCCGCAGCACCACTCCTGGGTGAAGGTGCTCTGGGATTTTGTGTTCGAGGACTCCCTGGGGCCCTACGCCAGGGTGAAGCGGGTGTGCAAGCTGGCGGGGGACCGCCTGTGAGCCGGCCCTGCCGGCGCCCGGAGCGGACGGACTCCGCTGCCCTGTCCGGCCGGCTGCCCGGCCCCGCCCCGCCCCCTCGCTGCGGAGCTGGCTGTCCCCGTGGCCCTCGGCCTGGTGCCCGGAACTGGTTTGGCTGCATTTGGTCCCCGAACCCTGGGCTGCTGCTTGTCTGCCAGGCCCCCGGCCCCGCTGTGGGGGCAGCGGGCACAGGCTGCGGCCCGGAGAAGCTTGGCTTGCTGGTGGGCTCGCTGTCGACCGCAGGCCAGGCCCCCCTTTCTGGGCCTCACAGGGGTGCCCTGCCCTGCCCTGCCCGCCCTGCGCCCGTCTCCACAGGGCTCACTCGTCGGTGCTCCCATGCCCCACATTAAATGAGCATTGTTTCCACACCCACGGGCCTGCTTTGGAGAGGGTGGGGGTGGTCTGAGCTCCAGGCTGCACCTGAGGAGGAGGCCCCCGGCTGGTCCTGGAGGCGGTCCCAAAGCCGCCCCCCACCTGCCCGCGCCCGTTGGGGGCTGCTGCTCCCACACTTCGGTGCTTAAGCAGCTATTCCTGAGGGCCCTACCTTTGGGGGGCAGCTTTTGGTGTGTAGGGAGTAAGTCCCTGCGTGCTGAGTCCACATGGCCCCGAAGCCTTCCCCCCTCTCCACCCTGCTGGGCACTGCCTCCCCCCGGTCCATGTCAGTCCGTGCCACCTCCTCCTGCTGCCCATCCCCCAGGTCTCCCTGGGGCCCCCACCCCTGGGGGGAGCCTTCCCTGAGCCCCATGGGGTCTGTGTTTCCCTCCTCCACCAGCTCAGAACAGGGGCCACAGGCCAGACACATGGTGGCTGGACAGACAGGTGACTACAGGTCAGAGGGAAGCGGACTGGTGCCCTTGGTGTCTCTGTGAATGGGGACATGGCTCTGTCCTGACGTCTGGGGGGAGGTGGCTGATGGCACAGCTGACCTCGGCATTCTTCTCATCAGCCCCTGGGGAGCAGTGATAGGTGCCTCGGGCCTACCTCCTAACGGGCAGAACAGTCCTCTCCCATCCTTTAGGGTCGCTGGGGACCCTTGAGATGATGAAGTATGTCCAGAGCCTGGCCAGCAAGCAGTGGTCCCCACCGGACTGCGGTCCTGCCTCTTCCCCTCCTCCTGGCCCTGAGGACAGTGGAGCCAGGGGCTGGGCATATTGCTGTGCCCAAGGTGGCTTGTAGGATGGTCACCAGATTTCAGGGCCTGCCCATGCGTTGGGCCAAGAGCCAGACCCTCCCTGGCTATGATGGAGACCTTGTGTCGTCTGAGGAGGGTGGGCAAGTGCCCCAGCCGGGCGTCCATGCAGGGCCCACCCCCCTGAGCCAGAGCCACGGTGCCCGTCTGTGGGGTGGTAGGTCAAACAGGCACATTCTCCTGGCCCCGCTGGGCAGAATGCACACGCACTCCAGGCCGGGTGCCACCCAGGGCTGCCTCTCACTCCCCTGCGGGCGGGGCTCCCGTGGCCTCTCCAGGACCCTCTGGAAGAGCCTGAGTCACCCCTCACCCTCTCAAGGGACCCATCTGGATCCTACTTCTCCCAGTCACCACTTCATGGGTCCCCCCCACCCCCGAAAGGGGCATCCCAGCCAGGAGCGACCCCGAGCCGGCACGAGAGAGCGCATGGGAGCCGGGTGTGTGGACAGTCAGCATTTATTACCACGTGGACACGCGTGGGTGCAGGCCTGCACACAGGGCCCTGGGAGGCACTGAGCATGCGCAGCTCGCCACGCCAGCCCAGGGGAGACTCGGAACCATCTAATGAAGCGCGTGATTGGGGGTGTCTTCTCTATAAACCAAAAGAAATGTACACTTAAATAGACAAATATAAAATACAAAAACGGTGGGTAGACCTGGTGTTCTGCGTCAGGTAGAATCTAGAAAATCCAGGAATTGAACTTCTCCCTCACTTTAATGTTTTATCACAGGTTAAGACTTTAAATGAAGCACATCCTAGCTTCAATGCGTGCTCGCGTGCGTGGAGGCCGGGGCGACGGCTCCTCACTGTCCCCCGCCGTCCACCGGGGGCTGTGTCTCGGGCGCGGGGGCCGTGCGCCCTATGAGGTGCTGATTCCACTCAGCTCCTGCCTGATGGCTGTGGACAGGGACAGGACAGGAGGGGGCTCAGTGTGCGGGGCCCAGCCCAGCCCTCCTCCCAGGGCCCTGTCCCCACCCCCGGGTGCAGTCCTGCCGGTGCCTCCCGTCTCCGGAGCGCCCACCCAGGGTCCCCCAGGTCAGGCACAGACGAGACGTGAGCGGTGCACAGGCGCAGGTCCCGTGGGCCTCAGCTCCGTTTCCCCAGCCGGCGCCCCTTCTGCTGGGCGCTGACCCGCACGAGGCTGTGGAGCTGGCGGGGGCCCTGGGAGCCCCTCCCCTGACTGGCAGCAGGAAGCCCAGGGCCTTGAGGAGGGGCATGGGGGCTGCCCCACTCCCTGGCCTGAGCAGTGCCCTCCCAGCGAGCGGCAGGAGCTGCTGCTCTTCTCCCCAGCTTCCTGCCGTCCCCATCCCTAGGATTCGCCCCAGATTTGGGCTTCCCCTGGACAGCCCCTCCTGGCCCTGGAGCCAAAGGCCAAGAGAAAAAGCTCAGCGAGGGTTGAGCAGCCATTCAGAAAGGACGGGCAGTTTCTCGGGGCCCCTGCACTGCCCACGTTTCCCCAGCCCGCCTGGCCACCCAAGAGGCAGCCCCCGCCTGGGCTGCACCTGCAGAGGGGAGCAGAGCCCATAGCACCCCAAGCTCCCGCCCCCGCCTGCTGCCTCTGCGCACGGCCACTCCCAGCCCCAGCAGCCCCTCCTGGGGGTCGCCCAGCAATAAAGCCGAGTTAGTGGTTGGCCTCTGTCCCTTTCCTGCTCCCGCTGCATCCCGCTCTCCTCATTCATTGGCTCCTTATCTGTCCAGCTCAGGCCTGCGGGGGGACCGGACACACAGGAACTGAGCGCGCTCCGCGGGGACCAGGGTAGGGGGTGGCTCGGGCGCCCCAGGTTAGGGTCCCGCCCAAGCCTCTTCCCTCTCTCCAGAGCCCAGGCAGCCCTCTGCCCCCAGCCCCCAGGTGTGACTTTGTCCCCGTCTCTGGTGGGGGCCCCAGGAGGGCCTCACTGCCCTGTCCTGGGGCCGTGCCAGCCCTGCCTGAGCAGACCTTTCCTTGTGCCCTGGCCCAGATCTGGGGACAAGGCCGCTTCAGCTGCCCTGGGCTTCGGAACATATTCTCGACCACCCTCTCCGCCCGTGCGGTCACCACGGCTGCGGCGGGACAGGCGCGGGGCGTGTCACAAGGCCCCTCTCCCACCTGAGCCTCAGCCTGCTGACTAGACAATGAGGAGGTGATGTGGCGTCAGGGGGACATCGAAGCCTCCTAAGTATAAAGCGGAAGACCCCCAGGCCTGGGACGGCCCCCGTGGGTGACCCTGGCTCTGCTGCGGTGTGGCCTGGCCTCACTCACCATCGATGATCTCCTCCTTCACCTTGTGAAGCTCCCGGACCACCTCCTCCAGGATCTCCTGTGGGGCGGGGCCTCGTGAGCGCGGCTGAAGGGGCGGGGCCGCCTCCGGGCAGCAGCCCACCCCGGCTCCCCGACCCACTCGGAACCCAGGGAAGGGTGGCACGTGCCCAGACAGGCAGAGGGATGCTTGTCCTACTGATGACGGGGACAGGGGACAAGCACTGCAACCACCCCCATGGCTGGCTCCCTGATGACTTACAGCTCCGCGGGGCCCCTTGAGCCTGCCTGCCCCGTGACCCCACCTGCCCTGTGTCCCTGCCTGCCCCAGTGCCCCCATCTGCCCCAGTGTTATCTGCCCTGTGCCCCTGCCTGCCTGGTACCCCCGCCTGCCCCACGCCCTCGGCTCCTTCACGGCCTCTCAGGAAAGGACACCCACCTGTTTCATCCGGTCCAAATCGAAGGCATCCAGGGCCACATCGTTCACACTCCCCGCTGGCTTCACCCTAGGGAGAGGACGGCGGGGTGCAGTCACGTGGGTGGCGGGCCTGGCCGGCGCACACCACACCGGGGATGCAGGGGGCCACGTGTGAGGAGGAGCCGGGGCGCCAGCACCTCCGCTCCAGGCGTGCCCTGTGACTGAGCCGGGCACTGCCCTCCTCCTGCTGTCCCTCCCGGCTTCGCTTCCTCTCTGGCCTCGCTTCCGCTATGCGGAAGGGTCCTAGCGTCCTGACTCCAGGGCCTCATGGACACCGTGACCACAGTTCCCAGCCCGAGTCTGTGCGTGTGGTCCACCCAAGGAGCTGTGTTCAGATCTGAGAGCTCGCCCCGCTGTCACGAGGCAGGTGGGCCGTCACGGCCACACGCTGTGTCCCGGACAGACACACCAAGAAGCTCGCCCTCGGTGTGGGGCCCGTGTTCCTGGCTAAACAGAGGCTTGGGGGAAAACGAGTAATGATGGCACCGAATACAACACAAAACCGCAAACACTGGGTACCGTAAGCACTCATCCTAAAGGCCTGTGTTTCCCCTAGAGCCTGACGTCTTCCGTCAACATCCTTGGACATGGTTTTGCTCTTTGCAAGGTTTCTGACCCAAGCGAGCTGGTTTGAGAGTGAATGTCTCCTGCATGTGAGTCTCCCTGGAAGATCTTGGCAGGAAGCCGTCCAGCTGCCGGGCCGTCTCATGCAGACCACGGGGCACCGTCCGGGCCTGACTCCCTCCCCACGTGCACAGAAAGGCTGATGGGCCTGTGGATGTGGGGCAGGGACCGTGGGTGTGACAGGTGGTGGACATACGGTGGCCGGGCAGGGCCGGCCTGGCTGCGAGCCACGGGGCAGATGAGGGCGGCTGGGGAAAGGACCACTGTTCTCCAGGGTGAGGGGGAACATGCGTGGAAACCATGGTGCTGCTGCAGCCTCCGTGGAAAACAGCGTGGAGGCTCCTCAAAAACGGAAAACAGACCAGCGATCCCACATCTGGGTTTTCTCCGCAGGAGATGAAGTCACTGAGGGATGTGACCTTGAAGACATGCCTGCACCCCCACATTCACTGCGGCATTAGCCACCTAAGTGTGCACTGACAGGCGCCTGGAGAGAGAAGATGTGGCAGCCGCACACAGTGGAAGTACCCGAGCTGTGGCACCAGAGGAGAGCCTGCTGCTGTGGCCACATGGGTGGGCCTGGAGGGCATTATATGCTCAGTGAAATAAGCCCGAGAGAAACACAAAGACTGTACGACTGCCCTTTATGTGGACCCTCAGGAAACCAGACTCATCCAACACAGAAAAGGCCGGTGGGTGGCAGGGGCTGGGGTGGGGTGAGGGGAACAGGCTGCGGGGTCTAACAGCACGGGGACTCGCTAGCAGCCCCACAGCGTGTGCGTGAGAGCAGCTAAGAATGCAGGTCTCGAAGGCCGCACGCACACTAAGGCGGCTCTGAGCAGTGCGCAGGTGTGTAAGCGCACCGTGTGTGCGCCTGAAACTCACACAGTGGGGGACGTCAGATACATCCCAACTGGGAAAGCCCCACTGGACGTCACGCAAAGTCTCAGGTGTCCAGGGCACGAAACTACATCCGAGCGAGGGAACGGATAACATGCTCCCGCACCCCTCCCAGACGAACTCGAGAGAGAGACCACACGTGGCCCCGAGCGAGCTCGTGAGTGACTGTGAGTCCCGATGCGGAACGAGGCCCAGCCTCGGACCCCCCAGGCCCGTCACACCCACTCTGGAGGTTCAAGTTCCTGCTGCAGCAGCGATTTTCTGGGTCACCTGGCCCACTGTGGGCCCAGCGCCTCACCTCTCTGTGCCCCTGTTCTCCCCATGTGCACCCCCGACAGCCCCCAGACGGTGACCCTGCCAGGCTGTGAGCTCAGGGGCGCTACGACCGGAGGGACCGCGCTGGAGCGGACTGGTCCCTGGGCCGGAGTCCCTGTCCAAGCAGGAGGCTGGCAGCCCGTCCAGCCTCCAGCAGCAGGAGCCCCGCCTCCTCCAGGGCCCCCCTTTGCTCCTGCCCCCCATCCACGTCCCGGTGCTGGGAGCTCGCGGACTGGGCCTGCTCACAGCTCCAAATCCGAACTCGGACCACGCGACGCACCGCCCCCCTCCACTGCCCTGCCCACGCTGCAGACCACAGCCTTTTCTGTCCGGTGAACTGCCAGGCTGGTGACAGGCTCGGGCCTCCACGCCTCCAGATGGGAAGGCTGTCCCCATGGCCTGAGGGCCACCCAAAGGCCACCTCTGAGAGAGGCCTGCCTGGCCCACTCGCTGAAGCAGCTGTGCCTGGAGCTGTCTCCCACGCGACCCTCCGGGGCTCCAGCCCCTGTCGGAACCCACAGCTGTCCCGCCACAGGCCCCGGACACATCCTGGCCATCCCTGCGATGCCCACTCCTCCTCCTCCTCCTCCCTGCGCACCGAGTCGGTCCCCGCCCCTCCTGCCAGGGCCAGGCCAGACTGCCTGCTGCTCACCTGTTTCGCTTGGGAAGACCAGGCCCGAAGGCCACCTGCTCTGTGCTAAGAGTGGCGGGCAATGCAGACACTCCTGCTCTGGAGGCCTGCAGACTCAGGCCTCACCTGGCCTGCCTGCCCTGGACTTCGGGGGCAACCTCAGTTTCAAAGGTGCTGTCCCCACACCCACTCTTGGTTTGGGAGATATGACCAGTGTCTCCCAGGGCCCTGGCCCTGTGTGCTGTCCGCGGAGGAAAGTGAGGAGGCGGGCGCCGGGCAGTCCTGGCCGGCTGTGCGGTGGGGCGCAGCTCCGGCGGGGGAGCGCGTCCTGGGGCCAGCTGTGGTCACACAGCTGTCCACTGTGGGGAAGAGGCGGACCGGCCCCTTCCCGGGGCGGGCAGGAGGCGTGCCCTGTGGCAGCCACTACCCCCCAGGCCCCCACCTCTCCCTTTCGGAGGGGAGCGGAAGCAGCGGCCCCCCAACACTACCTGCCCAGCTCTGAAAGAAGAACACGACACTTTCCCAGAGTCCCTGTTAGATGACAAGACACGGGACGGGGCCTGGGGTGTTAGTCACAGCAGGGGACAGAAACGGGGTTGTTCGGTACCTAGCGTGAGGCTGCGACTGAAGGGGGCTCTTGGCTTCGGGGCTCTTGGCCACAGACGGGGTTCTAGGGCAGCGGAACGAAACAGACACGTGAATGGGCACCGTGGCCATGGCGGCCCCGCGGGACACGCGCGTGGCTCGAGCCTTCCCAGGACGCTCACCTGGACAGCAGCGCGGCCACGGGCTTCTCCACGGAGTTGCTCCGCTCCCAGGGCTTCCGGCTGGCCTCTGTCAATTGTCGGTCACGGGCGAGGGGCCTCAGGGCTGAGCGGCCTCCCAGCTCCCACCCAACCCCCCGATAGGAGGCCCTCATGCCCATCAGGGGGCCCCTGCTTTGGGGGAGCTGAAGCCTGGCCTATTCTCAGTTCCCTGCGGGCCCAGCAGCTCTTGCAGGGCTATAGATGACACTGGTCACCCTGTGTCTCTCCCACTCAGGACCCGGCTGACTGGACTTACGGTCTAGTTTCAAGTCCTCACTGTGAAGAGCCTACTCTGCTTGGAGTGTGAACCAAGCGGCCAAGGAGCCTCTCAACTACGGCTTCCGGAGCCGTGGGCTGGGGGGGCAGGGGCAGCCCCTCACCCGACACTCCTGGGCGGCCGCGGTTCCACATTTGCTCTTGGGGGCCAGGTCCTGAGGCCCCAGGAGCACCTGCACTGCCTCCTTGGTCCTCCCCACACACTGCAGCTGGCCCTGCCCATCCTGGGCTTCAGGGTTGCTATCTTTCCTTCTCTTTTTAAAGTTAAGTGCTACTAAGTTGTTAGATGTGTTGAGCTGAACTGAATGCACTGACTTTGCAGGATGAGCAGAGGCAGAAGGAAAAACACCCAGGGCAGCACAAAGCCACCCACCTGCCTGCATTCAGCCGACCTCAGGCAGGCCTCCTGAAAGCCACCCCCCGGGACGCACGCTGGGCCTGCTGGCTTCTTGGGCTGGGACCACATCCAAGCCGCAGGCATGTGGCCTTGTGCAAACCATGCGACCACACTGAGCTTCAACCTACACCGGGAAAACACCTAACCCAGGCACGGGGTGGGAGGGGCTCACATCACTGTTCAATTAAGAGGCCACGCGGCAGCGACACAGCCCCAGCAGCTACAGCCGGCCTCAGCCCTCTGTGCCTGTCCGTCCTGCCCTGGGCAGGCGCTGAACACACGTCCGCTGAGTGGTGGAGTGACGACCCCCCGCGCTTCTCCCCCGCGCCTTTCATGACCTGCCTGCCCCGTGTCCCAGACCTCAGACTGTGGGCTGCTGATGGGGGAGAAGACTCAGTGGTGATCACTGCCACTTCAATCAGATGGCACTTTGCAGGGGACATGAGTGTGACATGGACATGTTCCTCTTCAGAGCCCGGGCCCAAAGTGGGGAGCCTGAGCCCCAGGGCCACCTGCTGCTGCCTGACAGGTGCCGGAGAGCAGGTTGCTTCTCTCGGGTGGGCTCTGCGGCCGGCCAGCTCCAATGCCCCATGGGCAGGCCATGCCCGGGCGCCAGCCCTTCTGGGCTCCTGCTGGAGCTCAGTGTGGGGGTCCCAGCCAAAGTCTGCCCCAGGCTTGTTGAGGGAGCTCACTGGAGAGGTGGCTGCGGGAAAGGTGGCAGGGAGACCCCACTAGCACAGCCCCTCTGGCCGTCTCTGCTCATCCGTAAAGTCAGGCGGTGGGTCAGACCGTTTTCCTGGGGGAGCGCCTCCTGCTCTAAGCCCCGGCCCGGCGCAGGGCAGGGCGGCCTCTTACCTGAGGAGGTAGGTGGCTGACTGGCTGCCCGGGCCCCCGGGGATGGGGAGGTGCTCAGCTCTTCCTGGAACGGGAAGGCAAGGCCTGGCATCAGTCTGGTTACAAAGGCTGGCGGGGCAGGGTCAGCCACAAAGTCTCAGGGCTTTTTTAAGGAACACGTTACTTTCGTAATAAGCAAAATGACGAGTATTATTAACAAATGAAAACCTCAAATCCTGGTGGGGAGCTGGTCTGTGCTAAGAGCCCAGGACAAGCACGTGTGTGTGGCCCTCACCCAGCGGGGGTCTGGGGGCTGTACTGCACGGGGAGGGACACTGACAGAGACGTGCCGGCTGAGAAGGAGGCGCTGGGGGCGCGGGGACTGCGCAGCTCAAGTATGGGGATCATAAGCCGGAGGGTTGGGGGCAGGCTGGAGCCCAGGGGTCACTGGGGCCAGCCTCACCCCGCCGACAGCGGGGATGGTAAGTGCACGCTGGTGTCTGCAGGCTGCACCTCTTCTGTCCCCTTCTGCCACTCGGATGCAGCCTGCACACCACCTGTAGTTCAGGCCCCAACTTAGCGTTTTCAGAGGAAGCTACTCCTCCAGGGAAGCTTCACACAGAGGAAAAGCAAGCCAGGCACCCTGGGCGGAAGCGGGCGCTTCGAGCCTGTGTGGCCAGACTAGGCCCCAGGACGCCCGGGAAGGACCAAGGCCGGAGTCTCGGCCCCTCTGCCCAGCTGCTGCTGGAATCAGTGCACTCAAGGAGTCTTTAAGGACAGACATAACTGGAAAATAGAAGCCACCCTGGTCTTCCACAGCCGGCTCAGCAGCTGGGGTCTGTGTGTGTGGCCCCTCTGTGCTCCCAGGCTGCCCCTCAGGGCACCCGTGGGCCAGACCCCGCACCTCTGTCTGTCTGCGAGCTCCCAGCAGGGCAGCATCTGGACGCTCAGGGAGCACAGGCCAGTGGGGACAGACTCCAGCACTCCACAGGCCCTCCTCTTGTCCATCCTCCTGTCCCCTGCCCCCCACCCGTTCTATAACCCACCTGGTGCCAATGCAGCCCAGTGCCCCAAAGGCCTGTCCCAGGGCCAGAGAGCCTTCCAGTTTATTTGCACTCATGGGGTGGGTGAGGGGGCGTTTGCTCACCGTCTGGCTCTCATCTTCCTTTTTATCCGCCGGCTTGTCTGTCTGGGAGGCTGCTTTTCTCCTAATGCAAAGGGGAGAAGACACAGGTCAGCTTCTGAAGGCTTTCACGCCTGTGTGGACGCAGCTTGGTCCGCGGGAACACTGTGCTGGGGATCGGAGCCCTGGCTGTGGGAAGGAGGCCATTGGTCCCAGCGCCCGTCCGGTCTGTGGCAACGCCTGGTGGGTGTCCAGGCCAGACGGACGAGGCCTGCGGGCAGCGCTCTCTGCTTGGAGCGCCCGAGGGCCAGGAGTTGGTGGGCAGTGTTCGGGTCGCTGGGGGCTGGCTTGCCTGGGTGGCAGCTGTCTTCCAGGCCGTCGAAGGCCTGGGCACACTGGGTCAGGAGAGGGGCCCCTCTGGGCTGTGACCTGTCCCAGTCAGGGCTGTGGGAACATTCCGTGAGCAGACCACCCTTTGTAGCACCCCGACACGGACCCCCATGACACCCGCCAGTCAGTTCACCCAGCCCCCACAGGTACGATTCACTCTTCGCAGCCTGGAGAAACTGTTTTTTTAACCTCAGTGGTCACCACCCTCTGTGGCTGCCTCCCAAATCTACACACTTGCTGCTCCCCAAGACACGCCTGTGGGGGCTTCGGCTCTGTGAAGCCGCCAGCGCACACAACTCTCAGGACTGGCGGCGCGGGTGGCCCATCAGGAAGGAAGCTGGCCTGGTGAGCGGCGAGGGGTTGCTGATGGCTGTCACTGTCGGGTGACGGGGCCCACACGGCAAGCTCCTCAGCCACACGGGGGCCACTCCTTCAGTGTTTTCGTCTCAGGAAATGCAGTTCTACCCACCCACCGCCCTTCGGACAGCAGCCCCCCCACTACAGTGGGGCCGGTCGCTCCCCCGCAGCGTTGCTTCAAACCCACCTGCCGTCTCACTTAGGACAGCTGGTGCAAACCACCAGCAGCGCCTCCTGGGCGACGGCAGTGTCCTCACCGGCCCGACCACTGCCCCTCTGCCCCGCGACATCCTCTCGCTTCCAGAGCAGGCCAGGCCACCCAGCCCCACGGCCATTTCGGGGCTGAGCACCTGTGGGGGCCCTCAGCACGACCCACCAACTCTGCCTCCGCCGCAGGGAGCGGGGCTAGGAGGGAGAGGCCAGTCTGCCTGACCTGCAGAAAAAGGGGGCCCCACCCTGCGGCCACCAGCGAGGCGCATTTCCAAGAGCCCCCCAGCAATCCCCGCTGAACTGTGCAGAGTACGTTCACCTCGGGAGGGCTCCGGGCGACAGCGGCCTCTTCCTGTTCTCAGGAATGTCCCCTCCCTTTGGGCCAAGCCACCAAGGCCAAGCTGCTGCTGCTAACGTGTTGGTTTTGGACTGAGGGGAAGTGGGAAGATTGTTTCTGAAAAACACCTTCGGTTCCCGTAGGTGTCATTCCCACCTTGGGACGCAATGCAGGGCCTGCAGGAGGCGGCTGTCTCGGCCACCCCAGGCCCTCACCCCGCTCACAGCGCCCTGCTCTGCTTTCCACGTGCGCAGTGCGCGCCCGTCCTGCCCCGGCCCTGCACGGCCTAGCAGGTGTGGGACCTCTTCCGTGAAGCCCTCCTGGCTCTCTCCCCCGCAGCCGTACAGCCAGCACCCTGCACACCCAGGGACTCTCCGTCCCTGTTCTCGGTTCCCTCTGCACGTCGGGCGCAGCTGGAGGCCTGGGAGAGCCCCGTGCTGCGGGGCACCCTGTGTGCGTGGAGACCCTGGGCAGGAGGCGCCGGCTCTGTCCCTGCGGTGGAGCATGCTGGGGGCTCTGCTCCCACGCCCCCCTCACGGAGCTGTGCAAACGTAAAGATTTGAGGAGGCGGAACAGGACGAGCAGACCCTGGGCACAGAGAGCGCGCACTCAGGGTGAGCCGACGGGCAGGCAGAGGGAGACGGGGAGGGTGATCCCCGGGACCTGGGCCTGCCCTTGCTCTTCCTGTACCACAGGTCGCGTCCTGGCAGGTGAGGCCTGCCCCCAGCGCTCTGGGGCCCAGGTGACCTGTCAGCCCATCCTGCCGCATTTACAAGTCAAATCCATGTGCAGCCCTTCCTGGAGGAGCCGAGTGAAGTCTCCACCTGCTCAGGTTTCACCTGCGGAACCAAGAGCGCAGTGGCAGCCAATGGCCTTGGGCAAGCTGGTGCCACACCTGCTGGTGTGGACAGAGAAGTGGGTGACAGGTGCTGGGCCCCAGCGCCCAACCTTCCGCCTCGTAGGGCCGATGTCCTTTGGGTGCTGGCCACTTCACAGCCCCCTTTCCCGTGTCCTCCGTAACGAGCCCTGATCCTGCAGTCCCACGGCGTGCTCTGGGCCATGCTAGCTCTGGGCTGTGTGCTGTCCATGCTGGGACCCTGCGTGCAGGGTATACTCTCTTCCCTCTGCGTTCATCTCCGGAACTGTCGCCCAAGTTGCCACAGGGAAGACGCGTCAGTACTTGTTAAAAGGAAATGCAGAGGGACTGGCGTTCACAGGACTCCTTTTGGCTTGATGCCTCAGACCGACCCCGTGAGAAGGGAAAATGTAACAGTCCCTGCATGGCTGCACCCAGGTGACAATGTGTCCTGGGCCCAGGCAAGGACTGTCATTCGAAGCCAGGGGAGAGGAGCTTCCTGTCGGGTCACCAAGCCTGGGGAAGCCTAAACACCCACCTCTTGGCCAGCAGTTTGTTCATTTCTTCCATGAGGCCGCCTCCTCCGCCCCCACTGCTCGCCCGGTTCGCGTCGGACTTGGAGGTCCCGCTGGGACTGGAGCCTCCAGACGCATCTTCAGGCTGAGGGGAAAGGACGCAGCATTTCAGTCTGCCGTCTGTGCTGGGCGTCACTTGAGGGGATGACGGGGACGTGAGTGCGGACGTGCGGCTCCCACCGGCACAGCGACACAGGAGGCCTGAGGGGCTGCCACGGTCAGTGTCCCCCAACCCCACAGGCGACACAAGCTGAGGGGCCGGGCCCCGTGGGTCACGCAGCAGGCACGTCGGGTCTCCTGGCACACAGCCAGCACTCTTGCCAGGCCCAGCGTGACTCGGGTGGGGAGGGGACAGCTCCTGGGAAGAAAGCCAAACTCTCTACCAGGCGCGAGAGCCACAGCCCCACGGCCTCATTCCACATGGTCCTCCTCCCCGGACGCACGCAGGAGGGCTGGGGAAGCAAGACTGATCCGCGGGGCTGATCCCGGGACAAACATGCAAGGAGCGGCGGGCCCCAGGCCCAGGTCCACGCTGTGCTGCTACACGGACGTGAACATGCCGCTCAGACACCGGGGCCCCGGGTCCTCGCCCACAGGGGAGAGGCCTCGGCCTGCCTGTGACGGCGTGTGCGGGTCACAGAACTGAGCCCTCGTGCTCACACGGCGCCGTCCCCACGATTCACACTCAGAAGGGCCGGCCGAGGGGGCGTCCAGGCTGGGGACGGGCGGGGCTGCGCGCAGGGCCTCGCGAGCCAGGGCAGGCTCTGTCCACTCAGCAGCTAGATGTCGGAGAGTCCCCCTCCGGCCCGGCCCGCCTGCGCTCGGGGACACTTACCCGCTGGACCCGCCTCAGCTTGGCCCCGGCCAGGGCGGCGGCCAGTCCCGACACGGAGCTCTCGTCCTGACTGGGGCCCTGGGCCCCTCCGGCCGGCAGGGGTGGCGGGGGCGGGGGTGTGGCCCCTGTGGGTGGCGGCGGGACAGGGGGCGGGGGTGGGGGCGGAGGCCCAGTGCAGGAGAGGGGGGCACTGGCTGCAGAGGAGGGGTGCCCTGGTGGGAGGGTGGGTCCTGCAACGCAACAGAGGGGCTCCGTCAGCCCCGGCCCCCAGCTCGCCTCCCTGGGAGGGAGGGGGACAGAGGGCGGCCTGCTCCTCTGAGGGGCGGGGAGCCCAGGCGGCCTCTGCAGCGCCCTGTGCCGGCCCTGGTCTCCCCAGCATGCGGGGTCCGACTGCACCCCAGGGCCACGTGCTGGCCCCGCAGCCCGCCCTGCTCTAGCCGCGGGTTTCCAAGGGCAGAGGGGGACCTGTGGGGGCCCAAACTGCGCCCTTTTCTCCTTCTCTGCTCCTTCCCATCACCTTGCACTGTGCTAGGCGTCAGCAGACGCTGGGCCCTGAGATGCACCCGTGAGGCTCTTGGCCTTGGGGGACGATGGCAGGTGACTGGGGGGGCAGGGCTGACCAGCACAGGTGTCGGGGCGACGCTGAGTGCCAGGCAGGCCCCCGCCCCACCTCCCTGCCGTGTGCCAGCACCAGACTGGTGGGCAGGGCAGGCCGACCTGTGCTAACGCCCCGCCCTCTGCCCTGTTCTCTCGTTCCCTTCCTCTCACTGAATGTGACCGTCACGCTTCGAGACCCGTGTGACCGGCAACTGATCAAAGAGGGCCCGGTGCCGCCCCTGGGTGTAGGTCCGGGGAGCAGGCCCCGGTGGGCTCCCACCTGTGGCTGAGGTTCTTCTCTCTAGAGACTCCTGGCGCTGCTGCTGGTGCTGCTCCATCACTTGTCTGCAAAGCAACAAGAGCTGGGCAGGCCTGACTCTCCTGTGCTGTGTGCACAGAGCGCAGGCTGCAGACTCGGGTTTCACCGCCTCTCCCAGAGAGGCCGCTGTGCGCCCTGGGCTGGGGGGCTCACAGTGAGCTCCCCTCATCCCGTCCCAGGCTTGGACGGCCACTAAGCTTGCTGCCTCCACTTAGCAGGGGCGGGACACCCCTAAACAGGGAGCCCCCCATGAAGGCTCGGGTGACGATGTGGCTGAGTGACCAAGCTTTCCCCTGGGCTGGATGGGCCCCTGGCCTCGGTGGGGCTGTGGCCTCAGCCGACCTGACCTCACACCTCCTGTTCCTACCGCACCTGGCCACGTTCCTGGAGCGATTTTCCGGCACGGTGGGCTGTCAGGGGTCCTGCACACTTCGGAGGCGTGTACTCGTTCTTTTCGGCACAGATCTAGCTGCAGGCTGGCCTCCACTAACAGGCCATCTGGTGCCTCGGTGGCAACCATGCCCGAGCTCCTCACGCCAGAGGGGTTCAGGGGGCTTTGGGAAGCCGGTCGAGTGAGGACACAGACCCACACACGCATCTGTAGACTCTGGGACGGGGACGCTAGAGCAGGAGGGGCTCAAGGAGCCGAGGCGACCGGGGACTGCAGCAGGTCCCCCCGTGGTGTGCCGCCCGTGATGCCTGCTGACGCAGCCTGGGCAGGGGCGCTCTGGCACCGCGCTGGCTCAGTGGGGGTGACTGGAGGCAAGCAGCGGCGTCCGCGTGGCACGGAGGGCGGGAAGGGCGCTGGCAGGGCGCGGGGCTGTGGGCCCACACCCTTCCCTGGCGCCTGGCTCTGGGTCTCCCAAGGAGCGGCTGCTCAGTGAGGGCGGGGGTAACACGTGCCTCTTGTCCAGCTGCTTCCAGCTGAGAGGATGGTTAATGGGGACCATGGTTCACAGCCAGGACCAGTTAGAGGCAAGGAGCTTTCTGGCTCCTGTTCTGGGGTTCCAAGTTTTGGGACCACAGGAAAGCCTTTCACTTTCCTGGACCTCTGATTCCACTCGATAAAATCAGCACAGTTACACCGGTGTCATGGAGTTCTTTTAAGACCTATGCCTGGTACCTAAAAAGCCATGGGAAGGGCCCTTTGGCACGAAAGGCTTGGGCCGGGAGCAGCACCTGCACTGGCCTCTGTCCAAACTGCTGAAGCATGACCCAACCCTCCAGTCTCTCCAGCAGGATTCATATTTAGAAGCCCTCCGCGAAATGAGGATGTTTGGAAATATTTAAAAATCAGGCGTGAACTTATGATCCTGTTTGCGTGAACACGAGACGGTGCTTGTGCGTGGAGCCACCAGCTCACGGTGCAGCCCGGTCGCCCAGCCCTCCCTGCACGGAGGAGTTAAGTGGTAGCGGGGTGCCTCCTGCAGTTCAAAGGCTGACCTCCAGGGGCGCTCCGGCTGCAGACAGCTGACGGCCAGCGACCCTGAGCTAGAACTGCAGCCGGTGGCGGCCCACAGCTTGGACTTGGGTCGTGGGTTTAGATAGAGCACGTGGTGTGTAACCAGCTCTCAGAGAGCAGTGGAAGGTGCGCTCAGGCTCACGGGCCCCTGCGCACGCGTTCTCACGCCTGCTCTGGGCTGAGGCAGCCCCGGGGCCTGGCGGAGGGTGGAGCTGGACCAGACTGGGCACCGGGCCTGGGCCTGCCTCTGGGTGACGGCTGCTTTGGGCGAGCCCTTCCGTTCCCTGAGAGAAGCACATGAACACGCCCCGAGCGCCAGTGCGAGGATGACAACAGGGCAGAGGTGTGAAGCGGCCGTGTCCCTGAGGCTAGAAGACAGGCCTGAGCCGTCAGGAAGCACGGGGATTCCGGAATTCGTACAGAGGGACCTCTGTGAGGAGTCCCCCCTGCCTCTCCCGGCGGGAGGTAAGTAGAGCGAGGACTAACACTGTCGTCCAGGCAGGGTGAACGGGCCTGGAGGGGACTCGGCCGAGTGAAAAAAGACAGGGGAAGACAATACCACGTGACTTCCCTTATATGTGGGCTCTGACGAACAAAATAAGTGAACAAGCTAAACTGGTAAGTGGACAAGCTCACAGGTAAACAGGACCGACTGACGGCTGCCAGCGGGGAGGGGTGCTGGGGGCTAGGTGACAGCAGCAGGGGGCTGAGGAGCACCGCTCGGCAGGCGCAGACCGCAGCACCGGGACAGTCGGGACCGCTGTAATAACCGCGCTGCCCGGGCGCCCGGGGAACATCGCGGCGCCTGCGTGGTGAATGATGCGGCTGTCTGCCTACCACGCTGCACGCCTGCAACTAGTGCAAAATAACGCTGAACGTGAACTTTAATTGAAAAATAAGTTTAAAAGACAAAAAAGAATGGATAATAGTATTATCTTAAAAAAATAAACCAAACCAAAACCCTGTCCAGTCCAGGTGGGAAAACTAAGGCCTGGGACCTGCCTAGGCTCCTAAGTGCCTTGCCAGAGATCACTCGGTCCTCGGTGCGAGGGGGTAGGGGCTGGAGAAAGGAGTTCCTGAGGGGCCTCACGGCTCCCCAGCCCCGCCTGGGGCCCTGCTGGCATCTAGCTGCACGGCCCCAGAGTCACGCCCTTTCCCAGAACCTGGGCAGCGCCCCCAGCGCTGCATGCAAAGCCTCACAGGGGGGCAGAGCCGTGCAGGGCGAGGGCAGCCCAGGTTCCGGCCCTGGCCCTGCCCGTTCCGGCAACAGGATCTGGGGAGGCCCGCCTCCTTGGCCACCATCGCTGCTTCTGTTAACTCCAGGACAGCAGCCCGGCCCTCCCCACAAGGTCTAACACTGTAGGGGCAGCTTGGAGGGGTGGAGGGTGGCGTCCCAGGGCCTGTCCCCGCCGGGAGCGGCCCCTCCACAGGCTGGCCCCATGGGGACAGCAGCGCGGCCGGGGCTCACCCAGGGCTCTCATGCCTCCGCTGCTTTAGCCTTACTGGGGGGCGAGTGGGCAGGGGCTGACATTCTCCAGAGAGGCCCGTGGCACCTGCCCAAGGCCTCCAGCAGGGAGGCCTTCAGACAGAGTGAGAGGAGACGGCACAGGACGGAGCCAAGGCTAGAGCCGCAGTCAGACAGACCCGGGTGGCCTTGGCCATGTTACTGAATCCCTTAGCCTCGTGAAAACTGCCTCCTGCTACGCCAGGAAGGGGCGCACTGAGAGCGAGCAGCACCCAGGACACTGCCAGGCTTGTTGCGGGGGCCGTGGGACCAGGAGGCTTGGGGATCGCCCTGGGAAACCACAGACTGGCAAAGCAGCAATGAACTTGCTCCCTCCTCCTTTCTGGCCAGGCCTGTTCCCCTATCCCAGCGGGGGCCTCTGGGAGTCCCAGCCCTAGTCACTGCAGGGGTGTCCTCTGCTTGCGGAATGGTGCCCCTGGCCACCAGGCGGGCCCCTGCTGGGGGGCGGTTACCTTCTCTGGATGTCCATCTCATCAGGAGAGGGGCCATTCTGCACCTGCCGCTGGGTGGAGGGGCCTGTGGGCAGAGAAGCACAAGGGCACGCTGGTCAGCGGGGCGGAAAGGCCGGCGAACGCACCTGGAAACGGGGCCCCGCCGCGGCTCTCCGGGCGGCCCCACACGCGTAGTCCTGGGCCTCTCACCGCTGTTCCCACACCTGAGTGACACCCCGCCCCAGCTCGCCCTTGCGCTCTTTCTGCGGCTCTTCCCTCGGAGCCCGTAAATGGGATCACATTTTCACGTGGTTCGAATCCTCCCTTTCGGCTCCTAACCCCTCCCTCCTCCCCTCCCAAACCACACTTGCTGCTTCCACTCCCTCCCTTGTCACTGTCCCCTCCACCCTCTAGCATCTGGCCTCTCCACGTCCCACCAAGCTGTTGTAACAAAAATCACCAGTGGACTTGGCACTGCCAAGCCCTGTAGCTCCATTTCCCCCCCACTTTTAAGCAAAGGAACGACCCCGAAGCAGGAAGTGTCAGAGCCAGATCCGGCCCCGGCTGCCTGACCCGCCGTCTGTGACCCTCCGCCCTGCACCTGCACCTGCAGGTCTGCAGCTGGGGGGTGGGGGCCCGCGGGCAGAGGCAGAGGTGGCGGCCCCCGTCCCGGACCCCGAAGGCAGGGCCCAGGGCAGGGGAGGCCTGCGCACGCACCCGCGTTCACACAGGGCTGGTGCTGGGCCACAGTTATAAGGAAAGCCAGGCTTTTGCGCCGGCCGGAGAAAGAGCTGATTGTTCCTTCTCTTGGTGAGCTCAGGGGTCACCCGGGAACTGCAGGGAGTCTCGTGATGGGGGCGGGACTCCAGCTGGCCTCCAGCCTCGCTGGCCAGGTGGGGCAGGGGCTTTGTCTTCTCCAGAATGAGGCGAAGGCAATGTCAGCCTACAACAACATCCTCCAGCTGAGAGGTGAGCGGGCCGTGCCTGGATCCGGGGCATGGCAGGACAGGGGGGCAGGGTCTCAAAGCTCCAACAGACCCTCTGAGTCCGGGACCCCCTCCTGCCCAGCACAGGAACCCTGCGTGCTGCCCAGGCAGGTACTCCTAGTGTAGTGCCAGCAACAGAAGCCACCACCCTGGGTGAGCGCAGGCTTTCCTCCACGGCGGGGCCATGCCCACCCACGCACGCAGGCCCTACTTCCACCGCCAGGTGCGACACAGCACAGGCTGGGTCCTTGTCTCTGCTCGGCAGCCGTTTACAGGCCCGAAAGCAGCTTCCACAGATTCCGCAGTTTCAGACCCTGCTGTCCCGGGCCCTGGCCTCCACCTGCCTCCGCCACGGTCTCCGTGAGCTTCAGCCATGGTTTGCCGCTTTTCCGGCCCCGCTGTGGACGATCCCGACAGGTGTCCGTGGGCCAGCGGCACGGTGACAGGAGGAGAGGCCTCTAGCACTCGAGGAAAGCTCCCTGGGCTGACCAGCCCGACCTGCTGCGTGCTCAGCACCTCTCGCTGCTCCCGCGGACGGCAGGACAGGAGCTGCGGACTGACTCCCTGCAGAGGCGACTGACGCAACGTCCGGTGTGCTGGTCTGGCCCGCAGTAGGCCCACACGAAATGCCGGTTTTCTTTCCCTGTCTCTAAATGCTTTGTTTCGCTTTACGTATTTAATAACATATAATTATGTGCTTTTTAAAAATTTGTTTTTCTGACTATAAATAATATGTAATATATGTTCAGTCTCATAAGATGTTAGAAAAGTTGGTAAGTTCAATAACAAAAATAAACATTCTCAATTGAAACGACCCTGAAGGGACAAGCCCTTGCCTCGCCCACTGGGCCGGGCCAGGCCAGGTCTCGGGAAACCAGAGCAAGAACGCGCGCCCGGCCCTCTTCTCCGTGTACTTCATGCTCATCCTCACAGCACTACCAGACGGCGCCATGAGCACTTGGAGGAGGTGAGCAGACGGCCCAGGACAAGTGCCTTCCTTGCTCGAGGTCTCCCAGGTGGCAGGCAGCAGAGCCACACTCACACGACCTGCAAACACCACTTTCTTTTTCGGGCCCATCGCACTGCGGGGTTGGACGGAGCCGGCTTAGAGAAGTGAGAAGGGAAAACGAAGGCGGTGGCAGGCTGGCCCGTCGCCAGAAGGCCCACGAGTACACCGCGCTGGCCTCAGGGGGTGCGCAGCCCCTGGCTGGGGTCCACGTGGCACAGGGGCCCCCCAACCCTGACCCACGTACCTTGTCCAGGCAGGAGGGGCTGAGGTGTCCCAGCCCTATGTTCTGTGGCCCGGGTTTGGGGCTCCAGAGTGAACTGGACAACCTCCTGGTCCTCAGACCAGGCCTTCTCTGCTGAGCCCATGGCCTGGCTCTGGAGCCTGCCCTCTTCTGGGGACTGTGCCCTGTCCCGGAGACCCTGTCCAGCACCTGGTCTGAGGGCTGGAGCCCACGTGTCCCCTGGCCAGGCCCCGCCTGGGGCCCGACGTCTTATGCTGTCAGGGCAACACGAGCTGCTCGGGGGTCTGCTGGCCCGGCCTGGCCACTGGAACTGCTGCCCACCCCTTGGCCAGGACCCCAGGTGGCAGCCAGCTGCCTACACAGTGGTCTGGGCTGGTCCTGCATTTGGGCCCCTCTTCTGCCTGTTGAGCTGGACTCCTCCCCACCCCTTCCGCCAGCCTGGTCCTCCAGAGGTGGGAGAGTCTGACAGGACCCTCAGTGTCCCCAGGGGCTCTGACCCTTGCACTGGAGACACATTTTGAAATTAGACAGCTGGCATCCTAGACAGAGGGAAAAGACACACTTGCTTGCACAGTGCCTTCCATCCACTCTTAAGCTATTAAGCTATTAAGAAATGTCAGTCTGACCCACGAGCGTCTGCGGCAGAGATCCCCACCGTCCCCCTGGCCTGTCCCCCGACTGGCCCGGCTGCCTCCCTGGCAGAGGCAGGGTGGAGGGAGCAGGAGGAGGACACCCCCCCCCCCAAAAAAGAGCTGTGTATGGTCCCTTGGGAAACCCCTGGGAGTCATTTGTAGGTGCTTCCTCGGTGAGAAAGCCTCAGGGTGGGGCGCTGGGTGCCTGGCTGTCACTCCTGCCTGCCTCAGTGTCGCGTTATCTGCACCCTGTGCGGTGCAATCAGAAGCCAAGGTGGAGGCCGCGCAGTTCCTGTGTCACAGAGTCACCGCCAGTCATGTGTGCCCTCCAGGATCCAGGCGAGGGAGTGGGTGGGGACCCAGCTCCCCCGCCCCCTCCCCCAGGTCTCGTTAGTTTCCCAGTCTCACCGATCCTGTGCCTGAGGCCCGGACAGAACCCACGGCCCCTCCGTCCCCACGGGGCTGCCTCAGCGTCTCCCTGTTGGGTTGACACCTCGGTCTGCCCTGGAGCCCCTGCCTCCACTCTCTCCCCGCCTGCCTTCCACTCCGACATCGCCGCCTGCCATCTCTGGAAACCCCTTACAGGCTCTGCTCCGAGCTCCAGCGAACAGGACCCCAGCCCACCTGCAGCCACGTCTCCTGGGCGCACCTCTCCCTGAGCCCGAGCGCACGCCTGCTGCCCAGCTGTGGCTGCGTGGGCTGCTCAGCCCGCCCAGTTCTTCCTTCACCCGCCGTGTCTTCCGGGCCCAGTCCGCAGTCTCATGCTCCTCACTGCCTGACTTTCCAGCCACATCAGCGTGATCTGAGGTCATGTCTTCTCCACGAGAACGCAAGCTTCGTGGGGACAGAGACCACACCTCTGATCATCCCACGTGGAAGGCCTGGGGCTCGTACAGACATTGGTGTTTTTTATTGAACTGAATTGGCAAGATTAGAGGGGACCCGTGAGGACAAAGCGCAGGTGACGGAATGGGGCTGAACTGGCTCAGATGAAAATACAAGGCTTAGAAGGGTCTCCCCAGATTATGCTTGTCCAGAGAAGAGACCGACAGAGGGAGAGCTCCCCGGCCACACCGGGAACCCACTGCCGCCCAGGGGCCTTGGGCAAGCCCGAGACGGGGCTGTTGACCCAGCCACTGTCCACGACATACTGTTTCTACCGTGGTCTGGGCAGAGGACATGCTCGGGTCTGCACGCAGCTGTGTGCTGACTTCCAGGGTCACCTTCTGTGGCCGTGCCCTGCCCCCTCTATGGCAAACAAACGTATGGCGGACCGCATTGGAAGATCACACTTAACTCCTTGTTCTGCTCCAGACCAGCCTGGCGCCCCTTCCTTGGCAGGGCCCAACCCACGTGGCTGCCCCTCAGCATCCACAGGCCTCTGGAAAGTGAGAATGTGGGCCTGCCTGCCTGCTGCCACCCTGCCTGTCCCTGCCTCGGCGCCGCCTCCGCGGAGTGCCTGGGCGAGGTGTGCGCAAGCAAGGGCGAGTGCCCCCGTCCCAGCAGGAAGGGGTGCCTTCGGGCTCTCGGGGCTGGCATGGTGGGACTTAACCACGGAGGGGCCCGGGGTGGGCCTTCCTCACAGTGGGCTGAGATGCGCCCCCGGCGGGTCACGGCCTGACGGCAGCTGGACAACAAAAAGGGCGCTCGTGCCACTCCAGTCCTCGCCGGGGAAGGCAGCCCCGGTCCTCACACTGCCCCCCACCCCGTTGCCATTCCCGCCCCACTCCTGCCCGGCCTCTTCCGGACCGTTCCTGTTTATACAAACCCCTGCAGAGTGAACTTGGAGCCGGAAACCAGGCTTCTGTTGGAGTTCTGCCACAAACAGTTAAGTGTGGTGGGGAACCCCTCTCTGGGCCTCAGTTTCCAACAGTGAGCAGGATGGAACCAAGGCCACTGAGTTCCAAATCTCTACAGTCTGAAGGGACAGAGAAGGAAACACACAGAATGGTAACAGTGGCTATCTCTGGATGGTGGGATTGTTTTCCTCGTGGTCAACTTCCAAATAAGGCAAAAGAAGAGTGCACTGCCTTGTTATAGAGACACAGATGGCAAAGAGTCCCTCAGAGGCGACAGGCCCCCTCTGCGACTCCACTTCTGTGAGTCGGGCTGCGGCAGGGCCCAGCCCGAGGCAGGCGACACCTCCTCCTGAGAAAGGCCATCCTTCTGCCTGCCCATTAACATTGATGAGGCTCTGGGACAGAGGGACAGGCTGGGTTTCGAGTTAGCCTCCTGAAAAGAAGGAACCTGAGCTCCCAGGAGTTCCAGAGACAAAGGATCCAGCACCTGCTCAGTGAGGCTTGATGGGATTCCTGGCCAGCAAACGACAGCCACCTGGTCTGGGCTGGGCAGAGTCCCAAGCCCCTCTGAGCTCCCCTCCCACTTCACCATCTTTCCGGCTGGCTCCTCTCCTTTCTCCAGAAGGTTCCTCCATTTTGAACTGACTTAGAGCAACACGTTCACATGGGGGCAGCCCTCCCAGGCCAGTTTCCCAGCGTGCCTTCCTATCACGTTTCAAGGTTCCTGCTGCCAAGCAAGTGTCCATGTGGGAATGGAACCTGCGATCTGGGCCTAAGACTTCAGAGCCACCTGGCCAAGGCCACACAGGAATGGGTGGCAGAGCTGGGACCAGTGCCCAAGACAGACGTCTCGCAGCCCAGGGCTCTGTCCGCCCAGGCACGCTATGCCCATCAGCTGCCTGCCCCCATAAAGCCAGGGTAGTGCTGCGGCCCCACCTCCTGAGCTTGGCTCAGCAGCAGACAAACCCTGACAGCCTCCCAAGTTCAATGCCAGTTTAGGTGCTTGTATAGAGTGACCTGGTGAAGTTTCTAGTGCCCTCTGCCCGGTCCTTACCAAGGAGGGCAGGCCCACAGTGGGCTGATAAGTGAGCCAGCTCAGGTACCACCCACCACAACCCTGCAAGAGACTCTCCTCCCTGGGCCCACCGGTTTCCGTGAGACCCCATGGTGACCAATGGTTAGCACTGTGTCTAAGACGCCAGCGCCTACGTGACCCGTGGACCTGGAAGGTCAGCGTGCTCGGACATAGAGACGGCAATCCAGAAAGGGCTAAGGCCCCAGGCCGAGTCAGAAGCCCCTGGTGGCCCTGCATTCAGCACCCACCTGGAGCTCTACAGGGAAAAGGCCTTACCCTTGTGACAAGGATGGGAGGCGGACGCCCGGGGGCTAGTGAGCAGCACCCCTCCCTGATCCTGTCCTCGTGCAGAGGGGTCCTGAGGCCCAGACAAAGGGAGGGACACATCCTAAATGGCAAATAAGCAGCTAGAACTCAAGTTTCCCAGCTTCTAGGCCAGGACAGGGCCACCCGCTCAGGCTGTGGTCCTCAGGCCCATTACTTCCCTAGTGAAATAGCTCCTCCCCCTCCCCTAACAAGCTCCTTTCAGGACACACAAAAAACCCTAAAGAGAATCTCAGAATAAAGCGCAACAAAAACCTGTGGCACCTTTGTGACAAAGCTCCTTTGCATCATCGTTGTGAGCAATCTGCTCAGCTGTCCAGGGCAGGGCCTATCAGGACTATCCTACAGACGAGGAAACTGAGGCTCGGGGAGAGCGAGTGATGTGCGCAAGACCACATGCGTCTCAAGTGACAGGAGCCCACACGTCCCAGTGCCCAGTCTGCATGCTGCTGCTTCTGCCTGCCACTCCTGCAAGGCCTGAGTGCAAATGGCAGCCTAGCCTGCTGCTGGGCCAAGGGCAGGTACTTGGCCCCAAGACCCAGAGCTCTTGCCCCCCCGCCCCCCGGAGAAAGAGAGAGGCCCCGAGGGGCGGGGCAGGAAGGGGAGGGGAGCCCCGTCACCTACAGTTCACTCTGCAAAGCACGGTGCAGTCGCAGTGGCAGAAGCAGAAGCAGTGGAAGGTCCACTCCCTGCTGACCATTACGGGCGGGCCCCTGGGCGCAGTCCGGGAGGCACGCTCCTCGCATCCTGGACACTTACCTCTCCTTCCTCAGCCGCCTGGCTCCTGCAGTGGGAAACCGATCCACGGCGCCGTCAGATGGGCTTCCTGCTTCAATCTTTAATGCGGCTTCCCAGCTAACCTATCAGAACCCTCCTGTCTACCCGATTCCAAAGTGCGCAGGGGGCCCCTGGGGAGGGTCTGCCAGGGGAAACCTCCTGCCGCGCTCTCCTCTTGTCCCCTGTGGGTGATGGGATGAGACAGGGTGGGCACGGAGCCAGGGGGAACAGGTGACGGGCCAAGGGGAGAAGCCCGGGGCGCCGTTAGGCACGGCCGCCACTCCCCCGGGCTCTGTCCAGGCGTCCCGGCCGGCTGTCCCCTGGCCTTCCTGTCCTCTCCATCGTGCCTGCTGCTCTCTTACCCCGTTCCCGCTAGTCCTGCTTTTGTTTCTTGTTTATTTGTAACCAGCCCGACAAGCTCCAAGGCCTGCAGGTGGTGGATCCTTCAACCTGCCCGCAGCCTTGCTGCCGTCACATGTGTGGGTGCAGTGGCTGTTCCTTCCGTGGGAGGCTCATCTGCGCGTTCTGAGCTGGCGAGCCTGCAGGGCCCACTGGGGTCACCCAGGCCCCAGGCCGGGGCTCTGTCCCGGTGGCGCACGCCCTGGCCCCTCTCTGGCCCACGCTGCAGCTGCTGTTTGGGACAGTCAGCGGAGCGCTCCTTGAGAGTGGAGCCCACACTCGCCCCTCCCTGGACCTCGGCGCCCCGCGGAGAACGTCTATGGGACACGCCCCGGCTCGGCAGCATCGCCAGCACCTTCTCACAAAAGCGATGCCTGCCTCCCAGTCTGACTGTGGTTTCTCCTGCTCTCCACCCTCTGCCTGCCCCCAGGACAGGCTGCTGTTCCTGCCACCTGTCTCTCAGGTCACCTCCTCTGCCCTGCTGCCCAGATCCCAGCTGCGCGCGCTCTCCCTGGGAGGCTTCCCAACATCCTGAGCTGGCCTCTGCCTGGGCTCGTGCCTGTGGGCCACGCTTTCACATGGAACATGAGAAAGCCCAGCACCTCTATGCTGTTCCCCAGTAACTTGGGGTTCCCGCTGGCTCCTCCAGGAAAGCCCGACTTGCCACTCCTCCAGCCCCTGTCCCCACCAGGGACCCACTTGGGCCAGGTACCATCTCCCTTACAGTTGCCCACATGGATACGGACTGCTCCCTTTTCACCTCCCTGGACTAAAATGCAAATGTGCAAAATAGGCAGGCATCCGCAAGGGGCAGTACTGGGTTCCAGAGGACTACGCCCCCGCCTCACTGAGGAGGAAGGGCACCCGAGGGAAGCCTGGCACTTCCTCTCTTGGGCTTGGGCTCATGCAACTGCCTCGTGCAGGTCCAAATCTTTCCACGGATGATTAACATATGGACTCCAGTGGGCTTCGGGACCTTGAGCAGCTAGTCACTCACTGTCCCTCTTTGGGACTTAGTCCCCTGCCCCCACCCGCGGGGCTGAACTAGGGAGGTAGCAGGCCCCCGACTGACTGCTCCCCAGCCTCCGGGCCCTGTTCTGTGCCCAGGGACTTGGAGCCACGTGGAGCTAAACTGAGCCCTGGCTCTGTCATTTACTCTTTGATCTTAGGCAGGTTATTGAATCATTTTAACTCTATTTTCCTGTCTGAAAAAATGACAAAAGCACCACTGGCCTTGGCGGGCGGATCAATGACGTGCTAGTCTCAGCCTAGAGTCGGACACAGTGCAGCCCAACAATGCCTGTTTCCTTCCTCGTTAGGTAGTTCTGAGCAATTAGCATCTTGTATGCGTATCCATCACATTCAATAAAAAAGATTTTATTTATTTATTTTGAGAGAGAGGGGAGGAAGAAAGAGAGGGAGAGAAACATCAACGCGTGAGCGATACATTGATTGTTTGCCTCTCACACACCCCCAGATGGGGACCTGGCCTGCAACCCAGGCACGTGCCCTGACTGGGAATCGAACCGACGACGACCTTTTGGTTTTCAGGCCGGCGCTCAATCCACTGAGCCACACCAGCCAGGGCTATTGAATCTCATAACACATCCCACAGAGGGGCCAGGACAGGTGCCTAGAGAGATTAAAAGCTTGCCTGCATCAACTTAGCGAGCGGCGGCCAGAACCAGAAGCAGGGTTTCGGCCTCCAATCCCACGCTGTCATTATTAGCGTCCTGTCTCTTCAGCGGTTACTCTACCGCGGGCTGTGCTGTGAAAACTGCCCAAAGGAGAGGCCTCAGGAGCGGTACCCAGCGCTCAGAAATCCAACTCAGGACCTGCCCGCCAGCCGCAGACCACTTCCGCTTCGAAGAGCGGTGTGTGTCAGGGAGAGGCAGCTGGAGAAGCCGGGGGTGAAGCTGCAGCCAAGGTGGGGGTCAGGCTCGGCACGTCTGTGTTAACTCTCCACTTCCTGCCGGAGAAGCCACGGCGGCTGGGGTCTGCCCACAGCCTTCCCTCCCCTCCAGGCGGGCAGTGCCCACACCCAGCAGGGTGCAGACCCCGGCCGGGCCGCCCGTCCCCCCTCTAGCTGCTGGGTGACCCAGGAGGGGAGGAGTGACGTTTCAACATCAGTGTTTGCAACAGGGAGTCAGGAGGGACAAGTGCTACCAAATGAGGCCGGCTGCATCTGAACCCCGATTCTGCCAGAGTCCAACTTTCAGGGCGAGTTTTCTCTGTCTATGAGACCAAGGTCTTTCTTGGCTGACAGGACCCATAAGGCTCTTTTTCACACCAGGAGCCTATTCATTTGTTAATTAAATGTATTTGTTTCTTCAATAAGTGCTTATTCTCAAGTTTTTACGCCAAAGGAGGGAAGCAATGGAGGGAAGTTATTCCCAGACCAGCTCTAAGGACGTGCTGTTGATGACACTGGCCGCTCCTGCCTCTGCCAGAGGCCGCCCACGGCCTGCCCTGCCCTCCTGCACCGGAGCGGCCCCTCCAGCTCGGGGGTCGGGCACCGGCAGCCTGGCGTGCTCTGGGGTATGTGGGGAAGCAGGGCATCAGTTCTGCTGGTAAATAATTCAAAATAGGGAAATAGTCATAGAGTAGAAAATAAAATCTGCACGAGTTTTTATGACAGACTTCCAAGGACTCTGGAGACTGGGGGGTCTCTTTCGGCCACACCACACACCAGAGGACAGGCAGCCGCCTGGCTGACATCGAGGCCCTAGGTCACACTCTGAGCGAGGCCTCCAGCTGCGCTCCAGGAGGTCGCCTGCATTTTCCCGTTTATTCCTTTCCTGCCTTCCTCTGGCAGCTCCTCTGTAGCACAGAATGCCCCATGTCCGCCCGCAGCCCTGCCACCTGCCCAGAGGACGCTCCTCCTCCGAGCGCTGCCTCCTCCTGGGGCTGGAAGGTGCTTGCTCGCACCCTAAGAGGGTTACCCTGCATGTCCGCGTGCACGGGTCCATGTCAGCTTCTCAAACCGACCTGACAAGCCGTTCTTTTCCCTCCACGGGACGCGTCAGAAAGTGGAGTCTCGAGGCATGAGCCAGCCCTGTGACGGGGTGGGGGTGGGGTCATCAGCCAGTGCTCTTCCATCCACACCCTTCGGCCACCCCACAGGGCGCTGTGCTTCTCCGAATGGGAGCAGGCAGGCACATTCCCTGGGCACAGTGGTCCCCGCGGCCAGTGGCCGGGCCGAGCCATCGCTGACCCCATTTAGGAAGAAGTCATGGCTGTAGCACAGAGCCCGAGCGGGGGAGGCCGAGCCTGGAGCCCGAGCCTGGAGCCCTGGGGCCTCAGAAAGCCGCAGGCCAGCTGGGGACCTGCCAGGCCCCCCTCCAAGTCCCGACAGGAGCTGTGGTTCCAGGGCAGGGATCCCACGCTGTGTGGGGCCTTGGGGGCTCCTTCCTCACAGGCCCAGGGGAGTCTAGGCTCTAGAAGGCCGCCCTGCAATACCTGGCCCTGCGTGTGCCTCGAGCCTCACCCCGCCGCCAGCAGGAGCAGCGCCCCGGAAACGGCACCCGACCCCACCGGCTCCCTGCGCCTGCGCACGCCGCGGCCTCTCCACGGGCCGCTCCTGTCTTCTCGAACTGGCAAACTCGTACCCGTCCTTTAAGGCACAGGCCGGCACCCCCAGCCCGGGGCTCCCCGACAGCCCTGCATGCCAGGCCCTGTCCTCCCCACCCGACTGGTCCCCGTGAACGCAGGGGCCACGTCTCCGTGTGCTGGCGCCTGGCTCCAAACAGACGCTCGGCCAGTGTCTGCTCCTTCTCTCACTCCCAGCCGCCACTGAGCGAGGCGCTGGGGACACAGCTGTGGACAACGTGCTCCCTGGACTTGGGTTCTGGAGAGGAGCCGTGGGGGAGGACCCAGCAGGGAAGAGAAGTGAAGTGGCAGGTGGGTGGGTGTGAGCTCCGACTGGTGACGCGTGAGCAAAGAACATCCTGGGCGGAAGGGACATGGGGTGTGAAGGCCCACGCCAGGCGCATGCATGGCCTGCTCGGCAGAACAACGAGGAGGCCGGTGTGACCGGAAGCGAGGGGTTGAGGCATAGAGGGCAGAGGGCCTGAGTCAGGAGGCAGCCATGCGAGGCAGGTCCCTGCAGGCCTCGGTGAGGGTCTGCATTTGGTTCGGAGTGAGACTGGAAGTCCCTGGAGAGCCTCGGGTGAGGGCTGCCCGGCCCTGGGGAGACCTGCTTGTGTGCTTGCGTGGAGAACAGCGGGTGGGCTCTGGTGAGCACCCGGCCCCCTGCTGCACGACTAGACAGACGCATGAAGGCTGGGAGCGGACAAGCAGGCAGGGCAGGCCCTCAGGTGCTCACCCCCCCACTCCAGACATGCAAGCTGTGGCCCAAGCTCAGCCCTTGGGCTGCTGAGTCCCTGGGATGGTGACTAAGATATGTGAGCGGGCTCTTACCATGTGTGAGCTAAACCTGGCAGAATGCACACCTGTGAAGTCATCATTCTTTAGGAAAGATGTTATAGATGCTGAGTGAAAAAAAGAAAATAGGTCAAATGCCTGGAACAATCAACCCGTGACCGAGCTGGGCTACGATGTACAGAGCTTGGCAGTGGCCACGGGCTGACCAACATCTCTTAGAGAGGCGATCTGGTCCAATGGGCAGAGACCTGGACTTGGAATGAGGAGCCTCACCGCTGTGGCCTTGGGCAAGTCCCTCACTGCTGCGAGCCCTCGCTCTTCGTCCGTGAGGTGGGGACAATTCCCAACGCCTCCTTCAGTCTCGGGAGGATGCTGTGAAGACCACTTGGACGAGGTGCACACACAGCAACGCGCGGGAAGGCGGGCGCGCGCACTACGGAAGACCTGCTCCCTTTCTTAAGGAGCACGGCCATTAGGCCCTGGGGGGCTACCGCTTCTTCCCACGCTCGTCCTGACTCTGGCCGCGTGGAGGGGTGAGGTCTGAGGACAGTCTCTTGGGACTGGGCGTTCCAGCAACACCCTGATATTTGTTTGTCTTTAGTCCTCATCTGAGGATATTTTTTGATTTTTTAGAGACAGAGTGAGAGAGAAAGAGAGGGAGAGAAACAGCCATGTGAGAGAGAAACAGCGATCGGCTGCCTCCCACACCCGTCCTGACCGAGGACTGGACCCACAACCTCGCTATGGATCCTGACTGGGAACCGAGCCCTCAATCTTTTGGGGTACAGGAGGACGCCCCAACCAGCTGAGCCGCCTGGCCAGGGCTCAGCCTGGTTTCTTATGGTGCCGAGAGCTCAAAGATCACATCCTCGTTTGCGTTACTGCCTCAGCTTCACGCCCTTGCTGGCGGATATTAAGTCCACTTCAACGGTGAGGACACCAGGGCCCGGGGTGGGGGAGCGGCTTGCTGAAGGCTTCGCAGCTGCTACGAGCGACAGCCTGGAGCACAGCCTGGCGCCCCGTCACCCGCCCCCGAGCCTGTGTCACGCTCGGGCACCGGTGCTGCCCACAGACGGCTTCCCGCACCGGCCGCCGTGCCCAGCCCTGGCAGCGCTCTGCAACGGGCCAGGTGCCGGCTCCGGCCTGGGCTGCGCACAGTGTCCAGCCCGTCTGCGGAAAACTAAAAGCCTCGGGCAGTGTCCTGTGACGTCCGGGAGACAGCCCTGGGGCCGGTGGGGGGAGCAGGCCTCTCCGCTCCAGGACGATGGCGGGCCGCAGGGTGTTCAGAAATTAGGGGCCCCCAGGAGGGACCCCAAGTCCCACCAACGTGCAGAGAGAGACCCTCTCCTGGGACCACTAAGTCAAGATCTGCTTGTGCCACCAGAATGCCCCTCCCCACCTGCCCTCCACACCTGCGCTCGGCCCTGCAGGTCCGGGCCAGGCCCAAGCAGCCCGGCCACCTGGTGTCCCAAAGCACGGGCTGCCGGCGTCACCCCTGGAGTCGCTATGGTTAACTTTCCAAATACACAGATATGTAAGCAACGTTAAATAGCTTCGGCAGTGTACAGGCGGCAGAGAATGCTCACAAACATCGTCTCATGCACTCCTCACAACACCCCTGTGAGGTGGGAGCGACAAACCCATTGTACAGATGGAGAAACCGAGTCCCAGGAAGCTGAAGTGACTGTCCAAGGGCACCAGCTGCATTTGAGCCAAGGTCGGTCTGAGTCCACACCCGATGCGCCCAGACCTCAGAGGCCCAACAGCTGCGGGGCGTGTGCGCAGGGCCACGGGCGGGGGCAGGCGTGCTCCTGTCGGGGCGGTGCGAGGCGGGCCAAGGTGACGGGTGCGATTTCTGTGTGAGACAGTTCCGTTTGCCATGTCCCTCAATCACAGATAGCACCCCTCACCTTGCGCCCAGTTTCACAGGCTGGCGAGCGGCGCTGGCTCGGGAACGGCATCTCGGTCTGCAGGGAGCGCTGTGACGGCAGGAGGCGCCAGGCTGGCGGACACACAGAAGGGACACGGGAGCGAACCGGTGCGCGGCCCCCACGTCCCGAACACCTAGGACGCGACAGCCCTTCTTCAGGGCGCCTGCCCTCGAGGGGCTCCCAGTCTAGATCGCAAACCACGAGCTGCAGCCCTGCAGGGTGATGGGGTGATGGCCTACGGCGTGTGGGCGCGTGGGCGGGCGGGCGGCAGACGGGCAGGGGCTCTGGGGCAGGAGCACGGCCGGTCCCGCGTGGCGCAACACAAGCAAGGGGGGCCCTGAGATGAGGCCGGAGCCAGGCCACCGAGAGCCTTGTCGGCGTGACCGTGGGTCTTCAGAAAGGTCACGTGAGAAGTGCCAGCAGGGAGGACAGATTAAAGAAGGGGAGAGAGGCTGACCAGTGAGTGTCCTGCCCCAGCCCTTCGAGGGGAGACAATGAGTGTACGGGGCTGAGGTGGTGCAACCCCAGCGCAGGGCTGGGGGCTGCGCTGAGGCCCCTGACCCGGCAGGGCCCTGGGTCTTGGTTTGCTCCCCGACCTGACGTGGATGCAGCAAGAGCTCACAGGCTAGACTGAGGGCTGGTTTTCGAGGGGCCTGTGACAAACAGGACCCTGCGTGACTTCCCAGCCTGACTGGGGGCACGGGGTAACAGGATGCACCGTGTTCACCGTCAGGACGGAGGCACGAGCCAAGCCCTGCGGGGTGCAGGGGAGGGGGATCCCGTCTCGTGGCTGGAAAGGCCTCACCGCATCCAAGTGCAGCAGGAAGTGAGAGGGGACAGCGGGCTGGGGCACTGACACGTGGCCACGGGCCCTGGGAACTCGGCCGGAGGGCAGCGAGGGCCTGCCTGGCGCCCCAGGGTGAAATCTCCCGGCAGAGGCCGCGCCAGAACCAGCCGGCCTGGCGCTCAGGAAGCGGCCGCCAGAGGGCAGTCGGGAGCGGGAGCAGGACGCTGTGTGGGGGTGCGGGGGGGGGGGGGCAGCGTCCTCCCGCTTTCAGGTGGGTGGTGCTGGGCCTACTTTCTGTGTCTCAGGTAAGACAGCCCAGGACTTCTTTTTCTTTAGGAGAAAAAGGTAGGTGATCGTCAACAGAAAGGTTTATGAGGAGCAAAATTCAGCCCCGACTCTACGCCTCTACGACGGGGGCAAGGTGCGGAAATGGCTGTCTGTCTCGGGGTCCCTGCCTGGCTCCTTCCCACTGAGTGTGGGTGCTGTCCTGGGCATCGGCTAAGCACACGGACACCAGGAGAGCTGGGAGAACGTTTAGCGCCCCACACCGGGAGAGTCATACCTGAAATACACCCACGATGCTACTGCAAGCAAACCAACTAAGAAACAGCTACGCTGTTACAATCCGAGAGGCCGACGAGAACGAGCCCTTCACCGTGTTTTAATTCGCCCCAGGCGGATTTCCACTGAGCCACCAGGTTTCTTTTTTTTTTTTTTTTTCCAGGGACCCAGTGGGTACTAAAAAGTGAAACGATTCTGGTTGCATCAGGGTGTGGACCCTTGGAACTCTTCCAAATGACCACTTTGAAATTCACTGCCTTCCACCCAGTGGAAACGGATTGCTCCGTCCCTGCCCCCACCCCGGCCCCAGGCCCCTGGTCCATCTGCTGTTCCCAAGTTATATCCTTGATAATAAAATAGTAATCTCATAAGTAAACTGTCTCGTAAGTAAAATGAGTTCTGTGAACTGATCTAGTAAAGTGCCTGAGCTCCACGAGGGGGTTGTGGGAACCTCCGATTTAGATGCACAGGGGACAACCTGGCTCTGCTGGCATCTGAAGTAGGAGGGTGGGGCGGTAGGGGCAGTCTGAAACAGCCCTTAACCCTGGGAAACCCTGGTGTTGGAAGCGAGGCCCGGAGGACAGAGGGGAGTTGGGGGGAGGCGTCCTTCCCACCGCGCCACGTTGCCCCTGAGTCTGGATGGAAGAAGGACAGCGGTCTCGTCCCAGCTTCTCTCCAGGACTGGGCCACCTCTGGAGCCCCTCTCCGGTTTAGTGTCCTTGGCTGAGATGGGCAGACATTGTGTATCCACATGGCACCACCAGGGGACACTCAAATGAGACCTCAGATGTGATGCCAGAAGGGACTAGTCCATTGTCACAGACCTTCCTGTCCATTGTTCCAGACACAACGGCCCCCTTTCATGAGACACACATTTTGGAATGTTCCCTGCATTATCCTGAAGTGAAATTCATGGATTACATAACCTACGTACATAAATTAGAAAAAAAATAATGCCTTCAGTGAACTATGCAGGGGAGATAAGAAGTAGCGCGTAATAAAACATTCTGAAGCCCTGGCTGCTGGGACTCGGTGGATTGAGCGCCGGCCTGTGAACGAAAAGGTCACTGGTTCGATTCCCAGTCAGGACACACGCCTGGGCTGCGGGCCAGGCTCCTAGTTGGAGGCGCACAAGAGACAAGCACACATTGATGTTTCTCTCCCTCTCCCTCTCCTTCCCTTCCCCTCTCGCTATAAACAAATAAATAAATAAATAAATCTTAAAAAACAAACACACCCCTACAGAGCGTACGTCTCAGCTCAGACACTAGGAGATGTAATCAGAGGTTTGCACCTACTCACAGAGAACGCTGATGCTATAAACAGAAAACAATTCCCGTGAAGTTACAAACTAAAAAAAAAAAGCTTTTTCTTAAAAGACTTCAGCTCTGGCCCAGATGATTAAGTCTTTCAGCTACATGCACCGGGGACACGCAGAATAAGCCCTCGTGGAGCAGGGCTGCCCGTCACATCACGCAGCGTGCAGCCCCTCCTCCCCACGCCAGCGGTCCCCGTGGAGAGCTCCTTGTCCAGTGACCCCAACGCCTGTCAGAGATAAAACATGTCTGAAGCCATGTGCGAGGCGGTGGCTGACAGGGCCGTGAACCAGACCCCTGACTTCCAGGCCGGGTTCTTCCCACGCACTCAAGTGAACGCCAGAGGCGAACTGCCCAGAGATCTCAGACTCTGTGGCAGGGTGGCACGGGCCTCAGCTGAATGGGACATGGCCCTCCCGGCCCCACTCCGTGCGCCTCAGGAGCCTTCCTTACCCCCCACCTCCTCACACTTGCATCCCGAGGCAGACATGCCACCTCGTCCCCAGGTGAAGAAGCTGAGGCCCAGAGAGGCACCGGCGGCTGCCAGCACGGTCAGCCCCAGAACCGGTCTGCCACCTCCCCGCCACCAAGGCCACGTCCTGCCAAGCACCCGGGTGTAGCTCATCCGCAGCACATGGAGAGGGCCACGCTGGGCCTTCTGGGGCCTTCTGCCCGGCCAAGACCCCGGAGGACATCGAGACTTACAGAAGCCACTTCGCAGCAGCTTGGGAGGGAGGGATATTTATTCTCCATCCCTGAGCCTGAAGCGTAGCACATGAGACCAGACCCCTTTGTCAGCAGAGGTCGCACATACTTTGGGAGGAGGGAATGACGCGGGGTCACTACAGGTGCGAGAAGCCTGCGCTCCTCCAGCCTGCGCCGCACTCCGTTAAAGCTACCGCTGAAAACAAGGGGAAAACGAGCGCGCCCGTTAGAGCGCAGACACACTCCCCTGCACTAGGCGACAGAGACGCACGTTAGAATGATGCGCTTGCCTTCTCTCCGTGTTCACTGCGGGGCACTAGATACTCACGCCTAGTGCCGGGGCTGTCCTGAGTGTGGGGCAGAGCGTAAGCCAGCACCCCCTTCTGGAAGGCATCTGGGCAAGAGATACGAAGACTTAAAAATGTATACATTGTTTGGCTCAGAAGTGTGCCCAAGAATAACTGGAGTAAGATGAACACACGCGATACAAAGCATACACACAAACACCAACACAGAGAGAGCCCTCTGCTACGTGAAGGTCATAGTGAAAACCGGGGCGGAGCCACACGCTGAAAAGCAGAAGGCCGGTTCAGGTAGGCACCTCTTCACGTGGCAGTCAGGGCACTGCTCGGGCCACTTAAATGGTGCGTCGACAGACTTCCCGACGTGGAAGACACTCACACCGCAGTGCGAAGGGAGGCGTGCCGGTAGGAGACAGGAGGCAGAGGCGGCTCCTGTGGCAGTTACTCATTCCTGTGTGAACGCAGGTGTTTGGAAGGATGGAGCGTCACTAGTCACCTCTGGGCTGGAGGGGCAGAGGTACCGTTGGCTTGTCCGCGTTTGCTGCTTTTCAGTAATAGACAAGGACTGCCTCGCTCAGTGACCACGGCGACGTGGGGCCTGCCTCCTGCATGTGCTGGGCCCTTCCGAGGTCAAGGACGTCCCACTGCTCCAGTTTCTTCACAGGGTCTTACCTGCTCCTAGCAGTGGGCCTGGTGACGATGTCAGAAGATCAGATCTTACAAGGGTCAAGGCCTGTCTCTTCCACGCAGAAGCGAGGCAGCAAAGACAGGGCTCTGCCGGGTCCATTCTCTCTCTAGAATATGTCAGAGTCCTGGCTTGACAGTGGCCTCGCTAGCTGGAGAGGCAGGAAGGACCGAAGACCAATTGTGGCCTCTGCCTGTTGTCAGCACGCAGACCGCACGACCTGGTGAATGATGGAATTCTGGGTCTGACTCCACTAATTCTTTGGCTGTGGAATTACAGGAAAGTCACGTCCCTCTCTGAGCCCTGGTTTCCTAACCTACTGACATTATCTGGAGACTCACCTCCAGGGCTGTTATGAGACTCAGGTAAGAGAAGGGGGATGGGAACGCTGTCCAGCACTGAGTCCTTGGCATCTGGATGGTCTGAGCTGCTTCCAAGGTTTGTATCTGTGTCTCCTATCTGGCCGGTCTGGAAACCCAGAGGCGGCCACACTGGTGTGTCTGCCCACACACAAGGATGGAGACATGGGGACGCTGAGCAGGACCCAGCCCGCGGAGACCCTGCGCTTAGAAAAGACCAGGCACTGAAGGTGTGAGCCCCATCCAGCCCAGAGCAGGCAGGAGAGGGAGTCGCAGGTGAGTGTGGCCGAAGTGCCAGACCCCACACTGTGCCCTGGAATCCTCTCCACCCCTTTGTAAGAGGGACCTGTGACCACACTATACACACAAGGACGTGGAAACTCACGGGAGACAACCACGTTTAACAAGACCAAGAGGGAAAGAACCAGTGTCATTTGTGCTCTTACGACACGCCATGCACTAGACACCAAGAGCTTCATCAACATTTCAGATTTGATCTCCCTAACAACCCTAGGGGGTAGCGGTCACGGCCCCAAGGCCACGGGTGGCAGAGACACTTAATGTAACGTCTCGCTGCCCCCAAACAAATGCTTCCTCACTACAGCAACCTGCCTCCCACCGAGGAAGGGAGGAGGGGGGCGATTTCCCGAGGGGGGATTTACCAGGGGACATCACAGTCAGCCCAACAGGAGGGTGGGGGAGAGGCCGCCCGGGCTGAGTCCCCGACGGCAGGGGGGCCGACCGGCGTGGCACAGCGGCCCCTGGCGTCACAGGGGCAGGAATGCGGCAGACGCAGACCGCACGCAGTGCACACAGAGCCGCTGGGACTGCGGAAGCCCTCTGCGCCCCAGACCTGACGCCCTGGCGGTCCCGGCGGGGAGGGGCCCGGAGCCCTCCCCCGGCCACCCACCCAGACGGGCTCGACACCAGCCTCACTCATGCTGGGACCCCACCCAACCCTGACAAAGACACTGGTCCACCCAGTGGAAGTTCGGGCTCGGACTCTTGAGTTACTGCCTGATGCTGTTAAGTTAATTCCTCCTAACAGGGAGGTCACAGCTTTCTTCTGTGAAAACAAAGTGGATTAACTGACTTGCCTGAGAGTCTATGGCGAATTAAATAGACTAACTAGCTTCATTTAATTTAAGCAGTTGCTGTGGAAGAGTCCGTGGTCTGATTCAGTTAAAACGCTTTTCTTCTGTTTTTTGCCCCTAACACATCCACACATGCAGATAAAGGGGAGCCGAACTCTCATGTCCGGGGGCAGGTGAGGCAGCTCAGATCGGAACTTCTAACTCAGCTCACGTTACTGCGAAGTTCAAGGCTCTCGGGTGAAAAAACTGTGACTGAACATTTATTTGGCACCCACAATGTTTCAGGCCCTGCGCTGGCCACGCCACACGCCGCCGTGGGTGAGCGGCTCCCTCACCACGCACCCCAAGGTCACAGCAGAAAACCCACCCTGGAGCCACGTCACGGTGGGAACGCACTCTGTGCGTACCTGTTCTGTCCACAACCCATGCGAGGCACGGCACACTCAAAGCATGATTTTTACCTACTTAACAAAAACTCCCCTATGTTTAAACCAGGTCCCGTGGCTGCAGTGTAGCAAGGTGACAAGGTGTTCAAAAGCCACCTCCACTGAGGTTCGAAGTACCGTGTCTCCCCACCTCCCACCCCAACTGTAGCAGCGGCAATAGCAGTGACAGTAGTGACACCCACACCGCTAACACGGGCCCTATGTGTCCGTCAGGCAGTCTGCGGAACACCTTACGTTCTAGCTCACTGAAAGGTAAAAGTAACCCCATGCTCCGCCCCTTTATAGATGAGGAAACAGGCACAGAAAGATGAAGTCCCTTCTCCAAGGGCTCCTCCCAGAAGCAGGACCCCCGCCCAGCAGTGGGACTCCAAGCCGGGTCTGGAAGGCCGAGGCCCCGCCACGGTCAGATCTGCAGCCCAGGGCAGGGCCGTGTCTGTCCATGCCTGTCGCCCACGCCCTCGATGGCCCCGGTCCTCCCTTCGAGCCAGCACCGCGGAGTCCCAATGAAAGCCGCACGCGTTTCTGCTCGTTGCCTTGCCTGCCCGGCTCAGGCGCGTCTCTGCGAGCACCCGCCCCGGCCCTGTCTGCACCAGGCACCAGGCGCGCCCCAGCCTCCCAGGTCTTTGGGGCCTTTCGCTGCGAGTCCCCACCCCTTCCGGCCGCCCAGATGGGCAGTCGCCCTCAGGACCCTGCTCACACCTCACAGGCCACGCACCACAGGGCTGTGTCACTGGCAGGCTAGGGACCTGTCTACTCCCAAATACGGGGTTCCCTGAGGGCAAGGCTCCTCTGCGCACTTCCTGTGTGGTCTGCCTGCGGGTCCTCACACTCGGAAAACACGCAGCAGGCGTGTCAGGCACGTCAGCAACTGACTTAGAAAATAAGCCGTTGCTCGCCCCCTCCCATCTCTGCCAAGCGCGCGTCCGGGACATGGAAGCAGGGCGGCCAGTGTAAAACCGGCCTGGGCGCGCGGCTTCAGGAACCCAGCCGAGCAAATCCGCGGCTCACAAAGGCAGGAGATGCCAGCGTCACCCCCTCTTCTTTCAAACTGGAGTCAGGTGGCAGCGTGCGCGCGAGCCCACGGCACATCAGCCCGGCGGGGACGGGGGGGGGGGGGGCGAGGGCGCCTGCAGGTGGAGCGGGGGCCGGGAGAGGAGCGCGGCCCGGCCTGCGCAGCGCCCCGCTTACCTCCTTCCTGGGAGTTCATGATGTTCAGGGCGAACAGCATGGCGTTGGAGAACGTGGTCGCCTCCTCCTTGCTGGCGAAGTTCAAGCCGTAGACCTGGCGGGCGTCGCGCCACTGGTGGAAGGTCGGTGTTGCCTGATTGTACTTCAGCCCTTTCACGATTGAATAATTGATCACAACCTGGAAGGAAAAGAGAGAGAAACACGCCTAAATAAATAAAAGGTAAGTGAGCTGGAGGGAGCTGCCATGGGGCAAGGATATTGTGTCCCCTGGGGCTGCCAGAGGACAGGCGGATGGGGGTGGGGTCGCCCAGGCAGCTTCTTAACACGATCTTCGGAACACTGAGGGGCCAGAGACCGGTGACTTCATTTCACTATAACGCTGTGTGGTCCCAGCCTCCAGATGGGACCTGAGCTGGGAGTCAGGTTCCTGGGTCCTGGCCCTGCTTCCCAGCTGTGTCACCTACGGTGGTCACCGCACGTCTCCGGGGCCCAGTTTCTCCCCTGATAAAATGGGGATGACACTCTTGGCTCTACTGCCCTCACGGGATCACTGCAAAGGTCACACTGTGGTACATCTTATCTAGACTTCTACACGCAAAGAGCCTGAAGGACAAGGGTCTTTCCAAATTAGTATTCACGCCTCCTAGAACCCTCTGCATAGTCTCTAGTACTTGAAATGCATTAATAAATGGGTTATTAGTTAAAAGTATCACTTGGAAAAGTTAAAATGTGCCACACTAATAAATAGCGTTATTACTATCTTTATATCAAGAAATATCAATCAATCAATCAAGAAATATCAACTGACTGCCAGGATCAATGCCAGGCCCGGTAGGGAAAGCCACAGAGAAGACCAGACAGGATCCAGACATTCAGTGCTTACAAGCAGGCGGGATCCCACGCCGGCCCGCCTGACCTCTACACTTTGCTCCTTCAGACATTTACAATTATTTAGCAATTGGGGCTCATTGAAGGCGTGGGGGCCTGGAGCCGTTATTCTGCATCCCTTCCTGTCCCCTCTGCTCGGAGTCACGTGATGTAACATCACGGAACTTACCAATCATCAGTTTTCTGCTCTGTAAAACAGGTAGGAACGGGGTACGGCTGTGGCCTGGCCCCCTCGAGTGTAGCATGTTGGGAGGATAAATTCTGCATGTGAAAGCACCTAACTCAGCTGCTGGCACACAGCAGGGCTGTGGGGAAGTGTCAGTGAGAAACGGGAAGTCCCCGTGATGGGAGCACTTGTACACATGCAAGCCGGGTCTGGCTGGTGGGCTTTGCAATGTCGTGGGGAGGGCTTAATTCAGGAGAGGTACAAGATGATTTCTCAGGTCTCCCTGGCTTAGTGGCTCCAGGGTTCGTGGCCTGAAGTTGCCCCCTGCTCCCCCCGCCCCAGTCAGGAAGGGATTCAGAGGTGCAGAGGGGCTTGGTGCCCCGTGATGGGAGTTCTGGTTCCTGTCCCTCTTCACTGCTCCTCGCTGCTGTGCTGCTGGGTAAAGGAAGGCCAGAGGAGAGAAGTACAGATACTATCAGGAGTAGCTTTTCTTCCAGTCCTAGCCAGGGGGAAGGTGGGTTTGGGTCACCCTATAGTGAAGACAGAGTGGGGGGAACCCAGTGAACACATGGGCCGACAGTTAGAACCTCTGCACCGACCCGACGGCTCCCTGCCTTTGTTTACTCTGCTTGGACACGGGCGTCACTGCAAGTCCGCTGTGGGGAGCGGCCCAGCTTCATTAATGCCTCTCCCCCAGCGCTCCTCCCAAGGTGACCATGTCGCTATTAGCACCACCAGTTACTCTGGCCTATTCTTTTTTTTTTGAGTTTTATTTTTTTATTGTATTTTTTTTCCATTACCATTTAGCCCCCCAATACCCCACCACCACCACCTGCAGTCACCACACTGCTGTGTCCATGAGTCCTTTTTCCTTTCTGCTCCATCTCTCCTCACCCCCACCAGCGGTCCTCTGCTCTCCAGCTCTGATCTGCCCCCATCTTCCTCGTTAGTTCAGTGTGTTCATTAGATTCCACACACGAGTGAGAACACACGGCGTTTGTCTTTCTCCGATGGGCTTACTTCACTTCGCATGGTGTTCTCCGGGGCCATCCATGCTGTCGCAAAGGGTAACATTTTCTTCCTTTTTATGGCTGAGTCCTAGTCCGTTGTGTAAATGCCCCGTAGTTGTTTTATCCACCCATCTACTGAGGGACACCTGGGCTGCTCCCATAGTTTGGTGACTGTAAGTGATGCTGCAATGAACCCAGGGGTGCTTATGTTCTTTCGGATTGGTGTTTTGGGTTCCTTTGGATATTTTCCCAGAAGTGGGATCGCTGGGTCAAAAGGCAGATCCTGCCTGTTCCTAACTACAAGGAAACGGATTCTTATGGTATGTACTCTTGTTTCTTTCACTCAACACAATGTCTATGCAATTCATCCATGTTACTGCATTTATAAGTATTTAATTCTTCCAGATTGCTAGCTATACAGTATTTCATCTCCTGCTATCCCACACACAACTTCTCCATTCTCCTGTCCACAGACCTGTGTATAGGTCCCAGCTGTTGGCTGTTATGAGTAAAAGTACGCAGATGCAGTGCAGCGGGTGCCAGGGCCCCAGCTGACGCAGTAGCAGTGAGGAGTCAGGGTGCAGCCCCCACACTGCGCCCGCAGAAGGTAGGAGGGGCAGGAGCAGCGCTGGTGCCGGGAGGCCGGCTCCCCGGTCCCCGCCCTCGGGCTGTGGGGCACGGGAGCAGAAGCACAGTGGTGCCTGCGGTCACAGGGCCCATTAGTAACAGAGGTCAGTGCCGCTGCTCAAGAACCTGGCTCCCTCACACCTGCCATGACGGTGGCACCCGAGACTGAGGCAACCCAGACAAAGAGGGACAGTCATTACCTTGGTCTCCCAGGAGTCAACTTCCACAACAGTGACACCCCCCACGGTGACCAGGGAGGTGCAGGTATCGGGGTAAGAGAAAACAAACACTTGCTCTACAGCACCACCTACTGGGAAACAAAGAATGACCTCTATCAATCTACTGAATCGTTGCGATTAAAACGGTTTCCAGATAAGACGAGTACACTGTATCTCAAATGTACAGAAAACGACAAGCCTCCAGAAACCAATCGGAAAGTCACGGGGGACTGAGATGTAAATGACAGAGGACTCAAGTCTGCAGTAACGATGAAGCTCAACGAGATACAAGAAAACTCAGAAAGGCAGGTCAATGAGCTTAGGAATAAAATCAGTGAAAAGGATTACTTTACCAAAGAGACCAAAGCTATAAAATAAGAATCAGACAGAAACCCTGTAACTGCGGAACTCAATACATGAGGTGCAGAGGGCATCAGAGAGCACTGGAAATAGACCAGACCAGACAGAAGAGAGAATTCGTGAGCTCGAAAATACAGATCTAGAAGTGATTCAGGTGGCCTAAGAGAGAGAACTTATGAGTTTAAAGAATGCAGAACTCTATGGGAATGGTCTGACTGCATTAGGAAGAGCCACATGACGTGGGTATCCCAGTGGGAGATGGGAGGTGGACGGGAACAGAGCCTATTCAAAGCGATAATGGATGAGGACTTCCCAAACCTGGGGCAGGAACTGGGTGTTTGAGTATGAGATGCTCACAGCACACCTAATTAGCTCAACACAAAAGGACCTTCTCTAAGACACATTACAAACTGTCGAAGGTTAATGACAAAGTAAGAGTTCTCGAGGCAGCCAGGGGAAAAATGACAGTAACCTCCAAAGGAAACCCCTTCAGATTATTACCAGACTCCTCAGGACAAACCCTGCCCAGAGACAGCGGCGTGAAATGTTAAAAATATCGAAAGAGAAGCCACCGACCAAGAATACAATGTCCAGCCAAGTTGTCCTCTAGACGCGAAGGAGAAATAAAGGCCTTCCCAGACAGACAAAGGCGGAGGGATTTACCGCCGCAAGGCCTGCGTGACAAGGAGTCCTGGAAGTAGCTCTCCTACCTGAAGCAAAGAGACAAAAGGAAACAAAACTTGGTGGACGGTGACAGACAGAACCACAGCATAAAGGCTATCGGGAAAATAAGCATTAAAAATAACTAGTTCAATAAAAATAACTGAATAAAATAAGGAAAAATAACGACAGCCACAACTTGGTGTTAGTCCCTGAGCCGCTGTCCCCACGGGGTTGTCCAGAGACTAAAATGACAGCCATGAAACGTGCTCTGTACGCTGTAAAGAGATCAAACACGTAAGACGTCCCTATTGGTTATAAAGCCGGGAATCTCTGTCTCCCGCAAAATGTGTGACCTTGTCACCCACACTGGCTGGGAAACAGCCCTGGGAAAACCAGTCTTTTCTCCTGAGGTCCACAGACGTCGCTGTGCACTGGGCTTCCTGCCACTGCTACTCACGCCCTGGCTTACTAAGACCTTACGTTCCTGACAGCCCTGCCCGCCCGTCTGGGGAGAACCTCAAGCGCAGCCTGAGAGCACGGGTGTGAGCGGCAGTCCCAGCGGACGGCAGTGTCGGCGGCCTCTCTGGCAGGCTCGGGGGTCTCCACACTGGAGTCAGTGCGCCTCTTTGAACGGGCCCAGGAGGGCCCTGCGGACTGCCGCCCGTCTCCCCGCACGCGGAGACGCCCCCCCCCCACGGAGCCCCAGCATACGGTTTCCTCCGCAGGGGGCCCTTGAGAACAGGGTGCATGCTGGTTCCCAGGAATCCTGTTCTCCAGTCCCGTGCCCTTTCCGGCACATTCGTGCGGTCTTCCCGGTGGGCCCTGGGGGGCAACCGAGGGGCAGGACGGGAACGGAAAACTGGTCATAACAACAGCAAGCACTTAGGGAACACCCAGTATGGTTCAGAAGCTGCACCAGGCAGTGGACCTTATGTCCAAGGCGTGGGGTGCCAGGCTGGTATGCCATGTCGGCCCCCACCCACGGGTGTTATAAAAAGGTGTAAGATGCTTGGTTGTCACCATAATTGGGACTAAGGGTGCTATACATCCCTCAACGTAGGGTGCCGTGTGCCTCTGAAAGGCAGCGCTAAAACCAATGAATTGGAAGAACAGGGAAGAGCTTCTAGAAGGTTTTTAGAGAAACCTTCCTGTCAGGAAGGCTCAGCAACAAGGGAAAGGGGTGCCTCTGAAGGTCCTGAGAGTTCCAGGTTAGACAGACGACCTTTAATCAGGGGTCCTGAAGCAGGGATGTCTCTTCTGGCCACAAGAATCTAAAACTTATTTTGGCCAAAGCAGAAACACATTCAACTAGCAGACCACTAAAAATAGCCCTCAGTTTCGGTTCTCTCTTTTCTAATTGCGAACATTGCAGAGAGCAGCTAACCTGCTGCTCAACTTAGCCCACCGAGGCTTGACCAACAAAGGATGTCAGAGACGCTGCTTACGCAGAGTTTTTCACAAAAGCTGACACTACAGATCCGTTGATGTCACTGCTAAAAATGTCCTTGTCAGTCTCTCTAAGGAGAACCGGAGAGAGAGCGCTGAAGCGGGAGCCCGGGCCGCTGTGCTCAGGCCACACGACCCTCCCCGACGTCGCTACTGCGGCCCCCGGCCTGTCAGGCGACCATGTCTTAGTTGTGCGCACGTCACTGCTCCTGACACAGTGGACCTGACGCTGTACGTGTCGGGGTGCTTACCAGGTGCCCTCGCAAACTGCCTCATCTGATTTGCTATGAGGGCGAGAAATGCTCCTGGATTCTTCAAATCGTCTTGATATTCCTTCCAAGGTAACACTTACGGGGTTGATGGACAAAAATCTTCATTGCCACGTTGCTTATGGGCAGGCAGGCATTACACAGAACGTATTTGCACAATATATTTTTCAAAGCTGTTTCAGATCTGTTATTTTATTCTACTGTGACGACCACAGTGAGCTATGCAGGGTGTGTCTGCACGAGGTGAGCGTGGGAAATTATGTTCAGAAAAGGTAGTTTGCTAAGGTCTCGTACCTTGGTGTATGAGATTATGGAGTCAGAAATTTAAAAAAACAACTTATTTATTTATTTATTTTGGAAAGAGGAAGGAGGGAATGGGGCAGGGAGAAGGAGAGCAAGAAAAGAGAGAGAGAAAGAGGGGGAGAGAGAGAGGGAGATCTGTTGCTCCACTTATTTATGCGTCACCGGTTGGTTCTGGTATGTGCCCTGACCGGGGATCAAACCTGCAGCTGTGACATATGGGGACAATGCTCCAACCGAGCTGCCCGGCCAGGGCTGCATCCAGCATTTGAACCCAGATCACCTGACTTCAAATCTTGACTGTATCTGTTTTTACCTCTTTTCACTATCCATCTGCGTGTACGTCTGTGCACGTGGGCAGCTGCGTGTGCGCGTAAGTGTGTGTGCGGCACGGGCCGGGGGCCCCGTCTGCGACTCTGGCACTCACCTGCTGATCCTGCAGCTTGACCCCGACGACTCGGAAGGTGCTGCTGGCGGTGTTGTGGTAGATGTTGACCCGGCTGAAGCCCTGCTGGCCGGGTTTGATCGGTCCCCACTTCTTGCTGGTGTCATCGTAGACCATCACGGAAGCCCGGGCTTGGCAGATACTCTGTTCGCTGCAGAGCAAGAGAAAACTCCAGTGTCAGCATCGGGCATAAGCGCTGCACGCCGGCTTTGCCCTTTTCTGAACCAGAGGCCAACAGCTATTTGACTCAAAGAAACGTTCTGATCGCCAGAGCTGCCGGCTGTCTGTGGAAGGGCGGCTCCGCGAGGTGATGGGTTTTCACTCTCCGAAGACCACGGGGAGTGGAGAGGCATGTTCTGTGCCAAAACGTTTGATAGCTTGGAAAATACAGCTTTCCTCTTAGGGACAAAGGAACTACCATTACAAGCGGCCGGCCGTCTGCAATGTTCCAGGCACTCTGTTAAATAAGGCAACGCATTAAAGCACTTAAGCTTCACAACTTATGAAGTAGCTGTCACTACCCGATTTTGCAGGTGAACAATAGTGGCTTAGAGACTTGGAAAGAATTATACAAATTCACAGAGGTATTCAGTAGTTAAATTTGGGATTTCCACCCAGTTCTGTGTGATTCCAGGGCACATGACGCAAGACAATATTCTTCACAACCTCCACAAAATGCCCAGTTTATGGTATGATGATAGGGTGCCCTCGAGCTATGTGATCTCTAAAGAACAGAGCCACGTAAATTCAAATCAGTAGATGGTTGCGCCCTACTTCCCTGAAGACATTTACTAATAAGCTCCTTTATCCATTCAGAACATGACAGAAAACCAGGGAAGATGCAACAGAAACCCCTGGAGAGAGGAGACAGTCATCCCTGAGACCAAGGAGGGGCCCACCGGCCTCTCTGCCCACATGGACGCCTGCCTGTGCCGACCCTGTCTCCGTCTTCAGCAACTCGGGACGCCCCGACTGAAACAGCAAGGCAACGCCGGGATGTTAAGGGCAGGCCCGCCCACAACAGCGAGGGGTGGCTGCTCTCAGAAAGCGAGGCCACACCACCACCACCACCAGCGTGAGAAACAAAAGCTAAAGCCCAACAGTTCGGGCCGACTTAATTTAGTAGGAGCGGAAGTGTGTGCAACCACGGACTGTCACAACAGTGAGACTAAGCTGTCAGGAGACGTCACATTATGCTCTGTTTCACCGTATTTCAGGCAGGGAAACATGCGCAAAAGACCCCGCTCCCCAGCCCGAGCGGGCACTGGGGGACAGCTCAGTGGGTTTTAGGGGACGGGCCCTCCACAGCTCGGAAGCCTCACCCCGGCCGACGCAGTCAGCGGCTGAGCGGGCCAGAGGCCGAGCCTGCTTAGGGCCCAGGGCACAGGTTATCAACCACAACTCAGTGGCCAGTGCACGCAGGAGCCTTTCCACGCGTGTCCCCTCCCCTCCCTCTCCACGAACCCCTCTGCACATTTCACGGTTGTCCAGCTGTGACTGCATGGTGCAGTGCTGGGTATAAAGCCACTTGGGAAGCCTACGCTGGGCCTCAGACATGCTGCTGACCCCCAGCTCTGCTCTGGGGTCTCAGAGTCTGGGGTACGCTTGGCATCAGCTGCTCAGGCCTCGTGTTGAGGGCTCTGTGGACAGATGTATCGGAAGTAAATCATAATGGCTTCTATAATGTGCAATTGTGCTGTGCTGTTTTCTCCACAGTCCACCATTTACTTTACACGTATTTAAGGGGAAATCGGCGCTGAGCAAAACAGGCGTGGGTCTTCCTAGAAGACGGCCGTGTTATTACTGGCAGGGAGGAAAAAAGTCAGCACTTGGCTTTCTCTGCTCTCTGGAGCCCGAAACCACGTCTTCTAAGCCTTTTAAGACAGCTTGTGAGGAGCGGCCCCCCTCCTTGCTAAGTCTTTTGTGCCCCGTCCTCATGAAGTCTGGTGGAAATCTGACTGCACACAGAACCAAACAGACCTTGGTTTCCGTCCTAGTTTCATTCCAGCACAAGCCGACCAGAAGTCAAGTGATGGGCTAAGCTGGGTCACTTACTGCCACGGCCACACGCAGCTGCCAAGTGATGCTGGGCGAGCAGGTGTGTGCTCCAGACACTGTCCCAGGGGCTGGGAGAGAGCCTGAGATGCAGCCGGGATCAGTTCAAGTCAGAGGGATCTGAGCTGAAAGCCCAGCTCTAGCCCTTGCTGGCCTGTGACCGCAGACGCCCAGGAAGCTGCTGTGTGACAGAGCACTGCTCTCTAGAATCCCTGGGTGGCGGCCATGGAAGCGGGGCTTTCGCATCTGCAAGAGAGCCTGTTGCGGAGCAGAGGTGACCCGTGGTCCCAGCTGCCACCTCTCTGGATGGCCACCACGTTTGCACAGAGGCCATGCTTCGCTGGGCCGCTCTGTGCCAATGACTGAACGTGGCAGGGTCATCAGTGCTGGCCATTCCTGCCCGACACGGCTCTTCGATGGGGAAACCCTGGCTGGTCCTCCTCATCAGCCTGCGTGCTGCGGTCCGAGACGCTCCCTACTCAGCCCTTCTTCCTGCCCTCTCGCCGTCCACTGACGCCAGCCCTGCACCCGGGCCTGAAGTGCCCCTGCCTGCTCCTGCTCCCTCCATCCTCCGTTGACGTCTGCAGGGTCTTGGTGTCTGCTTCTGGGAAGACCCAAGCAACACGCCTTGCTGCAGGCAGGCTCCGCCGGGCCCATAGGACCTGGCACGGAACTGGGGCCTGGTAAGCGCTCACGGCAGAAGCCCGGGGCCGGGGAGAGGCCTTGAGATGGCCGACCTGCGCTCAGGCCCAACGCGCCGTGCCTTCTAGGCACCCGAAGCGCACGCCGAGGCTCTGAACGGAAGCTGCCAGCCAGGGCCACGTACCCCCCTCCAAAGCGGCCCACCACGCTGTGAAACGCTTTAGTCGTTGGGCACTCCCCCTGTTCGGCGACATTCCACTCCCTTCCTCCCGAGTCACAAAGTTGTTCTGCATAGCCTAAGACAGCCCTTCAGTGGACCACTGAAGGGACATCTTGGTTCTTCCATGCACTATCCACAGGACAAAGCTCCAAGCCCCCTTGCCATCCGTCACTCTCCTCTAGTGAGCCCTGGTTTGTCACATTTGCTCTTAGAGTCTGGGTCCCACGACTGGTCATGACCACTGACTGCATCTTAGCCTGACACACACAGACGCCAGTCAGTGAAGAACATTTGGGGATGCAGAGATGAGGGTGACAGTCCCCGTCCTCGGTGAGCTCACAGCTACCCCAGAAAGGAGACAGATGATTACACACCTTACTTGGCCTGGAGGGGTTGGGGAGCCAGGGGCGCCTTTCTCAAGAAAAGAGCCTCAAGACGAAGAGCTTTGAACGCAGGCAAATTCAGGAAGGGGATGTGGGATCCTGGGGGTGGGGGAGCCGGCAGCTGCCGTGGGAGGCAGGGCCAGGTGCTGAGAACTGCGTGGACAGGGAGCCCCGCACCTCATGCGCCTGTAGGGGGGCGTGGACGGCCTTTAGGGGCTTAAACCAACGGAGATGAGATACAGAAAGTACCCCCTGCTGTGCTGGCCCTGGCAGGTACCTGAAAACCAGTAACTATTCTTGTTGCAATTACAGCCACAGGTTCCTGTTTCTGCTGTTGTTTTTAACACCTTAGGTTCAAATCGAACTTGTGGTTAACCAGAAACCCTCGTTTGTTTTTCTTTCTACCCCATGTGAATAGTGCTTGTTACTCTGTTATTTTATTCTCATGAAACCGAAGTGCAGGAGAACAGCCATTTGTTCTAGTTCCGGTTCGTCTTGCTTATGACCCTTTTGGGGTCTTGTTTTATTATGATCTTGATTGCTCTCCAGCTTCGACACTGCCGCTCGGCTCCGAGCAGTCGGCGGTCTCCGCACGCTCACCTGGGTGACGCGCACACGGGGCCGCACGCACACCCGGAGGCGGCACAGACTCTGTCTAAATCATGCATCGCTTGGGGAAAGGAAGTTTGACAGACAAGCATTTTATTTTTTAAAATATTATTTTTGAGTGACTGAACTGTTTTGTAAAAAATGCAAACATATGAAACTCCCTTGCTAACCGTGGGAGTCTGTCCACGTGCCCTCCCACGGACCCCATGCCATGTGCGCCCGTGCAGACGGGGCCTCTGCGCCGCTGCCCACCTGCCCGGCTCGGAGGAACACCAGGCCGCACGGCGCTTGGGGAGAAGCTACAGCCGGTCCGCAACATACGATCCCAACAGCCAGCGGGTAAGTGGGGAAAACGGCCAAAGTCCTCGGTTTGGTTTGTTCTCCTGATGCTGAACTACTAGACTGAAGGACGTCCCCCCAGAGCCTAACAGGCTGCTGAGCAGTGCCCTAACCTTCGGGAAGTCAGCCCGAGCCGCGTGCCCGGTCAACACCCCCGGATCAGCACGGGTGCCCTGTCCTGCCAGCGGCCGGTTGCTGGCTTCCCCACTCCCCACAGGACCAGGAAGGAGTCTCTGAACGTGTCACAAACTGACACAGACACCCTTCCCTGCGCATGGCCACCTTGGAATTCCTTCCACCCTACAAATAACTCTCAGGGCTCCTCCAAGCTTTTACTGCAAAAACCGGAAGAACCGCGTGCAAGTGCCTAGTCAGCGCAGAGGGGTGCAAAGCCGCAAGGGGACAGAGAGGGGCGGGGCTGTCGCAGCGGCTGCTGGTGCACGTGCACCCAGGCTGGGCGCGGGAAAGGATGGCACCCAGGCCTACGAGAGAAGACCGGCTCCTCCAGCCCTGAGCTCACTTCTGCCTCTTATCACAGACTTGCCAGTTTGCCCTGCAGATGGGTCTGTCTGTCCTGCTGGGTGTGAGCTCCGGGAAGGCAGGGCCTCGCGTTCCCCTTTGTAAATCCAGGCCTGTGTGCTGTGGACCCCAACAGCCGCTTGCTGAAGAAATAGCTCTAACTGGGAAGACGTGCGTTTACGACGGTGTGCCCGTGGGTGCCTGTTAAAGCCCTGCTCCTCAGTTTCCCCGAGAGAGCAGCCGGCACACAGAAGCATCTGTTAGAGACTGCCGTCAGCGCTCTCTGCCGCAGAGGCCTGGGGTCGGAGTCGGGAAGCCGTGACCCGCAGGCGGCGAGGCCCGCTGCAGGGGCATGTTGGCTCCGCCCGTCCGGGAGCCTGGCACGCCGCTCCTGGCCGCGCGGGGAACGCCGGCTGCCCTCCTCTGCTCCTCCGGAGGGTCAGCCTGGGAGCCATCGTTCTGGGGCTGGACCTCCTCCTGGGTCAGTGCCTCCTGGTCTCCCCCAGCGTTGGCCGGACTGCGGCTCCCTTCAGAGGGAACAACCTGTCACTGTCTGATCATGTCTCCCCAGGACAGCTGGGACCCCGGGTTTGCCTGAGACTGAGGGACTTCCTGGGTGGTAGGACATGCAGCGGTAAAACCAGGGCGAGGGTCGCCCCGCTGGGGGCTCCTCGGTCCCCAACCACAGGAGCTGTCACCAGGTTAAGCTGCTAATAAACACCCTCAGAGTGGGGACTGGCTGCTGTGAGCTGTCCCCTCCCCCCACTGCCTGCCTGCACATTTGCTTCCTCCACTGCCCCACCAGGCCCCACGGGCACCTGGCTTGTCCCGAATACATGCTGAGCTCCAGATAAGGTCTCGGGCCTGCGTTTCCCGGCTCCGGCGGGTGCTCTCCAGCTCTCCGACCACCCGCTCTCCCTCACCGAGTCCCACACTGCTGGCAACCTCCTCACTTGTGCGAATCTCTCCCACTGGAACCCCAATGTTTACACTCTGCTGGTTCTCGTGATTCCTTTTCAGTCTCCCTCACAGGCTGTGTCTGACTCTCTGCCCACATCGGGGGTTCTGACCTTGGGGTTCACGGAAAGGCTTAAAGAGTGCTAAGGATCAATCCCGAGAAAGGATTTACAGAAGTGAGTATACAAGCTTTCCCTCAAACGGGTTTTACCCTGTTCTCAACAAGTCTTTGCTCCCAAAACAGATCTGAAAGCCACCTCAAACCTCTGTGTTCCCCAACATGAGCTACTCAGACTTTCTTCTCTTTGGGCTCTCCGCCTGTGGTTCCCCAAACCGTGTGCATTGTAGGAATCAGGTAAGGAGTTTGTTAAAACACAAACTCTCAGACCCCCCTTCGGGAGGTTCTAATTCAGTGGGTCTCGGGTGGGGCCTGGGTCTCGTAGTTCAACACACATTCTTGTCAGTTCCCACGCAAATGGCCGATGAAGCCAACCTCAGGAACACTAACTTTCCGATCTTCCCACGGGCCTCCCACCCATGGCGGAGTTCCCGTGATCACCAGCACACGGTCGCACCCCACGCTGACCTCTGATCCCGTCCTCCAGGCTACGGAACCAAACTCCCGACTACGGCGTGCTTCCACCCGGATGTGCCCCTGAGACCTCACAGCTCAGCAGGCTAGAATCAGGAAGCCTTCTCTTCACCAGCCCCCCCAGTCTCCCCAGTCTCCCCAGGCTGCAACCAGAGAGCTGCCTCTCCCTGCCTCACCCCCTGTGGCTGTCCACCGGCCACTCCCTGAGTACCACCTGGACCTGTCCCTTTCTCTCCCTCCTGGCTCTCGTGTCCCAGCCCTTAGCATTTCTCAGCCAGACCTCCACACTTGGCTCCTGCTATTCTTCTGTCTCTGGGTTCAAGCCTCATGTCCCCCAACTCACCTCTGACCCTTGTCACTAGAAAGACCTCCAGACAACGCGAATCTGATCGCGCCTTTTCTCTCCCCGGGAGCTCCGCCACTTCCTAGCTATGGGACCGCAGACAGATCAGTTCACTGCTCTGTCCCTCGGTTCCTTTATCTGCACCTGATCTTTCCTGTGTCCGTCCTCATCCCCTTCATGGGGCTGGGGGCGGTGGGGAGGAGAACAGGGCTTGCTGTCCCGCCTGGTCCACAGCGACATGGAAGAAGGTGACTCGTTACTGTTACAGCTCCGTGGCAGGCGCGGGTGGCCCTTCACCCTCTGGTCCTCCCTTCCCTGTTCCGGGCTGACCCTCCGACCCTAGGCACAGTCTGGCGACCATACTCACGGGTCCCCTAACAGACCCTACTCTCTAACGGCCTCTTTGCTCTAACTCATGCTGTTCCCTCTACCTAGGATGCTTTTCCAGCCTGGCCTGCCAGTAATTCCCGCTCATCCTAAAGACTGAAGACACCGGTTAGCTCCTTGAGAAAGCTTCCCCTGAAGCTCAGGCCGAGGCAGATGGTCCTCTGGGCCCTGTTAGCACACCCTCTGCCTTAGCCCCTCGACAGCATCCACTGGGTGGTGCAACACCTGTCTACTGTAGGGCCCTCTGCTGGGCCTGCGCGCCACCGGGACAGGTTCCCCTTCCCAGGAAAGCAGCCCCCCCGCCCCCCCCACAGGCCGACCAAGGGCTCAGGCCACCGTCCTCTCCCACCTGTTTGTGTCTGGAGTTTTGTGACAACAGGGCAGATTCTTTGCTGGTTCCAGGGAACCCCCCTCCTTGCTGTGCACAGGCTGCCCGGTGCAGTCAGGGAGGGGCACAGCCCAGCCAGGAGCCGGTGGCAAGGCTGGGCCTGCCAGCAAAAGCATCCTCCTGACACGCGGGCCAATTCAAGTGACCCTCTGGTGTTACTCAACAAATTAAAGAAGAAACAGGTTTCCTCGGCCTGTGCCCATAGGTCTGCATTTCTCTGTTTCTCAAAGCTCAGGCCAAGTGTGCCTGCCTTCAGAAACTCTGTGTGTTCCTTCCCCTCCGCTTCGGAACTACCAGGAGGAAGGCCCTCTGCTGGGCTCTGGGAATGCACGGGACACTTCTCTGCCCGTAAGGACATTATTCTAGCAGGAAGGACAGATGCTGGTGCTGTCTGGGTGCCTAACAGGTGTGCGTCTCTGCCCCCCACCTCCCACCCCCGGCCCCAGGCCAGGGCCCGTGTGCCTCTGGGCACCCTCAAGCCTTCCTGGCAGCTACTTAGAGCTTATCTTCCTCCCGAGACCGTGAGCCTCTGGAGGGCAGGCCCAGGCCTGATCACCAGGCCCCCTCTGCACCCCCTCGGTGTGCCATGGTACCTCCGCCTTGACAGGCACGGCCCCACGGCTGCCAAGAGAATGAGTGAGAGGGAACAGTGGGAGGCCGGAGAGAAGGGACTATAAGTAAACGGCCCCAAAGCTCAGTGACACTAGCCAGGCTCCGAGGCAGTCTGTGAGGTCCTGCCTCGCTGACTTTCAACATACAAGCCACAAAAGTGAACCTGAAAAGCGGGCTGAGGACGGAGCAGGGACACAGGCCCTGGCCACCTGTCTGGGGCTCCTGCCAGGACCGACGCTGGGAGCAGCAGGGAGCAGCGCCACGGTCCTGTCCTTTGCTCACAGCCACCACTGTGAGGCAGTGGCGGTCTTTCCCCCACTTTACGTGGGGTGACTTGGCCAGTCGTCCAGACAGGGAGACACACCACTGGCCGGGACCCTCCTTCCTCCTCCTGTCTCCATGTCCCCTCCACTCACAAGCTGCCTCAGCCTGCCATGTCCCCAGGTCCCAGGCCGCAGAGCTCAGGCCCTCTCATCCACGCCACTCCCTGGTGCCAGACTGGCCCTCATTCTTGTCCGCTCAGCCCCACTTCAAAACCTTTCTGTTGGCTTTGCACCAGCGCCAGCTAGGTTCTTGCCCCCTTCTGACCACTGCCTTCCCCAGGGTGGAGACCTGCCGGCGGTCACAGGGACAGTGTGGGGAAGGGAAGGCGGCCCTGGGTCCCGTCGAGCTCTGCCAGGCCTGTCACCTGCCAGCCACGGGACCCCAGGGGAGGCAGCGCACGGCTGTGTAAAATGAGGGGATCATCTTTCTCGACCAGCTTTGAAGTCCGTCGGAGCTCGAGTAAGACTGAGGACACAGAGTGCCGTGAACTGACCCCGATTAGTGCCCAGGCTGCCGTCGCGAGCGAGCGAAGTGTGGCCTCAAATCACATGGCGTCTGTGTGAGGGGAGACCTCAGTGCAGCCAGCCGGAGCGTCTCTGGGGTCCGCACAGGGCGCTGTCCTGATGGGGCCGTGGGTCCTGTCTGTGCAGCGCCCGGGTGGCCCGTCCCCCTGCGGCGTCTCCTGCGCCAGGACGCCGAGCCCTGCCTCGTGTGCGGACTCTCCCCGAGCCCCTCCTCACGGGCCTGTCACCTCCGGGGACAGATTCCCACCCCCGCAGAGAAGACGCTGCTTAACGTCTCTCCAACCACCAAGTTGAAGGCCTGCTGGGTGTTTGGGTCGGTTTGTTTTAAAAATATTGTTCGTCTCTGCAGCAGGTAACTGGGATCTAGGGAATCTCACTACAATTACTCTATTTTTGAATAAACGCTTGCTTTTGGGTTTGCCTAGTTTTGCCAGGTGTCGGGAGGGACCAAGACTCACCTGAGCTCTGGCCACCTCTGTTCTCTCTCTCTTTCTGCATTTGTTTAAGAAGTAAACAAGACAACATCCCATTTACTGGGTACCAACCCCAAGACGCTCAGCCTACGTTCCTAAATAATGACATTCTAATCTGTAGCTTACATTCCACTATTGCCCCTAAGAATACTAATCATTTACCCCGTTTTCCCTAAAATGTCTTAGTTTTTACGGACCCCCTCGCGCATGACATCTGGGCTGTCTACTTACTCTCGTTGAAGTCGGCACGCTGGGCCACTGTTTTGTCGTCGACACTGACTTCTGTGTGTCGAGTTCAGGCCAGTCATCCTGCAGGCTGTCCCCATTCTGGGGTGTCTCCCGTGGCTGAGTTCACAGTCAACAGCAAGAACAGACACAAGTGACAGTGGGGATGTTTCTGTCACACCCCACCAGGTGGCACCTAGTGCTGGCTGCCCTCTCTTGGAGAGGAAGGGCGGGTTAAGGGGTTAAGGGGGCAACTGCCAGGGCTCCCCGATGGGAAGGTATGTCCTTCTCAGCAACTCGTGAATCACCTGCAGGATGACTCTTCCCCACATGTAATGGGAAGAGGCTTGAGACAGGTTTAATGTCACGTTTGTCCTGAAATACTTTATGCCTGTGGGAAGGTGCCCCTGACGCCACCACTCAGTCTAGGACCTACGGTGTTGCCTCATCGCATGGTTCATCTTCCCAGGTCCCATAGCCCCCCCCCGCCCCCCGCAGCAGCTCTCAGGGCGTTTCTGTCCGGGGCTGCTTCGCACCCACGAGAACGACCGAGGCGGCCAATAGCGCCTGGCTGTGTCCGCCGCGCCTGTCCACCGTTCCAGTGTTGGAAATGAGAACTGACAGCTTTGGGTAACACAAGCACACGTTTCACTACCCGCCACAGTGACAGTGTCGCCACCTGTCACACAGCCGCTGGGAAATTCCAGCGTGCACTCACGAGGTGAGAGTGTAAAAGGCAATGATGTCCCAGGATTACTATGAATAGTTGTGACTCACAGACCCCCGAAGGGGTAGGTCTCCTGACCCCGTTTTGAGTGTTGCTCCATTACAGCAACAAAAACAATAAGTCAGAGCTGCGTGTAGTAACGCGCAGGCACCCGAGCGGTGACGTTTAAGTCCCACGTGCCCCATTTCTGTGAGTGTCAGAATGAAAGAAAGGCTCTTGGAAAACAAAAAATAAATGCAGTCTCAAACCCAGACTTCCTTCTTCCTGGCCAGTTGGCTGGGAGGCTCGGACCGAGCATGGCGTGCAGTCAGGACGTGCGCCTTTTCCCCACTGTAATGCCTCGGTCCCCGATGCTTGGACAGCCCTCCATGTCTCTGGGGGTCCAGTGGGATCTGGCAGAACCCACCTCCCCGCCCCACTGCTGGGAGAGCCCGGTATTCTCAGACTGACGCTGCCTCACGCCGCTTCCCACGCCTGCTCTCCAGGCCTCCAGTTCAGCCGTCGGTGGGGAGCCACGTGAGAGGTGACTGCCGCCAATCCCAGTATCTGCCTGTGTCCCTGGAGCCTGGGACACTGACCCCGGAGGGAGCGGAATGGCTGTCAGCACAGCCGTGGGACAGCTGTGAGGGGCTGGCTGGGCCAAGCTCCGGGGCAGCTCACTCTGAGGGCGAGTGGACAGCCTGAGAACGGGACCCGGGGGAGCCCCGGCCGACATCCCTGTGACCGGCACGGCGACGTGGCCCCGTGCAATGGGCCCCTGAGGGAATGCACAGCACCCACGTGGCACAGGGACAGAAGGAAACGAGGAACACCGCGTCTTGCCCTGGACGGGCCCCCGGCAGTGAGGGCAGGTGGCGACTGGCAGAGCCGCACAGGTGCGACCGGCGGACAGAAGACGTCAGCAGTGTGAGGTCAGAGACGGCAAAGGCATCCGAGGCCCCGAGGCCTGGACTCTCCCCCCAACTCTGCAATTTGGGGCACGCTTCTTCAAGAAGCTGTAGCCACGCCCCGCTTCGGAAAACACAGTGAACACTGGCCGGCGGTGGCCCGGCCGGTCTCGACCGTGCGGATTCTGTCCCGCTTCCGCTGCCGGCTGCCGGACTGGCCCCCTCCCTACGTGTCCCCAGGACAACTGCAGGACAACACTGCCTGTCTAGCTCACCTCTGCATATTGTGCCACCTACAGCAGCCCCTGGGTGACACTGACTGGTATGCTCGCTTGGTTCCTTTTAAAAATCATCCCTGAGATGCCACCTTCTCCTTGAAGTCTTTCCTGACAGCCCGGCTTCTCAAGTCTTGTCGCTCTGCCTGGCCACACTTACTACTGTCTGTGCTGTGGGGCTCCCACGACTTGTGGCCCCCATTTCTGAGAGCCCCGTCCTCCCCACTCGACGGCGGGGCAGAGGTGGCTCTCACTCAGCGCGCGAGGGCCGGGAGCAAAGCCCTGCAGCCGGGAGGCGCGCCCGAGGCTGCTGCCCGTCAGTGACCCTCGCCTTGGTTCCTTCCTCTACGAAACACGAACAGTAAGGGTAATACTTGCCACCTGCAGGGAGAGCTGACGCAGTAACATCTGCGAGCACGTGCTGGGCAGTGTCGTGCGCTCAAGGGACCCCAGCGCCCTGTCCACAGTGCCCAGGAAGCGGTTCCTGATTGGTGGGGGCCTGAGCTGAGTCTGGGAAGACATGTTTTCGTGCGCAGAGGCACCCCCGTGACTCAGGATCCGGATACTATACGCCATTCTGTCCGCAGGGGGAAGAACGGAAGTATCAAGCCTTTCTAGCAGCTGTCCGGGGTCCCCGTGCTGTGGTGCCCGTCATGAGAACGGCAGCCCTGCATGGCGGAGGGGCACAGGCAGCCGGGGCTTCGGTGCGGTGGGGCCCCTAAGCCACTGACCGGGCCGCTGTCTCCCGGCCTGTGCCCTAGCCAGGGAGTTATCATCACTGAGACAACGCGCCTTCTTCCCCTCACAGAAATACTGGGGGTACCTTAAAGAGCTAAGGGTCAGTCTGGTGACCGTGGAGGGTAAGTTGCCTAACCTAGATAAGCTACTGCAGGTGGTCTCCGAGGTCCTTTCAAGATGGAAACCTCTCAGATTTCCGCAATACAATGTAAAGACCTTTAAAAAAGCCGCGCTGGGTCCTCCCCACTGACTCTGACCTGGTGCTCCGCAGTCAGCAGCTCACACTTACAACCGGGGGTGACTGGGTCCCTGCCCCCTCTGGAGGGGACCACGCTTTGAGACGGGAGGTCTTCCGCCTCCACAGGGGCATCCACACATTCTCTACGGCTAAAGGCGAGCCTCCGAGATGACAGGGGACTGGCCGGCAAGTGTCCCTGCCCCGCGCGATGGTCCCACAGCCCGGCTGAGAGCTCCACCCCCGCCAGGCCCCCGCTTCGGCTGACCGGGCGCATCGGGCAAGCCCCACTTTCTGTCGGTTTTAATAATTCACTGCACAGTGCTTTCAGAGGGCCCTGCAGAGTCCGGGGGAAAACCCTGGGCAAGGCTGTGGCTGGTTCCAGTCCCAGTCCTTCCCCAACCAGCTGTGCGACCTTGAGCAAGTACAGGGACAGGCTGGGCATCCTCACCCACACAACTGGGGCCGTGACACCGTCCTCACCTACCCAACGGGGTTAAAAGAGCCAAGTAAGAAGATGGGAAAAAACAGCACTTTTTAGACACTGGGAAGAACTTTTTAAGGTAAGAAATTATAAGTTTATGCTGAGATACAAAGAGGTAATGAGTTAATCAAATAAATGCCTCAAATCCCAGAAGGCAGAACTCTGTCCTATCGCCGACCCCTTTCCCGGAGTCACAGGGAAGGGGACAGTCAGGGCAAATGTCACCTCACCCTCGGAAAGACCGCGCACAGCTAGGCGTGCAGGCGAACGCTGACCAGCTGCTACTTCCACGCGTGCTGAGCAGCGGCAGCCCATCTCTCAAGCTGAGGTCAGTCCATAAAGTCTGCATTGCAAAAGGAGCCTCAGGTCCTCCCTACCTGCTCAGCCATCAGATAAAGCCACCTAAACACCTGCGGGCTGCTCTGGAGAGAAGCGCCAGGACCCGCGCTCAGCACCTGGGCCCAGCCGCAGCCCCCATAGACAGCCCAGATCCCCCTCGCCCATCCGAGACCAACGTTTGACTCCTGAGTGCTTTCCACACAGAAGCCATTCAAGGTCACAGGCATCAAGAGACGCAGGCCCACGTATGGACCGACCAGCAGGTGCAGGGTGAGCAGGCTGCCAGGACCCTGCTGCGTGACCCTGAGTGAGTTCTCTGTCCTCTGCGCCAGTCCTTGATCCGGGATGATTCCTGTGGCCCCTTCCAGCTCTACACCATCACGATTCCAGGTGTCCTCTGGACACCCCTCCATCCCCCTTGTGGTCCCAGTACTCACACCATGGCCATGGCTGGAGGCTTCAGCACAGGGAACCTGCAGAGGTGAGTCCAGCAGTCCCGCCAGGCTACGCTGATCTGAGGACCACAGACCCTCAGAAGGCAGCAGCTTGGTTTGCAGACTCTACTTAAAACCAAACAGGAAAAGGAAGCTGAACCAGAGGCAAAGGGGAAACAAACCCCAGCTGGAAACTGAAACGAGGTAGAAAATGGAGAAACAAGAGGCCCCCACCAGTGTGGGCGGCTGAGCGCCCAAGGCTGCAACCTCAGGCCTCCAGGCACTTCCTGTGAGGACGGGCCGAGGCCGTGGGACCGGGTGGGACCAGGCTGTGGTGCTGCCTCTCTGCTCCCTTTACCGCCTGTCTCAGCTGGGGCCACGTGACAGGCCCAGGCCGGCACTTTCCCACCCATTATGGCAGGTGGGGGGTCGGGGTAATGGCCTCCCCAAGCTCCAAGGTCCCAGCAGCGCCGTCACTCGTCTTCCAGAGAAGACTACGTGATGACGTTGGAGCCAGCAGCTCGCGGCCTGAAAGGGACGCGGCGGAGGGAGACTGGGAGCCTGGCTCTTCACAGGTTCACTGAGTGACCCTGGAGCGTCACAGGGTCCTCCTGAAGATCAGACCCGTTGTTCCCAGTCCTCCCCTCAAACTGTGCTAGAAACAAGAGACAAAACCCTGAAAAGAACGCAGCAGCTGTCCTCCGAGGGCTGCCACTGAGGAAGGGACGGGCCTGTAGGCAAACAGCTGCGCTGAAACATTGTTACTGACAGAATAAAACACAGGCGCAGGGAGTCCAGGACAAAGGAAAGACCAGTCCTGACTGGGGACCCGAAAGCACTTGGAATGTTGACAATGTATCTTACAAGGCTTTCAAAGAGGCACATTTCCTTTTCAGGGCTGCAGAAGGTGCAAACCACAGATTTTGATGCTACGGGTTTCATTTTCTTTTAGTTCAAAGTATTTTCTATTTTTCCTTGTGATTTCTTCTTTTATCCATAGCTTATTTAGATTTTGTTTAATTCCTACACATTCGGTGTTCTCCTTCATTTGTTACTGTTATTTACTGTTAATTGAATTCTACTGTGGTCAAAGAACATACTTAGAATAATTTCTTCTTGGACTCTTCCTGGTATGAGTGCAGTCCTTTCACACTTAGGAAGACCTGTCTTAGGTGCGGTGTCCTAGAAACATCAATTAGGTCAAGCAAGTGCCATTCAGGTCATCTACGTCCTTATTGGTTGTTGTTATTTGTTTGTCTAACTGTTCTATCCACCACTGAGAAAAAGGTTTAAGAACATCAACAACTGTGATTGTGGATTTGTTGATTTCTTTAATTCTGTCAATTTTAACTTCATGCCGTTTGAAGTTCTTGTTAGGTACAAATATTTTTATGACTTATATCTTCCTGATGAACTGACCCTTCCACCAGTATGAAAATGCCCCTTTATCACTGGCAGCGCTCTGTCTTTAAGTTGACTATCTGACATTAACGTAGCCATGTGAGCTTTTTTATGCTATTTGTCTGGTATATCTTTTTCCATCTTGTACTGGTGTTCTATTACTGCTGTAACAAATTACCACAAACTTAGAGCTTGTAAAGACACCAATAGACCTCAGGTTTTGGAAGCGCTACGTTTCCTTCTGGAGGCTCTAGAGAATCATTTGCTTGCCCTTTCCAGTGTCCAGAAGACACCTGCATCCCTTGGCTCAGGGCCCCCTCCGTCTTCAAGGCTAGAGGTATAGCAGCTCTAGGACTTCTCTTCCATCCTAACATCTACTTCAGGCCACAGCCAGAGAAGGATCTCCACTCTTGTCTCTACTTATGGTCACACTCCAATTATTTTTTGGTTTTTTAAAGCCTTTATTGAGGTATAGTTGTCAAAAAACTGTATATTTAAGGTGTATGCCTTAAGGTTTTGATACATGTATACATTGTGAAATCATCACCACAATCAAGTTAGTTAACATGTCCATCAGCTCACAGAGTCACTATTTTCTTTTCTGTTTTAGATTCTCCACTTTGAAGAACTCATGTGATCAGACTGGGCCCAAGGGTCTAGACTGCCCCATCTCAAGGACCATAACTTTAATCACATCTGCGAAGTCCCTTCTGCCATGTAAACTGACAAATTCACAGGGTCTGGGGATTAGGGTGGGGAGGCAGCACTCCTCTGCCTGCTACACATCTTTTGTCCTCAACCCATCTATATCTTTGTATCTAAAGTGTCTCTTGTAGGCAGTCTTGCATTTTCTTCCAATCTGAGAACCTCTATCTTTTAATTGGAGTATTTAACCCATCTACATTTATTGGTATCGTTAGCTATAGGTCTACCATTTTGCTATTTGTTTTCTGTCTCATCTGTTTTTGGTTTTCCTCTTCCTCTTCTTACATTCTTCTGAGTGAACAAATTACCTTTTAGAATTCTATTTTAATCTTGCTATTGGCTTTTTAGCCATACATCTTTATATTATTTTTAGAGGTCTTTTTAGGTATTATTACAACATGCATTCTTAACTTCGTATAGCATGCCTATCTTTAATATTGACCACTTCATGTAAAACGTAAGAAAACTTTACAATTGCATGAATCCACTCCCACCATTTACAGTATAGCAGTCATGTGTGTTACATATTCACAATACAATGCCATATATTTCTATTTTAAACGATCATATGTATATATGCATATATATTTGATTTTAAAAATTCTTTTATATTTACCAACATGCTTATCCTTTTCACCTTCTCTAAACACCTGTTTCCTGGTGTCGTTTATCCCCTGCCTGAGGAATTTCCATCAGCATTTCTTACACAGCAGGTAGGCTGGCAATACATTCTCTTAGATTTTGTTTTTTGAATTCTGAAAAATATCTTTACCCACATTATTGAAGTATCTGTTTTCTGAATCAAGAATTCTGAGATTTTTTTTCTTTCAGCATTTAAAAAATGTCCCACTGTCTTCCGGCGCCCATGGTTTCTGATGAGAAGTCAGCCATCATTCGTATTTCATCTGTATATAACATATCATTTTTCTCCTGGTAGCTTAGTATTTTTTTCTTTTTCTCTGGCTTCTAGTAGTGTGACTCTGATGGTCTGAGTATAGTTTTCTTTATAGTTGTCCTGAGAGGGGCTTGCTGAGATTTTTGAATATGTCAGTTAAGGTTTTTCACCAACTTTGGGAAATGTTTAGTACAAGAATCCTTCTGCTGCTCTGTCCTCGCCCTCTGGAACTCCAATTACACATATGCAGACCTCTTGGAATTACCCATAAGGCACCAAGATACTGTTTTTCTCCCAGTATTATTTCCGTGGTTTTCAGATTAGATGATTCACTAACCCTTTCTAACAGAGTCTTCGATCCACTTTTAATCTCATCCAGTGAGCTTTAAAATTTCATTTATAATACTCAAATTTCCATTTGGTAAATTTTTAAATAACTTCAATTTCTCTGTTGCGATTCTCCATTTATTTGCTTATTTTATCCACCATTGCTCAAGTCTTTGGACATATTTATAATAGCAACTTTGAAGTACTTGCCAGCTAATTCCAACTTCCAAGTCACCTCAGAGTCTACTAATTGCTTTTTTCACTTAAGCATAGGTCGCATCTTCTGACTCCTTATTGTCCACTAATCTATGATTGTATGTTAGAGACTGTTATTATACACGGAGGTGAGTATCAGTTATACTGTTTTCCTTTAAAGGTACTGAGTTTGTCATGGCAGGCAGGTAAATTAATGGCAAATCCTTCTGATGTTGTGGAGTTAGACTAATTCCTAAGCTCTATTTCCATTTTGAACTTCACCCTTACTCACGGACACAGTCCCTACTGCCAAGGCATGGCTCTTCTGGGTGCCTGAGGTGCTCAGTGGGGCTCTTACTCGGATCAGCGGGGATGTCCGACACCTCCTAGCACTGCGTGGCCTTCAGCGGCAGCACTCGCCCATCAGCCCTGCAGCGGGCACTCCGCGCTAGGCCTCACGGACGGTCCCACTGTACACACGTACAACCAACCCTCAGCTAACAACCCAACGGGAATACCTACTACGCACACTCCGCTACCCTTGCCCTTACCATGGAACCCCTCCTCTCTACGTCCTTGCTCTGCGATTGTCCAGTTACTCGAGTAGCCTGAAGTTCCAGGATCTGCCTCCTGAGCTTGTTAAGATGAGCTTTCAACCTGAGCTCCTCCATTCTGTGCCAAGGCCAGAAGAGACCCCAGGCGGGAAGCCAGAGCCACTGTGGGGCTTACCATGTGTTTCTTCACTCAAGGTCAGCGTCCTGTGCTGCCTATTCGATGCCTGAAACGGCAAGAATTTAATGTTTCATGAGTTTCAGTACCCTTCGTATACTGAGGTGCTCTGCACATTTTGTTCCCTTACACAGTTGTTTCTGGCACGAGAGCAAGCCCACTACCATTACTCTGTCACGGCCAGAAGCAGTGAGTATGATTACTAAGGTGCCAAACAGCATGCTTTCTCGTTTTCTGAGGATCCCTCGAAGCTGCTGCCCTGAGGGCGACCATCTTCACTGCGAGAATGCCTTTCACTTCCACCCCTCACTTCCTCGGTCTGCCGCACCTGCTACTACTGCCTTTTCTTGGTTTCCTAAGTAGCTAACAGGTAAGAGTGAACTTCTGGGGGGCATTCTTTTAACTCTACCACTAGTTTTCATACGGCACTTGAGTAGATTATGAGAAAAAGCAAGAAATGTGGAAAGATTTCTGGCCAAGGTGCTATGAGGTATGGAGTCTAGCCCATGCTTTCTCACTGACATGCTTTATGAGGTCCTTGGACAGTCACTTGCCCACTCCCAACCCTGGACTCTCATCTGTTCAGTATAAGGACTGGCTGTAGTAAAAACCAAGGACTGCAGGTACCGTCAGCACCAACTCCTAAACCAGCCGGGCCGGGGAAATAGAAAATGTTGTTGCAAAAACAGGAGAGGAGCTATTGGCACTTAAAGAGCAATTCAGTGAGATAGTTAAGAAATGTCCTGTTTAAGCACCTTATAATGTGTTACTATCCATGGAGCTCAGCACCCAGCACACTGTTTCGGGCATAGCTGGTATGCATGTTGATTGCATGAATGAATATACGAGCGAATGAATACATGAAAGGGAAGGGCACCAAATCTCACAGAGGAAATCAAATGCTAAGGCATTTGGCTCTGTATCTCGAACATAGTAAATGCTCAATAAATGACAACTATATTGACTTGAATTGAAAGAAGGGTTTCCTTTTTTTTTTTTAAGTATATTTTAATGATTATGAAAGAGGTGTTTTCCATGTGTCTAGATCCCAATGAAAAGCAAAATGGTAGAAAATAAGTCAGGGAGTTAAACCAAAAGACACTCTACTTAGGAAAGCTACTTAAAAAGACGTGTGACTTGGGAAAGTCATCTTACTTTTGCGCATCTTAGCTTCCTTTGCTGAAAACAGACTGAGCTCTCTTCTCTCCTTTCCTGGTGGGGTGTTTGAGCATAAAAGGGTCATGAGGAGAACACATACACACACACTTTTCACAAGAATGTCCTTGTGTCTTGGGAGTGCAGAAAAAGGGGGTGGAGAATACACAGAATTAGTTACCATCACTGACACATTATGAAAACCTATTAGCAAAAAGCTGCATGACCCACCGCAGTCAAACTTGGGGTTGCCCTTCAAGACCCAATACATATATCACCTCTCCAATGAAGTGTTTCCCGAACCCCCAAGATAGAGAATATTAGTCCCACTGCTGTATTACTTCTGTACTTTACATTATCAATTTATTTATTTTTTAATTTAATTTTTTAGAGATAGGGGAAAGGAGAAAGAGAGGGAGAGAAACATCACTGTGTGGTTGCCTCTCACTCGTGTCCCTAACTAGGGACCTGACGTGCAACCTAGTCATGTGCCCTGACTGGGAATCGAACCAGCGACACTTGGCTCGCAGGCCAATGCTCAATCCACTGAGCCACGCAGCCAGGGCTTTACATTATCAAGTTAGATGTCACAGATCATTGCCCTTCGGAGAGGCTACCATGTTCCACTCATCTTTATAACCAGTTGTGCCAGCACAATTCTTGGTACGCTGTGAGTGTTCAGAAGGCCAAACTATTCTGCTTAAAAGGCGGGGGCTCGAGAAGTGCACAGGTTACTTACGAGTGGCACAGGGAGGGGACGCATACGGCCTTGGGTTTCAAACCTCAGCATTCGGGGAAATAGATGGTCGAGCCCAGTCTGCAGTACCAGGGGGCTCTGCCCCGAGAAACTTCCACCCCAAGCAAGCTCCTGAGCACTCACACTAGCCACGGCAACCGAATGTTCCAAGGAGGTAAGGATGGAGTCACAGGGGAAAACGATAACGTCTCTGAGAAGTGCGAGCTCTATAAAGGACAGACTGAAAAGCCTTCAATGAAGCAACCTGTAATATATAATTTAAAAATACGTATGTGGTCTTTGTCTCTGTTCCTGGGTCACGGCTCCCAAAACCTTGGACTTCCCAAAGCATAAGAGCAACGGGAGCACCACTTACATCTGGCCTTTTGCCCTCCCGTCCCGAAATTCCTTCAGAGTGATAGAAGTGAACAGAGAAGGAAAACTCTGACTCCAAAAAACCTCCGCTGCCTTGCGGCATACCTCTTCAGGGGAAAGGCTAAGGGAGTAAACCCCGACAGAAAATCCGGAGCCGGAGTCCCTAAGGCGGTTTGACGTTGTAGTCAACACCGGCAACTCCTGCGGCGCACCTGAAGCCAAGCTGTATTGACTCCGTCTTTCCCTTGGACCCTTCAGCTGCGAAGAGAGGGGGGGTCTGCTGCATGGGCAACAGCAGACCCTCCATATCACCCTGCCCAGGCTCTGTAGCTTCAGCTTCACTGGAGAGGACACTCCAGCGTCATCGCAAGATGTCGATTCAACACGGGAGGAGACAGATACCGTGTCACTCCCGAGTCGGACTGCACAGCCATTCTCGGCGGTGCAGATAGACTCTTAAGAAGCTACACCATCGTCTCTCGAGACGGACGGCTGCCGACGATAGAAGTGAAACAGGCGTCTTTGTTATTCCTAACAGGCCCTCTTCAACCACCTCTGGATTTATGCTAATAAGGTGACTTCTGGAAAGCTTCTAAGGATGGGCCCAGGTCCCTAAAGAGTTGGAGCTTTCAGCCCCACCCTTGACCTCCAACGCCGCAGGAGAGGAGAAGGGCTGGAGATTCAGCTCGACCACCAGGGGCCCATGATTGACTCACTCATGCCTCTTAATGAAGCATCCCAGCTGGTGAACCCGCATGCGTCTCCGTGCTGGGAAGGGGGCACCCCCCAAACGCAAGGACAGAAACTCCTGTGCTTGGGACCCTTCCAGACCTCGCCTCCTCTATCTTTTCATCTGACCCTTCATTGGTGTCCTTCAATACCATCTGCAATAAATCTACCTAGTAACTGAACTGGTCTCCTAGATTCTGGGAGCCACTCTAGCGAATTAATCAAACCCAGGGAAGGGTCACGATGACCTGGACTGTAACTGGCACCTGAAGGGCAGGGTCGGGTCGGGGAGTGGCCAGTCTTGCGAGGCTGAGCCCTGGATCCGTGGCACCTGATGCTGTCTCCAGACAGATGGTGCTGGAGTTGAGGTACACTGCAGTACACCCAGCCGGTGTCCCAGAAGTGCTTTTAACCCATTGAATAAGTCATTACTATTATAGTAGCCCAGCTGTATTCGAACGGGGACACATTTGCTCCTGGGGGTCCATCGAGGCTTCCCGGGGCTACCCTGGCAATTCAGCAGGATTTGGCACATTCACAATGTTGTGCAACCACCACTGCCATCTAGTTCCAAAGCAGCCTCATCACTCCAAAAGGAAACTCCGTATTTGCTAAGCTGTCCTTTCCTATGCTTGCCCCCCATTAATTTTATTTTGTGTGGTTTTTGATGCCTTGACACCTTTGGTGGGGGGGCTTCCTAGCTGGGAAGAGACGGCGCCTTTCAGAGCCAACCAGCTCTTGTAGGCAGCAGACTGGCCAGTAAGCCCACCTTTCATCACAAACCAGCCCCCCTCACGCCCGTGCCCACAGCCACCCCCTTTATCTGACCCCCGCACGCCGAGCGCTGCTGCACTGCACTCTGCAGAATGATTAAAATGACTCCTGTAAATGGTTAAAAAATGGGGGGGGGGGAGCAAAAATCAAGTAGTTCCTTATTGTCTGAGGTTTAATCACGTTTGAATAAGCAAGAATAATCAGAGACCATTTTAAAAGAAAGTGTACCTGTAACTTTGAATAAAAAGTCCAGATACGCTAACTTCTGTGTGTGGGAGGTACTACTCTCTGAGGTTAGTATTGCTTGAGGCAATGAACCTTCACAGGACTTGAAAAGGGCAGGCGCTGTGACTTTCTCCACTGCCAGAAAAGAGGAATCACGACAGGTGACGTGGGGAGGGGCACCAGCACACTGCAGGCGCAGTTCAGACAGATCAGTGCTAGGGCGGCGTGTGCACAGAAGCAGGAACTCGGGAACCCGATTCCCTTCAAACCAGCCTTGCCTGCGTAGCTGCAGGAAGCCTCGAGGTACCCCCAGGAATAAACGTGCCCCAGTTCAAATACGGCTGTGCTAATGTAACAGTAACGGCCTATTAAATGGGTTAAAAACCACTGGTCAAGAGGCAGGGATTGCCTGTTTCTCAGAACTTCCGGTTTGGTCTGGCTTGATTTGATTTCATTTCTACGAATGGAATGCTTGGATGAATCTGTATGACCAGAATCTGTATGATCAGAAGCTCAAGTGCGTCACCCCAACCCCCTCAGAGGTCAAACTCTCCCCCGCCACTCACTCCCAGCCACCACTGACCGTGCTCAATACTTTTCTTCTGTAGAATGTCACATTAACGACATTATACAGGATGTGACTTTTTAAGATGGCTTGCTTCACTCAGCATAACGCCTCTGAGATCCCGCCAAGGTACTGTGCTTATTACATAATTTGGTCCTTTTCCCCTTTTTGTAGAGCAGTACTCCTTTGTAAGGATGCACCACGCCTTGTTTATCCATTAAGCTGAAGAACACTGACGTTGTTTCTGGGCATAATAAATAGAGCCACTCTATAATAAACAGGCATGCACACACGGACAGGTTTTACGTGCACGTAAGTCTTCATTTCTAGAGGGTAAATATCCAGGATTGAGACCGCTGGTTACGTATTTAACGATGTAAGAAACTGACCGCCTGTTTCCAGAGTGGCCGTGCATTTCTGTTCCCGAGAACCGCCACTCCGTACCCCACCGGCACTCGGCATCGCCTTTCTCCAGCCGCAGGTGCGTGGTAATCGCTCCTCGTACCCTAATCTGCAGTTCTCTCGTCACCGATGAGGCTGCGCGTCTTTGCACGGGCTGCGTGCCATCTGCGTATCCTCTCTGGTGACGTGTCTGTTCATTTTGCCCGTTTTTAAAACCCGGACTGTTTCCTGTTAAGTGTTGTCAGTTCCTTATACGTTCTCAAGGCAAGTCCTTTGTGACTTGCAAATGTTTTCTTGAAGTCTGTCTCTTGTCTCTTCATTCTCCTAGCAGCGTCTTTCACAGGGTAACAGTTTCCATTTTGATGAAGTCAAAATTAGTTTAATTTGAGGAAGTCCAATAGATCGTTATTTCTTTATTCCTTTAACAAGGGATGGTGCTTTTGCGGTCACACCTGTAAACCTTCTGCCCAACCCCAGGTGGTGAAGATTGCCCCAAGTTTTCTTCCAGAAGTTTTATTGTTTTGTCTTTTATGTTTAGACCTAGAGTTCCCTTTGAGGTGACAATGAGTGGGGACTAGGTCAAAGTTCATTTGGGGGCATGCTTTGCATATTGTTCCAACTCCGTCTGTTGAAAAGACCGTGCTTTCTCCACTGAAATGCCTCTGCACCCTGGTCAAACATCAAGCGACACATCTGTCTGGACCTGTTTCTGGATTTTTGACCCAAGTGGCCAACATCTCCCTGAGTCACCTTGGAAGGTCACGAGGCAGGCTTGTTGGGGTCATAGATGAGTCTCAGCATCAGAACCCAGAACTTGAATAAGGGACAGTGACTGGTGGCCTGTTTCACTTGTTTTGGGAGGCAGGCAGGGGGGTATGTAGCCCACTCTCTCTCCAGGCTGGACCGCACATGGAACGCGGCGATCAGCTCCTGGTAGCACAATTCAAGAGGCACGGGCCACGTGGAATCATCCTGTGAGGGTGGCCCAGACGACGAGGCAAACAGTCATGCCTGTGAGGAGGCTGAGAAAGACGGGCCGTGCAGCCTGGGAGGCGAAGGAGACTGTGAACACCAGTCCTGAGCCTGGGAGATGGAGCTCGCTGGAGAGAAAGGGCCCTTCCTTTATGTGAGGTCCTGGGGGATGATTATGCCCAGGGGCGACAACCAGGCTCCGGACCAGGTGCTGGGTCCACGAATGCTTCCGGCTTTCAGAGGGGGAGCCCCAGGGAGATTGAGTGTGACAGAGGTCCCCGGACACCGGCCTTTGCAGGAGGCTGGCTCTAATGATTTGCTGTGGCTATGACTCTGCACAGTCGTCAAAGATGGCCCCACACCTCTGACTGTTTTGAACAAATGACTGGTTTCTGTCTTTGGGTTTAATGGCCTCACGAAGAGACTGAGGTCATGTGAAAGAAAGAGATCCTCCCAAGGTCTCAAAATAGTGCTCGCAAAACTGAATTTGGAAGCCAAGCCCGCAATGCTTGGCCAGGCCTCCGCTCTAGGGCCTTCATCTGCAGAGGAACAGACAACCCAGCGCCTCTTTCTTCCACACACCGTCCCCCGGGTCTCCGCACGCTGGGTTTTCAGTCTTGCAGGCTCCATCTCGGAGGCCTTGAAGGAGAAAGGAACCCTACAACGTGAAATTCAAACTCTTTTCAATGACAATATGGGGAAAAAATCCCATCGAATCAGACCAGTTTCTTCTGAAGATTTTACTTCTGCTCTGAGCTGTCCTGGGGTGACCAAGTGCTCTAATCAGGCTGGAAGTCACACTGGCTTTCATGAGATTCAGGATGTGGCTGGAGGAGAGAGCTGTCGAGACTCGTTAGGATCATCAGCGCCCGCCCCGGCCTCAGCATGCCAGGAATTCATTGATTCGTTCCATAACTCATTCCACCGATTACCCACAAACACAGGCACGCAGGCAGAACAGACATCACTGCCTTAGTCTTATCAATATGCTCAGAGCGGCACATTTTCAGCTCAAAGCAGAAAAACATTCACACTTCCGTGTATTGCTGGTCCCCCCAACCCCACTGGGGGGAGGGGGCGGGCGCTAGAGAAGGAAGCCAGGATGGAGGTCTCAGTCCACCTCGTCCTTTCTCATGTGCGCGCCTACAGAGGGCAGAAATAAGGGCCAGTCCTTCCTGCTGGCAGAGTTCTGGTGAGGGCCAGAGGGGATGGCGGTGGGAAAGTGCTTTGCCAAGTGAAACACACCGCGCCGACGCGAGGACCTACTCATTTAACAAGACCCGCACCACGCGGAACACCACGGACGTGAAGCTGAGAAAATACAGACCTGCCCTCGAGAAGACAATCGGATCTAACACAGTGGGGCAAGTCCAAGGACGGGAAAGCACAGGGCGCCGTGAGCACAGGAGGGGGCCCACCCAGCGTCGCAGGAGAGACGGTGACTGTGAAAACGGGCCGTAAACAGAGCGTTCAGGCAGGAGGGATGTACTGGATTCTAGAAAATACCTCACTCTCCTTATTTCATTTCATACTCAAAACAGTCCACAAAGTGGGCGCCAATTTTACTATTTCCCTCTTGTATTAGAAAGCAGTAGCTCCCAATGTAGGGGGGGGTGTGTGCCACGTGGGTAAGACCAGGGGTGCTCCCACCACAAACGTCAACTATGCTGAGGTGGAGAACGCCTGCTCTAAAAACAGTCCATTCTGCTTAAAATTCTCTTTTCCCGAAGCCAATGATACCCCCTTCCGGAGCGGCCAACAAAAACTCTTACTAGGCAGGCAGCTGGTACGGCTTAGTTCCTCTGTCTAGGTTGACAGGAAATATAATTACTTTGTTAATGAATTGGTTTACAAAAATAAATCCAAACCTGAGTCCTTAAAAACAAAAAATCTCCGTCCAAGTTTTCCGACCGCTGTTTCAAGCATGTCGCTGGTGACTGATGTGCTCCGCTGAGCTAAGACTTCTGGTGGGAATCACGCACAGACGCCTGTCACATGGACGTGGCAGGGTGCAGAGGAATGGGCACTGAGCTGGGCGTCCGGAGACAAAGCCCACCTGCCCTTGGACCTCAGGCAGCCGACTTCCCCGTCAGGCCTTCGCGTGCCCACCTGTCCCTGCAGGGGCCGGGCTGGCAGGCCACTTGAGTGTTCCCAGCACCTGGGCGGAGTCTCGGTTTCCTCGTCTCTACTCTGCTGCTGAGGACTACATTGGAAAAGGAACGGGAAAGAGTGTGGACAAGTGGAACATCTCACTTGTCGAAGAGGCCTGTCAGTGAGGTGTGGGGGTTGGCCCTCACCCCTCAGCTTTGTTAACAGCGCTCAGGGCCACCGAGGCTGTGCCGGCTCCCTCCTGCACGGGGACTTCCAGCAGTGGTCCCAACTAAGGAGCTGCAACTCACGCGTGTGTCGAGCAGAGGCTGCAGACTGCTGCACGCAAGGACTTGCTGGGAAGCAGGGCCGTTAGCAGAGTTTCTAGCACATCCCCGTCCCAGGGCCCAATCAGAGCTATGCCTGCACCGCCCTGCTCCCTGGTCCACAGGTAGCGGCTCTTCCTGGCGGGCAGCCCCGGCTATGCGTCCTCTGTGCACCTGCCACCATCTGACAGTCGTTGCCGGGCATGGGGGACCCCCTTCAAGTCCCACGAACTCCACCTCAGTTTCATCAGCCCGGCTCCAGCTAATAGCAGAGCTCCTGATGTAAAAAACCAAACCAAACCAAACCAAACCCCCTATCATCCTGGCCTAGAACCCAGGAACAAAGCGTTTGTTCTGACACACGCCACTAAAATCTTTCCCCACAACCACAGGCCGGTGACCCGCCGAGCTCTGCCTCCTCTGGGTGTCCACGCAACTCACCCTTCCGGGAAGCTTTTCCAAGTCGCTGGCCTTGACGGCACCTGTTAGGGAGTGACGAGATCCAGCTTCTCCATTCGCCAGCGCCCCGAGGAGTTCCTAAACTCCAGCTCTTCACAAAGCGGTTCAACCGCCATTCCCACTCTCCCTGAGTCTCCTTTTCCACTGCGTTTACTGCCAGGACTTGCATCCCTGATCAAGGGGGGATACGGAGGGGCAGGCACCGCCTGCTACACCCCCTGCACTGACCACAGCACTGTGTCCCCCGGGAAGCCCTGCCTGGCCAGGCCCACTCCCCTCTTCCCTCCTCGGGGTCCCCTGGCGGCCCACGTGTAACAATTGCACGGCACGCAGCTGAAAGGGACAACCCTGCGTGATCTGTTCCAGGGGCTGCTCCACCTCCAACCCCAGAAGCTGGGCAGGGGCTGTGCTTTAGCCATCTCTGCAGCCCCAGCAGGCAGGAATCAATTGCTGACACGCAAACGGAGGACTCATGGACGGAGGGAGGTTGAGTGGGAGGAGCCCAATGCATTACTGTGAAATGGCCTGACCTTGAAACCTGGGGACCTAGACGAGTCCCAGCTCTGTCCTTGGTAGCTGCACGACTCCAGGCGAATCTCTCACCTCTCCACCCAGGCCCACTTCACCAGAGGTTCTTGAGGTGCCTGGTCCCGATTCTGCCCTGGGACGCATGTGGGGACAGCGGGCCCGGAAGCCATGCATATACTAGAAAGCATGTGCAAGCAGGAAGGGCTGTTTGTGTTTTAAAACAGCCTCTGCTAGCCTGGCATTTGGGAGAGTGACTGTCAATGAAAACTTACCCTGCAAATGTGAAGAATCCATAAAACCTAAGCTTAGGAGACACGTATTGTGCGGCAGACAGTCCCGTTCTCCGGTTGGGCCTCCGGGAGGCTGCGGGCCGCCGTGTCCGTAAACACAGAGAAGAGAGACGATGGCTAATCTCCAAGCCTCCCCCTGCTGGCCCCTGCCTCGGGGCTGACAAGATGGCTTCTCCCCCCACGCCCCGGCCTTCCGTGCTCAGAGTCACAGGCTGCTTTGAGTCCGTGAACCCCCTCACCCCAAGCAGCACTCGACACAGGCTGGGATCTGTTACTCACTCGCTTACTGTTTCCATTCCTGGCTTTTCCTCCAGTAGTTTCTGTTTTAATTAATGCCACCGCAACTTATTTGGCAGGCAATCTGGAAATTTCTTTCTAATTCCTCACTGTCTCCATCCAAGAACTGATAACCCAGATCAAACCTTAGCAGCTCTCCCTGGGCTCCTTCCACCGCTTCCCAACCGGCTTCCCTGCCTCTAGTGACAGCTCCGTCAAACCACCTTCCACACTGCTACTTCCACGTGTAATCACGGTAATATGCAAATGTGACAATGTCACGTACCCACGGAAAACTCTGTGAAGAAGACCGGTCCCCTGCGGGCAGGCTACCATGCCCAGGAGCTTGTCACCAGCGTGGCCCGTACTGCCCCTCGCTGTCCACTGAGGCTGGAAGGAAGGCCACCCGCTTTGCTTCCCTCCTGTGACGGGAGACGACTCCGTTTAGGCTCCGTCTGTCCAGGAAGCTTTCATGCCTCACCCAGCGGGGCCCATGTGTTAGGTGTCCCCATGCACCCCAGGCTTGCTGGGGTCACACTGTAATGACAACGGCCTACCTCTGTGTCTGTCCCCACGGAGGGATCTTGGAGGGGCCACCGAGTTTTATCCTGCTCGTACCGAGGGCCTGGCAGGCTGGGTGCACAACCAGGTTTCTTTTCCTACAGCCTTTGGCTGAAGCTCTCTGGACAGTTTTAGCATGGGACTCCGGAGCAAAGGGCTGGTGTCAATGGGGGGTGGGGGGTGGTGGTGGTGGTGGTGGTGGTGGTGGTGGTGGTGGTGGTGTGTGTGTGTTTAAGCAAAATCTCTATGCTCAGGAAATGCTGCATCTGATGAAAAATTAAAATTTAAAACGACAGAGTGCAATCTCTCCCTCCTTTCTCCGCTCCCTCCAGAGGCCACTGCTGGCCCTGTTAGGCAGGACAGAGAGCAAAGCGAGGCTGGGAGGGGAGGGAGACATACGTGTCTCACCCACTAACTCAGCAGCCCTGAGCTGGGTCCTGTAAGGCTGCTGGGTGTTCCAAAAAGCCCAAGAAAAACCATGACAGTGCAGGAGGAGGGGAGCCCCTGAAATTCCCTACGTATGGCTCCCACTATCTGGGAAAGGAAGCCTCAGAAACTGTGTTAATCCCAAGGTCTGGGGAGGAGAGGAGGAGGGGGAACCTAGAAGCTGGCTACAAGCATAAAACCCCCCAAAACCCAATGGGGCACTCAGACTAGCTGGGGACCCACTTGCAGCTTTGTGCTCCCATGTGTTTCAAAATACACTCGCTCTCATTTCCACTGGACATGCTGTCTCTCGCCTGAATTCATCTCTTTCGAGCCGAGACAAGAATGGAGGGGGGAGCCCCCCGACTCAGGTCTCCCCGGTAACAGTACTTTCGAGTATGTTCTCTCCCAGCCATCCTTTGCACATCCAGGCAGGTTTGTGCGGCCCCACCCCCTCCCAACCTACATCTGAGGTGCGCAGATGAGTTTCAGGGATCCACACAGTCCCTGAAACTGTCTGCAACCGTGTGGTTCAAGCATGTCGCACATTAACTTTTCTAAGGTGCTCCTGACCTCCAAAAAAGACTGTCCCACCGCAAAGAGCTTAGGGACTGCCCTGAGCCCAGTGACCGCTACTGAAGCCCTGTCCCAGTGGGCTCCCCTGCTCAGGGGTTGCTGAGCCCACACGGGAGGGGGCCAAAGGAGGTGGCATCTCCACCTGTGAGGAACAGAGGAGCCGGGAGCAACCCATGAAGTACGTGGAGACTTCCAACATCAGTGCAAGTTGAATACAGAGCAGGGAACACTGCACGCATCTGGAAGTTCTATTTGGCCCGGCGCTTTGAAGTCCATTTGCTAAATGCAACAGTGCAAGAGAGGTCTCAGTTCCCGGGGACGCGGAGCTGCACTGCCACTGCGCCTGAGCCCCTGAACCGTGGCCAGTCCAAAGACGGAAGTGACAGGAATGTAAAAGTCGTACCAGATTTCAAAGACTTAATACAAGAAAGCTGTCAAATAGAGCTTATTAATAATTTTACATTGCCCTGGCTGGTGTGGTTCTGCAGATTAAGCACCGGCCTGTGAACCGAAAGGTCACCGGTTCAATTCCCAGTCAGGGTGCCCGCCTGGGTTGCAGGCCAGGTCCCCAGTTGAGGGTGTGCAAGAGGCAACTAATCAGCGTGTCTCTCCCACACTGATGTTTCTCTCCCTCTCTTTCTCCCTCCCTTCCCCTCTCTCTAAAAATAAATAAAAATCTAAAAAAAAAAAATTACATTGATTACATGTAGAAATTATCATATTTTGGATATAGTAGTTTAAATAAATACACTATTAAAATTACTTTTATCTGTTCTTTTTACTTTCCTTAACAGAGCTGTTAAATACTTGAATTTCGCATGTGGCCCACATGGGTGGTCACGTTATGCTTCTACCCGGCAGACCTGCTCTGGAGAGCGCGGCGCCACTCTTCACCAGCCTCTCCTCTCCATCAACGAGGATTGATTAATTCCCGTCTCAGGAATGTTCTATTCTTACTCACAGAGACACAGACCAGTCTGGCGGTTCCCCGTGGGGAGGGGAGGTGGGGAGGGGGCGAAATGGGTAAAAGGACCAAGAGGCACAAGCCTCCAATTATAAAATAAATAAGTTGTAGGGACGTAATGCACAGGACGGGGACTACAGCCCATAATATTGCACTAGCTTCGGACACAGACAGATGGGATCCCTTCCCAATGCACACAAGTGCTGGACGCATGAAACTAATGTAACATTATATGCCAATTGTACGTCAATAAAAAAGGGAAATAGTCCACTCTTTGTAAATCAAAAGCAAATATTTCAGAGGATTTTCTAAGTCAGGTGTTACTATCGGCACACAAATAAAAAACAGTTCACAATGACCTCAAAACTAGAGACAACCAGGAGTTCCAGAAAATCGAGCTGCATGGAAGTCCAACAAAGATATAAAGAAGAAACACTCATCCGGACAGCATGCTTCTGACAAATGTGGAGCTCTGCACACAGAAGAGGAAACTAAGAAGATCCTCATTCACCAGAAAATTAGTATGGGACTCCATCAACTGACTCCCTCATTAAAAATATGAAAATGCACTTAATGGAACTACCACAGAATGAAACTCAACCTTTATGCAGATACAGAGCCATATCTGAACCAGGTATTTGAATATATAAAATATTTTAATGAGAAAAACAAAAACAAAAAACAGTTCCCCAAAAATACTTGGGAAAATACACTAAGATACACCTGTTAGGGTCTAAGTCGATGGGGAGATCCATTTGGCAATACCCAGTTAAAAATGTCACATCCAGGATATGCACCTGATAACACTCTCTTTTAAAAGACATCTACTGAGCACCCACTGTGCACTGGGTCCTTCACGTTTATCACCGTAACTCCCATTGTAAATGAGAGCGGACCGAAGCTTGGAGAGGCCGAGGCCCCCAACTAGGAAGGGGCAGCCGCCAGAACCAGGTCTTTGCAGCACAGACACTCCGCTCATCCCTCTGCATGTCCTTAACGACTGACACTCCACAGCTGACAGAGTACTTTCAGATACATTACGTCACCTAATTACCCACTAGCCTGTGGTCAGAGGAGGGGGCGTGGGAGGGCTGGCGGGAGGAACTCGCCCAGCACCGCACAGCCCGGTGCAGCCCAGCCTTACGCCCCGGGGCCCTGCCCTCGCTGCCCCACCAACATCACCTCCCCCTTTATACGCACGCCTCCCTGGCCTTGGAGTCGAAAGGGAGCAAGGCAAGGGGGACCTTTACCATCTGCAGGAACCGTATGCGAATTCAACAACAGTGCCACTATTTTTAAACACGTGTGACTGCACATTATAGTCACGTTATTAACACAGGAATAGCACCATACATCTATGATGTGTTACTTTGTGGATCAAATTAAACACCTATGTAGTGAAGGTGATGAAAACTTAGTGTCGTGAAGAAACCTGTCTGCGTTGTCTCTAACGCCACAGGGAAGGTGTGACTGACCCGAAACCCTCCGCAGGGCGGGAGGCAGCAAAGGCAAGGGCGGAGAGGAGGACCAGCTGGCCCCAAACCTGCCGGATTGGCTTTGCTGTGCTGAACAACACTGCGTGCCGCAGCTTCTTTAGGTTTAAATTTCCTTCTTCTCTAATTCTACAGGGTGTGGCCAACCTGGCGCTTCATCAAGCCGCAGAGCCTCCGGCGCGCTCAGGGACCTCTAGGACCCCCGGGATACCTTCAGAGCCCCCCGCCCGCTGGCACCCACCGAGGGCTGCTTTGTGCGCAGGCCTCCCCGCCTCCCAGGGCCAGGGAACAGAGGCACCGGGCAGGGATCAGGAGACCGGAGTTCTAGACCCGGCTCTGCCGCCAACCCTGGGGACCATAACCAAGTTCGGACCCCTTCTGGGTTTGTTTCCTCATCTGGAAGAGGGAGCCCATTTCTAACTTGCCGGGGGTGGGTGAACTGAGTAATTGTTGTAAACAGGGCGCTCGGATCCCAGCTGCGTCCCTGAGGCCCAGCTCTGAAGGAGCACGCACAGGAGAGTAAGGGGGTGCTCAGTAACTCCCCTTTCCCACTGGGACTGCTCAGGCGAGCACCCCCCGCCCCCGCCCCCGTCTGCTCCAGGAAGGTGAGAAGGAAATGCTGGGTGGACAGGGGCCCCCAAGGAGCTTTTTTAGTTCTAACACTGCCGTTTTCTCCTAAAGGCACGCCGAGGGGACTGTCCCTCACACGCGGTCCTCAGTCCCCTCTCCACCCTCCTCTCCCTCTCTTTTAAATGTGCCTGTTAGTCACCTTGGCTGCCATAATGAAGCACCCGACTGGGGTGCCTAACAGCAGAAATTTGCTGTCTCACAGGCCTGGAGGCCGGAGGGCCAAGGACAAGGTGTCCGCAGGCCTGGCTCCTCCTGCGGCCTCTCACCTTGGCTTACGGGGGCCACCTTTCGGCTGTGTCCTCACACATGGCCTTTCCTCTGAGCTGCCGGTGTCCCTTCCTCTTCTTACAAGGACACTGGCTCTACTGGCTCAGGGCCCCACCCTCATCACCGCATTTAGCCTTAATGACCTCTGGCTTCCTAAGGCCCCACCTCCAAATATGGTCACATCGGGGGTTAGGCTTTAATACAGCGTCCCTCACTTACCGCGGGTATTACGTTCTAGACCCCCCGTGGTAGGTGAAAATCCGCTAAGTGGGAACCTTACATTTACGTTAGTATTCATATATATTTTAAGGCTTTATAAACCCTTCCCACACACTTATAAACCGTTTCCAGCCCCTTATTAACCTTTCCCACACTTTTATAAGCACTACTTATGTTCTTAAACATATTCTGCACTCTTAAACCTACGTACCTTTAACAACATGCGTATACAGTACAGCAAAATCTGCGATATAGCGAAAAATCCGCGATAAATGATTAAATATAATATTTTAAAAAATCCCACGGTACAGTGAGGCCGCAATAAGTGAACCGCGATATAGAGGGGGGCTGCTGCATACGAATGTAGGGGGGGGCACTGCTCAGTCCAGAACAGTGACCTAGGCCACAGCGCCCTGTAAACACCCGGATGTGGTCTGGCAGTTTTGAGGATGACTAGTATGGTCACCTCTGAAGGAAAAAAAAGGGACACAGGTTTCAGTCTGCTTTCTATTCATCCCGCACAGGTTTGTGTTATTTGGAATTCTTCAGGCTGTAAGTGGCAGACTGTAATACGGAAATGTGGAATCTGTTGGCTCCTACAGTGAAAAACAAACACCACCATGGCTAAGCCTGGCTCTGCCGGGCTGACCGAAGCCCAGGCTCAGGGCTCGGCGAGAAGTCGGCCCTTCGCCCGCCGCTGTCCCCACCTCGTCCGCGGGCTTCATCACCGGAAGGCTGCCCGGCGACCTCAGGCTTCCACGATCCCACAGCTCTCGATCCCAGAAAAAGCTGGCATCTTTCCCAACAGCTCTAGCCCCATGAGGGGACTCCCGGATGGCAGACCTGCCCCTACACTGGGGACTGAGTCCTGGCCAGGCCCAACCCGGCTCATGTGCCACCCTGACGCGGGGCAGGGACAGGGGCAGCCCCACACAAACCGCGTTCACTGCGGGAGGGACTGCGAGGTCCCCTCCTCTTAACCCCTCCTTTCTAAATCGGCTGCCGGGCAAAACAAGCAGCTTTCTAGGAATGACAACGCTGTGAGGGCAAACAAATGGGCACGCTGAAAATTATTTCGTTGCCTCTCTCTTTTTAAAAATGTCTCGATCTTTGTACAGTGTATTTACTTATTGGAACGATCTCCAAGCCCTGTCTCTGCCCAGGTGCGGACAAACGAGGGACTGACGTAAAGCTGGCGAGACGGCCTCGTGCATCGCAGCTCTGCCCTCAGGAGCACCGCACGGGGGTGCACAGCAGTGGCCGGCCCTCCTCCCAGCAGTCCTGAGAGAGGGCTCCGCTTATGGTTTATCGTGGAAACACCGAGAGGAATGACAGCAAGAAGCTCCTTTACACACACACACACACACGCACACACACACACGCACACACTCGGATGAGGGAATGAGCAGCATAAAGACACCAAAACAAACAAAGCCACAACACACGCACTGTTGAATGAAATGTCGCGTTCTGGAATTGTCCAATAATGTCTTGCTGCCAGGAACATGTCAGAAAAAAACAAAACAAACTGCTTCAGCAGCCCACACTGGGGTATGACAAAGTGAATGACAGACACACAGTTCCTGATTTTCCGCCTGAGTGACCTCACCAGGCCCCAAGAACATAAAAACCGGCACGCGCGTGCACTCGTACATGTGTCTGGCTCGTATCTGAATCTAGGAGAATCAGAAACTTTTCATTTCAATATGTAAGGGCCTTTTAAACATTGCATGCATTTTTGCTAGCTCACACCCTTTTGTGAATCCCCATGGCCTTGAAAACCTACCATGTGGCCCTCAGGCCTGGCTCCCGACCCACCACCTGGACCAATTCTGCCCTAGCAAAGGCGGGTCCCGCTCACCGGGGTCAGTCTCTCTCCAAGTCCTGGCCATGCCGCATGCTCGGAAATGAACAGACAGACACCCAGAAGGCAGCAACTGCCCTCTTTCCTGCCATTTCCCCTTCAAGGGCCTGTAAGAACGGCATATGGCAGGAGGTAAAAAAAAAGGAAAAGCTAATAAAAATGAATTAAAAGGTGCTGAGAAGCCATGATGAATCCAGCTCTGTTCAAGTGCGGCAGATGGAACAAAAGTGTATCAAATCTTCTTTCTGCCTTCAAGTAACCCTCAATCAAGTCAGGAAAACAGGACAGAAAAATTAAGTATTAGATTATGCTCTATGCCTTGAGCGTTGTATGGAAGTTGAGAAGAAAAGAGAAATTTACGTGGGCTACAGAGGTCAGGAAAGGTTTCCCGAAGGAAGGGCGCACAGAGCCGGGTTTTGCAGGATTTCACGGGGAGAAAACTCGGGGTTAGGGATGGGGAAGCCCAGTGCTCTGGGCAGACCCGAGACTAAATCAGCTGTGGGCTGGGGGGTGGATTCCTGGACCGAGGCTTCCAGAGACAGCACAGGCAGGCCAGGGAGGCGGGTGACTGGGAGGAGCAGGACTGGCGAGGGAGGGGACTTTATGTCGCCCACTTGGCCAAGGACCATCCCCAAAGGACTAGGAGCCAGTCCTCCCCCCCCCCCCCCATCTTTGAAACAAGCCGTGTGTAACTTTAGTCGGGGCAGGATGAGATGATTCGAACTCATTCACCCCAGGGATCTGATAATCACGACGGCCCCACCAAGACCAGGACAACCATCTTGTTGACTGTAGCAAAATGTGTCTTCCTCCCTCCACCTTAGGACCTCGGCTTCCCTCAGTCCTCACCACGCTGGAGACTGACAAAGGTCGAGTCTTCCCTCTCGGGCTGTGGAAGGGCTCCCAGGTTCACTAGACTATGAAAGTGTCATCTCCAGGAAGAGGAATTCCATCGCTGAGTAAAACACGTCCTTGAAGCCTACAGCCGTTTGGTGTCTGGCTCACAAAAGCTCACCCAGCCGGTTTTACCCACCTCCCCCACGGCTCTATCATGACTTAACACACAGCTTCCGACCCTACTGCTCACAGTGAAGAATACAGAACAGGGCACCAGGCCCGAACACCAGGAGGGAGCCCTGGCGGGGGACATCCATCTTCCTGTCCCTGGTGGCCAAGAGGCGATCTTCAGAGACGAAGAGCTCCAATTTCACGCTTTCCCCGGGGCCCCCGAAGTAGACGTGGGCTGCCTTTTCCGCACCCGTGCTGATGAAGATGGAAGGCAGGCTAGCCTCAGAGGCACGGCGAGCTCAGTCCCGGCAACTGGCAGGCTCCGAGCGGGCTGACCGCGGTGGACACAACCCCTCTCGCTTGTAACCGGGTACAAAACGGACTCCTGACAGCCAGACGGCGGGCCCGCCGGGCAGCGCTACAGGCCAGCTGCGCAGCCTGCCCCAGTCCCACGCGTTCTCCACGCCCGGATGCCACCGGCCTCAGGAGGCGCCCCCTGGGCTCAGAGCACAGGTGACGGCACCGTTCGATAGGCGGTGGCTCTCGATGTCCCAAAGCTGCCACAGGGCCATCACCTTATTCTCTCGGAGCCGCGTCTCTGTCCATAAGGCATCACTTCTGTTCTCCACGTGGACACGCTGAGCCCCAGTGAGGTGAAGCGACTCATCCAAAGTAGCACAGTCTGAATCCCTGGGCCCCGGGTTGCAGGTTCCCGAGCTCCGACCCTGTCCACAGACTCCAACTGCGAGTGTGCGCCAGGGTCGCCAGCGGAGCCTGCAAACGCGCCCGCACCTGGGCTCCGCGCCCGAGGATGTGCGCTCCGCAGGCTTCTGCAGCAGCCGGGCACCTGTGTTTGGATTCCGACGGGCCCTCCCCATTGAGAACCGTCCCATAAGACCCCCAAGTTGAAGCTCTTCATTGGCTTTGCAACATCCAACAGGACCACCCAGAATGTACCCCATAATTTCTACAATAGCTGCTTCTGGTTGGAAGGGCTGGAAGGGCTGGGAGGGTGCTCATCACTGAGTTCTCCCTTGGAATTCACTTTGCCCCCCTCCCCCACCCCAACCCCGGCCACCCACATTACTTCAACAGATGTTTCCATCCTGCGCCGGGCTCTGGGAACAGAGAGGCAGGCCACTGAGGAGGGGGGCACCGGGGAAAATGTCGCCCTGTGGTGTGGGCTCTGGCTGTTATCGTAATTAGACAGAAAACACTCGCGTCCCAGTTCGTCAATGGCGAGGAACTTCATCTCTCAGACCAGGGAATCTGCATGTCAACCAAGCCCAGATCCACGCTCTCAGCTGACTAGTCACATCACGGTTGGTTCACTGTGTCATAAAAATTTCAAGAGAAAGGATCACCACCCAAGGGCTACATTCCGGCATTCTGAGATTCTGAGTCTGAGCACTCGGTGGGGTTGGGGTGGGGATGGGGGGCAAGAGAGTTTGGAGGTGCTCCAGCCCTAGTGTGTCAGGCTTCTTTCCTGGTCCCTAGGCAGCTTCTAATCCATGATTAGATTAGAACAGGATTTAATTAGTCTAATCAAGTGCTTTGCTGCATGAGGGAAATTAAAGGAATTAATTTATTGAGTATCTACTAAGTGCCAGGCACCTTGCTAGATGCTCTGTGTAAGTAATCTCATTTAATCAGTGCAGCAGCTCTGGGAGGTAGGTAACACCCCGTTTCACAGAAAGACAAACTAAAGCACCAAGAGCTTAATTAAGACGCTCAAGGTAACAAGGCTGGTGGAAAATCCAAGGTGCCAGCATTGCGAAGCATCTAGCAGTGTGTCCCGAGACTACTTCGGAGTCCCTGCAGGTGAAAAGTGTTTGCCTCCGCAAAGCAGTGAACTTCAGGGCAGAGGGAAGTCACCGACCCTGAGCGTTACCCGAGGAGCACGCGGGTGGATCTCTCCTCCTCCGGCTCCTTCAGCCCCGCACCCTGGCTCAGCCCTGCACTCCGCCCCAAAGCCCTTCCCCTGATGCTCACCCACCCAGATCCTACGCTTCTACAGGACTCCTGTCCTCCTGAAAGTCTCTGTCCCTCTCGACTCAGCAGGACCGCTTCTCCCGTGGTCCCCGTGCCCAGCGTTGGTTCCGCACCTTTTCAGGACAGCAGATTCCTGAAGGCGGGGCTCAGGATTACACGTATCTGTGGCTTATATTTAATAGACATTCGGAGAGTGTTTTTTGAATGAATGGTTTGCTTCAGCAAACGGGCCCTTCCACCCCCAAAAAGACACACCGAGTGTTCAGAACCTACACAGTTGCTGGGACCTCTGCAACTCTCCTATGTGGCTCGCGAATGTGACACAGATGCTGGATCCTGCTCCGGCTGGACTCATTCCTCCAGCTGAGTCTCACTTTTCATTTGACTTGTTGTTTTTAACAGAAAAGAGGCCTGCTGGGCTTTCATGCAAAGAGGTGTGGGGAATTAACTGATAAAGCTTCCACAGATTCCAAAATAGAAATACACACATTATAGCAAAATTTTGTAACTTATACACTTCTTTCTTACATGTTATCCTCAAAGTAGCCCTTTCCTGCAAGCAAAGGAACTACAACCTAGAGAAGTAAAGGGACTTACCAAGGTCACAGCTTTTCAAGTTCACACTACTCGAGGTGAAGTCAAATCTCTGGACTCCGATTCCTACCAATGCCTCGTTTTGAGTAACAGTCAATAATAATTATAACAACTATTTAATAATGGAGGGCTGATTGGTACTTTTAAATATACCTGCTTTGCCATCGTAACAGCTAAACTGTTTCCCACAATAACATTTTTGTTTGTGGCTTGTCAGACACACACAAGGCGGAGCTGTCAGGTCCATAAAATCTCTGTCCTTCCCGATCGCCTGGTGTTTCCCTCCCCTTCAGCTCTCCACCCTCTGCCCGCTTCCTCGAACCAGGTGCTCCTGAGGTGGGTCTGGGCAGAGGTGCATCCCTGAGCATCAGCTTTCATGCATCAGATGCGACATGGGTTACAGTTAGCGTGGGCAGGGCGGCCCGCAGTGTCTGCTACGTGGCAGGCATTCAGTGGTCCAGCTCCGTCCCTGCCCCTTTCTGCCGGGCCCGAGTCCGCCTCCTGCGGATCTGAGCTGTACCTCCATGCCGCAGGGGGAGCAGCTCCGCACCTGAATGTCTGCCCCGTAAGGCCTCCCAGGACCCTGCGGAATGAGAGGGACGAGGCTGGCACTTGACGCGTGTGCGGGCTTCCGGCGGGCCCTGGTGCTGCTCCCTGTGACTCACTTCCACGTTCCAGTGAAAGGGCAAGAAAGGGTGTAGCATTTCGCAAAACCAGATACAGATTTGAATTAATAAGGACAGAGCTAGTGAAGAGTTTGAAAATAAAATAACTGAAACAAACGGACCCAGAGCAGTCCCGCCCCGTCCCGCTGGGGACTGGCGCGCTCCAGCAGTGGCTCTCAGACCCCGGAGCTGGCACACCCCATTTCCTCTGCAAGGAAGTAGGGAAGGGTGTCAGGAATTCTGAGAAACGCTGGTTTCTAACTGGGGTCCATTCTCACCTGAGGGATCTTGGAGCCAAAAATTACGTTTAAAGCTCTTCCCTCTGGGGACGGAAAGGGCCTGCGTCGTGTTCTGGGTCTTGAGCGGGGAGAACCCCGGAACCCCACAGAGCGGCCCCCAGCGCGCTCACACCACGGCTTCTGCGGCGGACGCTCACTCACTCTGCTCGTGCAGCACACTTCTCGCCTGAGAAGTTTTTAAACGTTTTTTTAAAAGGCAAAACACAAGTGAAGTGTGTCCGCCACACCAGCCGGCGGGGGCGGCTCCCCTGGAGTTCCACCAGCGCAGCCCTGTGGCCGGAATCCCCCCACGGCTGGAAAACGGCCCGGCCCCTCCTGCTCCCGGGAGTCTGTGACTCCCCAGGGGGCACCCCGGGCCTCCGCGCGTCACAGCGGCAGCAGCAGCAGGTTCTGGTGCGAGGCCACGGCAGAGACGCCTTATCAGTCGTGGCCGGAGCCCTGGCGCTCCAGGTCGGGTGTGCTGAGGGCACTTGGCCCTTTGCTCGGGAGGTCACCTGTCAGCTTTCGACATGCTCCTCTGAGCCGGCACCCGCAGCGGGCACTGTGCCACCCCCATGGGGCCCGCACCCCGCCAGCCAGACAGCTTGCGCGCTTTTCTTCCTGGGTAAACCCTCCCGAAGACGGACCGCGCACACCGCTCACGGAGGCTGGCCGTGTGTCGAGCAGTGTCAGGCGTGACGGACACAGAGGTGACAACACAGGACTCGTAAGTTCTCAGGAACCGGAAGCGCAGTAGGGACCAAGGGCATGCGTGCAGGTCCGTGTCAAACTCAGCCTTCCCTTCAACGACGAGGGCGGCCCTGTGCTCAGGGTTGGGGTGTGCGCGGAAGCCCACAGCCGTGGGTGAGCAGAGGACGCAGTCACCCCCAGCGCCCTGTTCTCCGTGTGTTCACCTTGAACGGGTGCTGCCATTTACCAAGTAAGCTTACGGGCTCCCTGACTGCTGACAGCGTTCTAGGTCTGCCTGGCAAGGACTGCTGGGAAGATGGGGACAAAGGCGGCCCTGGCGACAGTGCGCGGCAGACCCAGGCCTACGCGCCACGCTGAGAGCCCTAAGATCCTCAGCCTGTCTCCTCTCCACCGCTCGGAGGCCTCACGGGAGCAGGCGGGCCACTCTGCCCGACGCAGCCACAGCCCACCTCCCCGCGGCCCGCCCCGCGCCGGCCCACCCGCCTGCACGCTGCTCTGGCGCCCAACTTTCTTCCCACGCGAACAGCCACTCTGCCTGTGCCTCAGAAGACTTCCCATCTCAGGGACACTGGCTGCTCCCCCCAGGCTATGGTTCTGAGTCTGGTTCCCAGACCTGCAGGTTTCAAGCCCCGCCCAGACCTCCTTCCAGGATCTGAACCTCTGGGTGGGGGCCTGGCAACCCAAGTTTCCAGTCTCCTGCACGTGATTCTCCTGCAATTCACGCCCGAGAGCCACCCTGAGCTCAGCTGGAAAGCCAGGCTCTTACGCAGGGCAGGGAGGCCACCACAGCGGGCGGGCTGTGCGGATACACGCCCCTCTCCCGCAGCTCTGGAGCGCAGATGAAGGCTCCCGGCTCTGTCCAGGCGGCAGCTGAGGCTTACTCCGTCTAGGAGAAATGCTAACGACAAAATACGAACCTCACAGTCACGCTACTTTCTACAATCCCCAGAACTCTTCCGTAACTCTCATTAAGATCAGAGAGGCTGACTTTGAAACTGGGATTAGCACCCAGGACTCCTGTTTCATTCTTGAAGGATGCTCTCTACGGGTCTATTTATTTAATTCTACATTAAATAAATTCTTATTTGTTATTAATGGAGCCATTACAAAACAGTAAGTTCTGGTCCCCACGCAAGGGCACCGGCCCCATGTTCCCAGAGCATGTTGCCCCATGAAAGGAGCGTCCTTATCACAAGCCCAGTCCATGAGAAACAACGCAGAGACACACACTTAAACAAAGGACAACTTCCTGGGTCCAAAGCCCCAAGTTGGCAGGAAGGGCGAGGGCGACCTGTGTGGCCTGCTTTTCTTTCAGGAAATCTGACGATTCTCTCGTCTGCTCCCTTGAGTTTAATTAAAAGGCCCCTAGTTTCCTCTTACAAATAATGAAAAGTGGTTAGTCTATTGTCATTGTAATCTGTATTGCAGCAACACTGAGAGGGAACAAAAAGGGCCTGGAGGAGACAGAATTGGGGTTCCCACACAATCTTTACCCATCACTATGGTATTTATGCTCACTTCTAAAATACACAGAAATTCTGTGTGAGAAACGGGAAGCCGTCTGAGGTCAAAAACAGACACATGTACATACTGGCTTCCATATGCTCCAAGGACGTGGAAACATGCACAGAATGATTGGCCAGCCTGCCATTCCACCTCCTTTATTTTCATTCCTTAGAAACGATCTCTATCTGGAGCACGCCTTCCACATTCACACCCAGACACAGATTCCCGGGGAGGAGATGGAGGAAAGCAAGGGAGTAAGAGTCACAAAGACTCCAGTGGGAGCATCAGTGATGACAGCGGCTGAAAGGCTCACAAAAAGCAAAGGAGGATCCTGGGGACAGGACACTATCAGGGCACGTCCCAGAAAACTGCCCAGCCACGAGATCACCATCGACGAGGAGAATCAGAGCCAAAATCAGATCTCAACTAAGCAGACAGACTTGCAGAATTTTTTACCTTCGGCTAACATTAGCATTTTTTAAAGAGAGCAGTCGACTCCATGAGTTTGACAAAGGAAGAAACACAAAAGAGAGCAAGAGACTCGCTCCGGATAAACAGTTGCTGTTCTGCATTCACAACTCTCCACCTGCAACAGAAGCGCCAGCGAGGCGGGGTCCTCGGCAAATGCACACGCCAGCACCCAATCATCCACGCTGCATCTGTGCATGCAGCAAACACCCCGATCTGCACCCCCGCTGCACCTCCGACCCCCACAGCCGGCAGAGACCCCGCCAAATGCAGAAAAGAACCCCTTTCCTGTGTGAGAACCAGCCAGGACCTAAGCTGTCATTACACAGCAGAAACCTAGCGAGAACAAAACCCAGCGGCAGGCTGATGTGGGAAACCCAGAACATACCTGAATTCTTCAGACGCGAACATGACCTAGTCAGAGACAATTTCCTTAGATTGCCTGGTAGCCTTTTTGGTTTGGAGGACAACCATTTAGCCAGTCAGCTGGTGCCAAGTGCAGGAAAAAGAGGCGGGGTTCCCCCCCCAGTATTCTGAAGTGAAAGGCTTTCTGCAGACAGGGGCCTGCAGCCTCCAGCTCCGCCAGCTGCTGACAGGCGGCAGCGAACAGGGGAGGCAGCGAGGAAACCATGTGATCATTCCAGCAAGTCTGATTAATGCAGGGGACGCTCAGGCTCCAGGCTGGGCGCCCGATCAGTCCAGAGGAACGAGTGCAGGCCCGGGACCCTGCGTGAGCCACAGATCGCATCCCACCTCCAGATCAGGATTTTGCAAGGGGTAGAAGCTAAAGGAACGAGAGCACAGCCCGTTCCCCTGGTCACCTCATCCTCGTGCAGCAGCTGCTGCTCTAACGACCCGGTGGGCCCGTGGTCAGTGAATGAAGTAGAGGGTGAGTGATACCCGGCTGCATTTTACCGAAAGCTCTGCAGAACCCTGGACTACACGCGTCCGTTACCAAACCTCACCGACCACACAAACGCCTGAAGTGCAACGCTTTGTGCTGGCGCTTGGCCGTGAATGACACTACCTTGCAGGCCAACTGTGATGGGCGATCGCATTTATCGAGTGTCTAGTATGTACCAGGCTTTTATCAATTCCTTGAAGTACGAAAATCACTGCAATAATTTCAGAACAGAAGTTAAAAAATAAAAATAAAAAAGGAAGTGAGCTGTTAGCCAAAAAGGAGAAATGTTAACCAGTCTGTAAGGCCCAAGCTGGCAAAATCTGGCAAAGGAGCTGAGACTGGAGTCCACGCTTGCGGTGAAGAGCAGCCTTCAGCACTTAATAAGGGAGACAAGTCTCCAACACAAACCTGTGAATCACGCTTGACTCTTTTTCTCTCCCTCACACCACAATCAGTCACCTGCTCTGATTCTACCCCAAAAAGGCCCCTTTGAGTCTGGCCCCCCGCCCAGTCCCCGCCCACGCCCGAGCCGCCCCCTCAGCACCTCTCACCTGCATTATAACGGGTCCTGCCCCTCCCCCTTCTCGCCAACGCCTGCTGGGGCAACTTCGCTGAATCTGATTTTGGTGCCCCTATTTGAACCCCACATTAGATCCTCGATGCCCACTGTGTTGAGGAAAAACCCCTCAGCCTCGCACACGGAATCTTATTTTTCCAACTCTTTCTTCCATTAAAACCCTCCATGAACCCCCAAATCCAGCCAGGCACCCCTAGTTCCCAGAATATGCCAGGACCTCCTTCCTCCAGCCCATGGGCTCACTGCCCAAATCATTCCTTGCTCCCTCTGTGACCTGCACCCTTCCTTGCGGCCCACGCTGGTCCCTGGGGTGTCCATCCTCGGGCGCCTGAACCACGCCCAGGACGGCCGGCTGCGGTCCCTGCGGGGCCCGGGGGCAGGGCTGTGTGGGTCACGCTCCTTGTGCCCTGTGCCTGGTGCGGAGCTGGCAGTCCGCAGTCAGCGTGTCAGGTCTGCTGAAGGCAGCCCCTTTGGGCCAGCTTGCCAGCAGGGAGAAAGGGACCCCGTCCTCGCAGTGGGTGCTTTGGGGTGAACGCGCCCCTGCTCTCACATTACCTCCAGTGAAGAGTAGTGAGTGTTCAGAACTGGCCTCAGAGAAGGGAAGGGGTAGCAGCCGACTGAGGCAGACTGATTAGGAAGAAATTCTGGGGGGTCCTGTAGTCCCTCAAACCACATAGCAATCAGCAACAAAGCTGACCCAGAACACCTTCCACGGTATTCCTGACAGGTGTCTGCCTGAGACCCTCTACCTGGCAGAATCGTGATGTAACAGAAAACACAGGCGAGTCAGTCATTACTTAACCCAGGTTGGGGTCCCAGATCTGCCCCTTGGTGACTCTGTGGTCAGTGGCCATACCCAAGTTCCCGGGGCCTTGGATTCCCACGAGGGACAAGTGGAATAACGCTGATGCCAGTCACGCCTCTCTCACAGGACGGCTGCAAGGGCCCAACCAGCCGGGGCTGTGGGTTGTGAAAGGTCTTTATCAAGAATGTCACAGGAGCCTTTGCCATCATTGTACCAGCACACAAGCTGCTGTCTCGGCGCCGTGCTGAGGGTCGGACGGTTCTTCCTCCCAGGGAGGTCACCCCCTCATTGAAGTATTTATTTAGTCTGTATGCCTACAGGTTGTTTTCCGGAGGAAAGGGGAACAAGGTATTTCTGTCCTGTGATTCTCAGAAGGGGTGTGTGTGTGTGTGTGTGTTTGTGTGTGCGTGCACACATATAATGTCTATAGATATATGTACCAAATCACTGTCCTCAGTCCTAGTTTTAAAAATAACGCAGTAGAGATTACCCGTCTTATGAAAAACAACTCTCCCACACCAAATACAATTACATGACTTTTTTGGCCTTAACACTTTTTCTCCACGACAGCTGAAACTCAGTACTATTTTGCATTAATTTCGGCCGCACAGCATAGCTGATAAACAACCCTATCGCCTACCAAGCGCTCCCTCCAGTGTTCCCAGTATCTGCCCGGCACCACACCGCCCACAGCATCACTGACGGTGCTCCCCGCTGGGCTCCACGCCCTGTGACTGCCCTGCAGCCTGTGCTCCCTAACCCTTTCCCCCCGCACTCAGGACCCCAGCCCCGCCCTTCTGCCAACCGGCAGTGTGTGCTCTGGGCCTGTGAGTCTGTTTCAGTTTTATTTTTTCATTTATTTTGTCCTTTAGATTCCACACATACATGAGATCAGATGGCATCTGTCTATCTATGACTTATTCCATTTAGCACGATACCCTCGAGGCCCACTCATCTGTCACAAACGGCAGGATTTCATTCTCTACTGTGGCCGAGTAACACTCCCTTGCATATGTGAAGCGTATCTTCTTTACCCGCTCGTCAACTGAGGGACGCCGGGGTTGTTCCCATAGCTTGGCGACTGTAAATAACGTGGCAATGATCATGGGGGTGCTTACGTTCTTTCAGATTAGTGTTTGGAGTTTCTTCAGGTATACACCCAGAAGTGGAATTGCTGCGTCACAAGGCAGTTCCATTTTAATTTTAATTGTTTTAATTCTCACCCGAGGATATGTTTATCGATTTTAGAGAGAGAGGAAGAAAGAGGCAGAGGGAGTGGGAGAGGGAGGGAGGGAGAGACCTTCACGTGGGAAACATTCATTAGTTGCCGCCTGCATGCACCCTGACTGGGGACTGAACCCACAACCTGGGTGTGTGCCCTGATCAGGGGATCACACCTGCAACCTTTTGGTGCATGGGACAATGCTCCAGAGCCACCTGGCCAGGGCTCCATTTTTATTTTTTTGACAAATCTCTATACTGTTTTCCCTTGTGGCTGCGCCAGTCTGCATTCCCACAGTGCACAAGGGCTCCCTTTTCTCCGCATCCTCACCAACGCTTGTTGTTTGTTGATTTATTGATGAGGGGTGTTCTTGAAGGTGTGAGGTGATAGCTCCTTGTGATGTTAATGTGCATTTCTCTGATAATTAGTGACATTGAGCATCTTTTCATATGTCTATGGGCCGTCTGGATGTCCTCTTTGGAGAAGTGTCTGTTCAGGTGCTTTGACCACTTTTTAAATTGGATTCTTTGCCTTTTTTGGGTCAAGTTGTTAAAGTTCTTCATAAAACTTGGATATTAATCCCCTATAGGATGTATCATTGGGGAATATCCTCTCCCATTCAATAGGCTGTCTCTTCTTTTTGTTGATAGTTTCCTTTGTTGTGCAAACTTAAAAAAATTTCATTTCTTTTTAGAAAGAGGGGAAGGGAGGGAGAAAGAGGGAGAGAAACACTGATGTGAGAAACACCAATTGGTTGCCTCTTGTATGCACCCCAACCAGGGACCAAACCTGCAACCCAGGCCTGTGCCCTGACCGGCAATCAAACCAGCGGCCTTTTGCTTCGCAGGGCTACGCCCAATCCGCTGAGCCACGCTGGTCAGGGCTGCTGTGCAAAACCTTTTTAGTCTGATGTAGTCTCGCTGATGTTTTTATCTATTAAACGACCTGGGTGCAGTCCTAGATGGATGGGGGTGGGTGCAGCTGGTAATCAACCCGCTGCCAGCTTCCCAAGGGAAAGGAGACAGACACCTGGCGATTACTTGACGGGAGTTCTGGTTGGTTTGAAGGTCAAAACCCACATCCCCGACGTTCCCTGCAAGGTTCTGGGAGGGGCAGCGGGGGCTGGCCTCCGTGCTTTCCTCTGGCTGCCAAGCAGGTCCAGCGTGGCGGGGGCCCCTCGGGATGGAGGGCCTCTGGATGTCAGAACATGGATGCAGCTAGAATGCACACCTGGACTTTTGGTATATGCTAACCAACCTGGCCCTGGACTTAGCCATTCCCAAAGATATGCTGATGGACTTAGCAGTTCCCAAAAGATGTGTTGATGGACTGAAACCATTCCCAGGGGAAATAGTAATGAACCTAGCCCGATATGTTAACCAACCTGGTGTGTGTGTGTAAATAACCTACTGAATATGTTGATAAGCAAACTCACCCTCACCAAAATGTGTGGCTGACAAGTATAAAAAAGGCACCTGCAGAAGTGCAGGTGGGACTCCTACGGGCCCACGAGGGGGACTGGGGGTCCCCCTTCCCCATTCCCTTTCTCCCTATTCCCCTTGCTCCTATGGGCCCTTGAGTTGGTCCGGGAGCTGCCTCTCCCCTTCCCCCGCCTTCCCCTTCCTTTGTTTCCTCAATAAACCAGCTATCTGTTCCCACAGCAGTCTCTGGGCGACTTCTCAGGGCTGGCTGCCCTGACACTGGACTCTGCGCCTTTTCCCACCAGGGACCCAGGAGTCTCCTCAGGGCAATTTACAAGGTCTCGGTAGGGAGCAGAGTTGACAGAAATGGTGAACAAGCTCCAAATCCCGGCACCATGTGCATTTTAGACGTAATTTTAGGGACTTCCCCCATTTACGCATAAGGAAATGTAGGCCAACATGGTTAAGTAGCCTGCCCTAACCGGCCCAAGGTTGCATGGCTGCTATCAAGCTAGTTCTGCGCGCGTGGCCGCGTCAATCCCCCTTCCCAAACAAGCACTCTCTACACACCTGCACCAGGTCATTACTGCCCTCCCGCGACAAGTGCCCGAAGAGATACCCTGTGCTGGGCGTGATTCTAGGTGCTGCAGAGGGGAGCATGAAGATGCTCAAGCCCTCAGGCTCACAGCGTGTCAATTCTACGGAAGGAAGTCAGAGACTGATCGAGGGACAAAAGAGTGATAAAAACAGGGCAATGTGCCGGAGAGGGCCTGGAGGCTGTGCAGAAGTGGCAGAAAAGGTCCCCTCAGGTATGGTGTCTAAGCTGAGATGTGAATGACAAGCAGGGGACAGTTATGTGAACATCAGGGACAGATCACTGCAGGTGGAGGGGACAGCTGGTACAAAGGCCCCAGGTGGGCGAAACCAAGCCTGCACCCCACCCTCTCTCACAGGGTGGCCGGACTAGAGAAGCCAGGAAGGGCAGAGGAAAGTGAGACCCAGAGGGAAGCGCGGCCTCATCAGCCGGGCAAGCAAGCCCTGGGGGGTTTGAGGGCAGGGACGGGACCCGACTCTCACTGTAGGGGGAAAAGTGAACATGGGGAGACCCACTCAAAGCTGCCGGCGCAGCTGGTGTGGGGGTGTTGGTCTGGACTCGGCCGCACCGGCAGACAAGGGGGAGCGGGTGAATTTCAGTGTGGTAGAGTTTAGGGGTGGTCCTTCCCCCAACTCAGCTGTTTCCTGTGGTTCTTTAGATTATAATGAAGCAGAGCCAAGATGAACATATTTCAGTGGAAACACCAAGACCTTCACCAGGACCAGAAGCCAAAGAAGGGTCCGCTCCCCGAGTGGAAGGACCTTGTCCCATCTTCATCATTCTGTCCCGGGCCTGGCACCAGGATGGCTGTGAGTTCATGAATCAGCAGTTAGTAGACCGAGGGGGAAGATTTCACACAAAGATGAAATTGGATTAAGTCGGCGTCCTCTTCTCGTGCAAGCGTGCAATGAAAGGGCAGGTCCTCCTCTGGAATAAACACACGCAGCTGCTCCAATGTCACTCAGATCCGCGGGTCAGCCCAGGAGACCCTACCGGGAGCAGGAGGAGACTCACGAGGATCAAAGCCCATAAAGCGAATTCACATATTTAGTCAATAGCTACTTCCTGGGCCCTGGCTACGGACCCCTGAGAGGAGAGGAGGTCAAAGAGCACTCGGGCCCACTTCTGGCCTTGCCAGCGGTCAGGAGCAGCCCACACATGCTCACACTGACGCGGGACTCGGCGACGGAGGATTCCGGCGCGCGGTGTCTGAAGCCGCGGCGGCGCAAGCTTTTTCTGTCACTCTGTCAGTATCCGGGTCTTCCTCCCACTTCAACTCCCTGTTCTTACCCAGGGCCCCCCGAGTCCCGGCTCCACGCGCAGTTGCCCGTGAGCGTGGAATGCGGGGAGCTGGGCTGCACCAGCCCCACGCCTCTCGGGCCCAGCGCGCTTCGGCGGCTGACTTTACCTGCCGGAGTGCAGTCTCAGCTTGGTCACCTGCAGCACGTGGACAGTAACCCCTGCCCCGCTCCCTCGCTCAGAAACGGCGAGGGCCAAACACGGCAGCAGGTGTGCCTGTGTTTTGTAAACGACAAGAGCTTTATAAATAAATAACTGTACTGTTGTTAACAACAAAAGGAATGACCCTTTTCTACTTTGTGCCGCCTGAGATCTTGATAAGGTGGGAACTTTAAGTATTTACCCGGGCCATAAATGACCCATAACTGCAACTTACTATCCCAGTGACAGAGAGAATTTAGATAAAAACCCTTAATTATGGGCATTCAGAGCTAAGAGGACCCCAGCCACCTAAGACTTATTTCTCAATATGTACCCATTCTGTCAGAGTGTAATTTTTCCAAAAGCTAAAAACCTAACTCTCATACAAGTAGACAGTATGCATGTGTCAAGGACTGATTTAGCTCATCGGTGAGGGCCCAGCTGGGCGGCAAGGCTGGTTCAAAGGTAGCGCAGGCAGCATATAGAGTCGGTGGACAAAGAAAAAGCCGTGATAATCTTTCAAGGTAGATACAAAACTGGTTGATGGACCACAGAGCAATTAAGGCATAACCTTTGAGGTTATCTTTCCTACTAAACAAAAATCAATTTTAGGTCCCTACTGGACAAAAAAGCATTTGTAACTTACCAATTTCCTACAAGTTAACATTTAACTTTACAAAAGTATGTCTTCTCCAAAAATGTCCCTTAGATGAACTTGCTAAACAATGCTCTTGAGTGATATTGAAAAGGCACACGATAATCTTTTTGTCTTTCCTCCAAGTTATAGATAACTTTCCTAAAATAACTTTAACGATCTGAACTAGCTTATCCATTCCAGTGACCTGGACGATAAGACGGTCTTTACCTCCTGCTCCACTTTTGCTTCTGCCTCATCTACATCCTCGTAACTTGTGAAAATCCTTCAAATGATTGAAGTCAATTCTGAATCACTGCTTAGTCCTCCTGAAGTTTGGGAGGCCCTGTTTCCTGGAACTTCCAGCCTTCGGTGGTCCTCAGAATCCCTGCCAAGGATCGCCCTTGTGGGTCCCTTGAAGACGAGAACGGGACCGTCTGGTTCACAGCCACTGATTCAGAGCCCCTCCCCCAGGCTCTGGCTATTCTGAGGCCGTTGCCACCATTTACTCTCATTTCCTGACTTCAGCAACCCACCCTGTCACCCCTCCTGTCCAATATGACGTGCTAGGAAGTCGCAGACCGACCCACAGCAGAGGCACGTAAGAACCCAAGGGACACGAACAGGTGCAATAACATGACGTCAGAGGAGAACTCTAGTGAATCAGAGAACGTCTTGTTCAAAGTGCATTTCCACGGGGGCTGGGCACTGGAGTGTATAAACATACAAACCAACTAAACTGCCTAAAGCCCTGAAAACACGACTGGACTCTGCAGGCTTTGGCCTGGTACGTGTCTTTCCAGAAGCTAAGGGAGGAACAGACTTTCTGGGGACTAGTCCAGTGGGAGCCTTCAGGAATGGAGACCGCCCCGGTCCCTTCGGGCTGCGGTACGGGAAGACACCACCGACAGGGGCTGATAAACACACGGTTACTGCCCCCAGCTCTGGAGTGCCGCCCAGGCAGTGAGGGCCCCTTCCAGGCCGGGGCCTTCTCACTGTGTCCCGGACCGAACCTGGAGAGGACTGGGAGCTCTGCCCGCTCTCCGATGAGAGCACGGATCCCATTCTTGGGGCGCCAGCCTCATAATCCAGGCACCCCACACCTTCACACAGGGAGGGAGGGTTGCGATACGTAAATTGGGAGGCGGGGCACAGCACTCGAATTTCTAGCACCTACTGGGCAAGGCAGGGATGGAAGTATTTTATTTTCTAGGGAAGTAAGGGAGAGGTATAAATATGTATTTCTAAAATCAAAACCACACAGGCCTGAAGGCACCCCGGCTGCCCTCAGAGAGTACCTGCCCCTCTCCCGAACAGCCAAGGCAGGGAGTCTGGGTACCAGCCTACAACCGCACTACCACGCCCGGGAAAGGAAAACCTTCCCTTAGCCCAGCTGCTGACTGAGAGGCGCTGGAGGGAAGGCGGAGGGACGGGCGAAGGGCCTGCGGGAACATACGCCTCCGGGTTCTGCTTTACAGAAATGGGTTTTGCCGCCTCCAAAAGCTAGGTTTTCTTTTTCTTACTTTATTTCTGCAAATCAGGCTCCGTTTCCTACTAAAATGTGCAAGGGTGCTTTTTCTCATCTGAAACAGCACTGCTCCTGGTTCCCAAGAGCTCCCCGTGTGTGAGCCGCGCAGCGTGTTTGTGCGCTCCTTCCCACGCGACACCCAGCACGGGAGCCCGGGGCTCGTCGCACACGTGTGAGGACACAGTCCTGACGAGATCTGTGCCCGGGGCGGGAACTCGGGAGGTACTGGACTAAACTTGGAACTGCAGCTCTTTTTAAAAAAGATGTACACTCACTAACAAGAGAGAAATGAGCACCTGATTAGTTTCTAAACCTCATTCTCCGACCATTCAACACTCCTATGGTAACTCCCCACGAGACCCAGCACCTCCCTTGCTCCCCACTAGGCAGAAACAAGCCCAAGAGTTCCCCATTTTCTTATCCGTACTTAAGCCGGCTGCGCAAACAGTCCTCCAGGCCGTCTGGAAGGTACGCTCGTGGGCTTCAAAGTCGCCATCCTCTCGCAGCGGCTCTCCCCTTCAGGATCTGGGGTACACTGTCCTCAGCCTCCACATAACAGTCCAGAAATGCATGTACCGTGTTGCACCGGATCATGGTGGAGTCCAGGAAAGGCACAAGACCCAAGAGTGTCCTCTCCATATGTCCCGAGTCCCAAGATCCAGATAAGAGTCCGGGTCTGCAAGGCAGAGTCCTTGGTGGCCTCGGAGTCGGCTGGAGCGGGACGATCAAAGCAGCAGCCTGCCTGCTTTCTCACTGGTCCAGGCCGCGTGGCCGGATCGTCCCTCTGAACGACACAGCCGCCTGCTGCTTCCCACATGGCCGCGACATTATGGCGCCTCTTCTCTCCTGGCTGCCCGCCCTTCTTTTACATCCTGACCCAGAAGTGCCTGGTGAGCTCATTTCTGACTTCTTCCGCAGTGAGCTACATCTGCCAATTTCCCGTATGGTTTACATTCTTTTGGCTGCCATTTTTAGTCAGGCCGAGAGCGATTTAGTGACCCTGGGCCTCCGCCCCCCCAGCTCTGTCAACAGTCAAGGATACATTCTGAAAGTCACTTTCTCAGCTTGTGGGTGGGTAGCCAGGCCGTTATCTAGCTAACTTTTGTCATGCAAATTATTTTAATTGTATCGTTCACTTACCCCATGCCCCAGCCCTGGGCTGTGGGAACGTTTCTGTTCTGGGGATCCTTCGCTCTGCACCTCCTTCCAGCCGGGTGGAAGTCTCCGGATTTCTAATTGGAACACTTCTTCACACCAGTGGCTCTCGGGAGCAGGGCCCACAGCAGCCTCAGCACCACCGAGGTTTCCTTTCAAAGATGAAAATGACCAGCCCCTCCCCAGACTAACGGAAACAGGGTTCTGATGCACCTTCAAGTCTGAGCACCCCTGGTTCCACTAACGACACCTGTGATTCCCACCTGCGGGTGGTTCTGCCCCGCCCCCACTGTTATTTGGCATGTTTAGAGACATTTTTAGCTGTCACGATGGGGGTGGGGGAGTGCTATTGGGTAGAGGCCAGGAATGCTGCTAAATACCCTACTATGCACAGGACAGCCCTCCACAATGAAGAATCACTTGGCCCCAGATGTCAAAGTGCGAGGTGGAAAGACCCTGCTCCATTCCTACTGCAGGGAGGGTGGGGGGAGAAGTTGTCAGCATCACTCTCTCTAGGAAGTGCCTGTCCCCTTGAGCAGGGGAGTCCGTGCACCCTCTCAAGCTGTGCCCTCCACTGGTGTCACTGCCACCAGGGAGGGAGAGCTGGCATCTGCATCCTTTGGCCTGTGTGTCACAGCCCCAGCCCGGGGCCAGTCACTCCCACCGCAGGCAGCTACGCCCAATGCCTGCACGTGGCACAGCATCATCACTTTCGAGGAGTGCCAGGGTGTGGTTAGTGGGGAGACCAGCACTAATTTTTAAAAAACCACTCAGAGCGACCTTCCATTTCCAGTAATGGTGAACTAGGTGTTCTAGAAAGATCAATGCATCTAGTGAAAATAGCCACACACACAACAAAATCCAGGTAGAACAGGTAAGAAACACCCAACACAGCTAAAAACATCAAACTGCGGTCGAGATGATGGGGACTCAAATGCGGGAAAAAGTTTCGTTTCAGGTCACAGCTAATAAGCTTAGTAACGACTGTATGTGAAAAGCTACTGTTTCAGGAACTGGAGTACGAGCCGCTGTGACCCCAGGAGACCACAAGCAGGCCACCACGATGGTGCCCGGGCCACCGTGCCCTGGGGTGGGACCATCCGCCCAGGCACAGACGGAAGGATGCGACAGCTTTTATCTGATTAACTTTCCCCCTGAATTCCAAGCCCCTTACCCACACGTCTCTTCTCCTAATAAAAAGGGTCCGTTTATAAGGAATCTGCTACAGACAGTCTGTCAGGGTGCAAAGCCACTGTCTTCTCAGATTGCCTGCCATCTGAATAAAGCGCCCACAAAGGTTCAACCTCTGTCTCTGCTTATTGGGCCTGGTGGGTGACGGGCAGCAGGGACACTGGCTTTTCTGGTTTCAGAGATGACAGGGCATTTCTCGGCTAAACTGGGAGGAACAAAAGGACTGGAAACGCAAATGAGCCCAGAAGTCCCTTGTTGCCGAGTGTCCCCGTTGGTCCCAGAAAATAGAAACTTTCCTGCTGACGGCCTCCTGGGGGAACGAGTCGCCCTTCTCAGGGGGCTCCCCTCTTCAGGGAGTGGAAGGGACCCAGAGCCCTCTCCCCAGAAGCGACCCACGGCACCTCGAGGAAGACGACCACAGGTAAGGGCTGACATTTATTTATGGCGCAGGTCTTATGTCCTAGGACCTGACACGCACCCATTAACTCAGCCTGGGGGGAGCAGCACACAGTCAGGCTCTGTTCTTTCCCCGTTTCACAGACGGGGACTGAGGACCAGGGAGACAAACGACCCGCCCATAATAACACAGTTCAAAAGCAGCAGAGCTGATCACACGCGAACACGCGCTGCCTGATGCCAGTCTGCTCTTAACCACGGGACGCTAAGGGGAAACCACAAGGCCACAAAGGTGTTGATTCCAGTAGGACCTAAAATAGCAAAAAACTGGAAATAAACTAAATACCCATCAACAAGGGATTGACCCAATAAAGTATAACACATACAAAGGATCATTATAAACATACATCTACATTAATTGCATAGACTACAGTTGAGTAAAAACACTGGAGGATTATTACAAATTATTGTTCTATAACAGACACTCCACAAATCAAACAAAAGAGCAAGCCACAGGAAAGAACATACAGGGTGTCCTCACTTACGCACTATTATGTACGACACAGCATAGCAGCTACACGCTTGGTGCTTAGATTCCGGGTTTACCGCTACCTGACCTTGGGCAAACCCTAAGCACCTCTTCCCTCCCGAGGAATATGTGGTAACGTTATCTCGTAGGGCTTTGGCGAGGATCGGTGACGGAACGCACATGAGCCACCCAGCCCACTGCCAAGCAGCTCCGTGCACACAGCCGTTTCATCGCTACTGCGCTTTCCGGGTGCTTATGTGCACGGAGATGTCCGGAAGCACGCTGGTCAAGGTGCTGACAGTGCTCATCTCCGGGGACTGACATCCGCTGGTCATCTGCACTTTATTTTCTTATATTTTCCTGTAGTGCGGAATTTTCACAATGAACAGGAACGATTTTTATAAAAACAGTAACGCGGCCCAGTACACCCGCAGCGCACAGTATGAACCCTCTGCATTCTCCTGTGTCAATGTGACAGGCGACACCTGAAATCAGAGACCCACAGGAAACAGCAAGAGCCAACGGGGAGAGTGAGACCCTGAGCCTGGAGCGTTGCCGGGCATAAAGCATCTGTTGACTGATGGAAGGAATTAATGAATTGAGAGGCAATGCAGATGCTCCCAGACTTAAGACGGGGTCACGGTCCGCTAAGCCCACCACAAGCTGGGATGAGCGGAGGTCGGGAACGCCCCACTGCCCACCGCAGTGTAAGGAGCCGCCAAGCGCGGGCCCGCACACTCACCGCCGCCTCCAGCTGGGCAGGCGCGTCTGACACACGGACGCACGCACCGCAGAGTGGGGCCGGCAGCCGCAGCCCAGCACCCCGAGAGCGCCGCGCTGCACACCCACAGGAAAAGATCAAAGTGCACAGCACAGTCTCTGCGCAACGCGCACCCCTCTTGTACAGCCGCAGAGCTGAGGGGGTACGTGGAACCACCCTAAGGTGGAGAGCGGCTGTGGGGTGCAGAGTGTCGAGTTCTGGAGCCTGAGAGCTGGATTTCAGTACCAGCTCTGTCACTTCCCGGCTGTCAGCCTTCGACAATTCATTTTAACCTCTCCGCTCTTCAGCTTCCTCATCTGCAAAATGGGGTTGTACCGATTCAGGAGACCACCACATGGGTCAGGCGACAGGAGATGTGAAAGCAGTTTGCATTTAACAAAAGGTCAGCAGAAGCTAGTTCTTTCCCCTGCTCCCAGGTTTGCCAATGACAGGCTGTGACGCTGGACACGCTGCCTCTCTGAGCTCCGTTTTCTCACCTATGAAAGGAGCAGAGCATTCACCGCCCTCCTGGGACGCTAGGAGAGCTGTGCGATAGCTTTTTGTACAGTACAAGGTACTACACAAATGGGGAGATTATGATTTTTATGCGAGTTTTGGGGTCGGTTTATTTTATAGCCTCTCGGCTCCAATAAACTACACTTAGGTAGCCTTTAAAATCTGACAAACGTGCAGATTTTATTAATTAGTAATAATGTACTGACCTTCCCGAGCTTTCCCAGAAGAGCCTAATCCCTGTTTAACTGGAAGTAAAGTCTGCCTTGATGGGACTGGAATCCCTGCCTCCAAGAAACCCTCAGCCCGCCGTCCCGACTGCACAGCACAGAACGGGCGAGCCGGCCCAGGCGCCGGGGGCCTGTGGTCTTGGTCTGCTCTCCCAATGATGAAGACAGGAACTCTTGCTTCTTTAGACTGCTTAAGGGGAAGCGATACCTATCTGAGCCGCTACGAGCTGACCCCTTAAAGAAAAGGCATGTCCATGTTCCTACCGTGCAGCCCCAATGACAGCTACCATTCCTAAAGCCCTTTAAAAGCATTTCTCATCCATCGTCCTCCCTGGCCGAAGAATCAGCCGCAACAGTGGGCCAGGCAGGGATAAGGACCCCATTTCACAGAGGGAGGCTAAGGAGCCAAGGGGTTAAGCGAACTTGGCCGAGTCACCCTTGCAAGCCCAGCACGCTCGGTAACAGGAAGGGAACTGTGGAGAGTACTGCCCTTCGGGAAGGTATAACTGTGCTTCCAACCCCCCGAATCAAGAGCAGGCCCAGAGGCCGACACCAGGGAGGAGTACGGAGCTCGGTTACGTCAGGATCACGTCTCCCCGGTGCACGCAACCAAGAAAAGGGGACTTGATGTTTATGGCCGCCCGTGACTCAGCTCTGCCCTGATCTAGGACATCCAGCACCTCCCGAGCCAGGCAGAGCGACAGGCGGCCGGTGTGGAAGGGCCCTCACACATCGCTGGGCCCCGCCCCTCCCCTCACAATCGGGTAATAACGGTGAGGCTCCAAGGAGGAATCAGTTCACCAAGACCACCAGGGAGCTTGGGCCGGGCTCCCCTGCTTCCAAGCCCGGCCCTCTCTCAGCCCCTTCCTCGAATGACCGATTCAAACTGATGCTCAGTGACAGCTCTACACCCACCCCGGCTCCCAGTACCCTCCCCGCTCCGATCCTTCCCTCTCTCAGACTCAAAATCGGACACCGAGCAAATACCATGTACCCAACTGTGGCGGTAAAACACCCCATCTCCTGACCTTCATTATAGAAAGGATGAGCCTGCATGCTGATGAATATGTACAGGACCGCCATCACCCTGCCCTTCAGGCAAGAGAAACGACTGGCAAAAGAAACCGAATGGTGATGACGGAACATCTGTGCGATCCCTTCTTTCTGGCGTAACTTCCTCAAAGCCTGAAATTCCCGACAATATTTACTGAGTGCTTACGAATCTAAGGGGAATGTTCTGTCATCTGTGCTACCCAACATGGCAGCTACCAGCTCCAAGTGGCGGCTGATCACTTGACATGGCGTTACAATCAGGAGGAATATCCCATGCAAAGGACATGTGAAGGAAATTAATTTGAAGAGGCAAAGAGGTCAGTTCACGCAAGACTTTACATACATGCTAAGGAGTCATGATTTCATCTGGATAGACACAGAAACATCCTGAAGAAGCACAGAGAATATTAACTCAGATCTGAGTACTAACAACTGAACAAAGTACCAAGGAGACACTTTAAGAGGCAGAGGACCAAAGTGGAATGTAATTGTGGTATTTTAATAATGATGAAGACCTGACTAGCCAGTATCGTGGCTCTGCAGAGAAGGGGGCCGACCACAGGGATCGGAAGGAAGGAGGAAGAAGCGTAATGACATGTCCCCCTGGGTGTGGTGGGAGGGAGTTCAGTGACTCCATCAAGCCTCCAGGTTTCTATTTTGGATCACAGTGTGCATCTCGCTGAGAAGGATGATTCTGGAAAAAGACAAGTCTGGAAAGGAAAGCATTAAGTTGGTTTTTTTAAACCAGATTTATTGAGAAACAGATTTTTATTCCATAAAATTCACCTATTCAAAGTATATAATTCAATGTTTTTCGTATATTCGCCAAGTGGTACAACCAACCCAGCAATCCAGCTTTGGGATGCCTTCATCGTCCCCCAAAGGACCCGTCAGCAGCCACTCCCATTCCCACCCCCGAACTCTGCAACTACACATCTATTTCTGTCTCTATGGATGTGTCATTTCTGGACACTTCACAAAAATGAAACAACATGTGATCTCTTGTGACTGGTTTTGTACACTCTGTATGTTTTCAAGGTTCATCCGCCGAATCAATATTGGCACCTCATTCCTCTTTACCGCTGAGTTTACTCCACTGTACAGATACACGTACCCATTTTGTCCATTTATCAGTACATAGATATTTGGGTTATTTCCACCTTTTCTTATTATGAATAATGTTCCCATAAACATTCACATGCAAGTTTTGTGTGGATGTAAGCTTTCATTTCTCTCGGGTATACGCCTAGGAGTACAAACTCTGGGTCATATGGAAACTCCATGTTTAACATTTGGGAGACCTGCCAGACTGATTTCCAAAGCAACTGCACCCTTTCCCACCTCCCCAGCCATGGGCGAGGGTCCCAAAATGAGATTTATACACACACAGCCACCTACCCAGTGTGTAAGGCTACCCGCCTCCTCGCCGACATCTGCTACGATGCCTTTTTCATTCTAGCCGCCCTACGGTGCGAGCGGTGTCTCACGGTGGCTTTGGGCTGCACCCCTCACGCCTCACGAAGCTGTGCGCCTCTCACGCCTCACGGGCCACGTGTGCACCTCTTCTGGAGAAGGGTCCGCTTACACCATTTGAGCGTTTTAAAATTGGGTCATTTGTCTTTTTATTATTGAGGTGTAAGTTTTTTATATACTCTAGATAGAAGTCCCTTATCAGATGTATGATTTGCAAATACTTTCTCCCATTCTGTGAGCTGTCTTGTCATTTTCTTGATAGAATGGTTTGCAGCAGTTTTTAATTTTGATGAAATTTAATTTTTTTCTTTTATCATGAGTTTCGGTGTCGTTTCTGAGAAACCACTGCTTAACCCAAGGCCATGAAGACTGACACTTACATTTTCTCCTATAAGACATTTAAAGTTTTGGCTGTTACATTTAAGTTCATGGTCTTCTTTGAGATCACTTTTGTCTATGGCGTGAAGCAGGGGCTCAACCTCATTAATGCTTTTGTATGTGAATGCTCAGCTGTCCCGGCATTCGTTGAAAGGCTGTTTTCCCCACTGAGAAATGGCATCTTTGTCAAAAACCAATTGCTCACAAATGCAGCGGCAGGGAGTCCAGTTTTGGACATGCTGAACTTGAGGGCACTGTGCTGGATTGCCCTGGGACTACACTGCACCTGTAGGAAGCCACGTCTTCTCTTCAGGGCCCAGGAACCAGCCCAGGGAACGCAGGAACCACTCGGTGAACGACAATCCGCTGCGCGGTCACAGTCACGCCGCCTCACCGCCCATGGACTCGGACACGCGGAAGCCATTCTGCTCTCACGAGGGGCCAGCTGGCTCTCTTGCTCGTGATGCTCTTCTAGTCGGGGCTCTTTCTTTCCGGGGCTTACAGTTCTATTTGCACAGTGACCCAGACTGAGGAGAGCATGTTCCTTCTTCCCAGGAAAGGAAGTGTTTATAAACAGCACCACGAAGCTGCTCAGTTAGACATCTCGGCCGGTCCAAGCAAGCCACACCAGGACACACCGGCTCCAAGGCGGGGGGGTGGAGGTGCGTTTCTGTGTTGTATAAAGGGTTTTGTTCACGGGCCAGGCCTGCCGTCTTTCTGTGTGCAAGCCCAAGTGAGAGAATTAAAATTAAAATGTTTTAATTGCTAATGGGCTTCAGGTGTCAGAACTCAGTGACAGAAAGGCCCTCAAAGGGGCTGCAAATTAGAGATATACCATGAATAACTAGGAGAACCGGGGACATTTAAGTAAGGTAAGGCCAGACGTTCTGAAGATCACTGTCTTCAAGGAACTGAGAAGCCAACTGGAAGAAAGAACAAGTCAGTTCAAAGAAGAGCAACACAGAAGACCCAGAACAGAAGATAACATCCCTGGCCGCGTACTCCGCAAATGCAAATCAATCCATCTCAATAAAAATAAACAAATAAGAGCTGGTTTGTTCATACCTCTTCTCTGGCACTTGCATCTCAGATGCCCTGGGCGCCCCTTCTTGGCTTTAAACTCCTGAAGGCCCACCTCCCACGCACGTCTGTAGCCCGACCCCCCGCGCCACTGTCTGGCGTACGCTAGGCATTCCATATGCACCTCGTGAGTAAAAAGTTAAGCAGATACGATACATGAAAACAGGTAATGTATTTATACTACAGATGTCTGCACTTTAAAAATCCATGCTTACCGAAATCATGGTTACAGTAACTATTTAACGCCACCTGTATTGCATAAAATAACACCCACGTGTGCTAACGCCGCCCACATCAATCACCACGTGCGCTTCTCTCAAAGACAAAAGCGGAACGAGGTCAAAGCACTGGCCTCCGGGGGCTCTTCCAGCTCCGAGGTCTGAGAGCCTGCCACCATCACTCCCGTTTCTCTCCTGTCCCAACGCCTAAGCTCCGTGACGAAGCTAACGGTTTACAACCGTGCAGACACCGAGGGCGAGTGGCGGACGCGCTTGCTCACCCGTGCCCACCACCAACTGTACACGCCCCGGAGCGCAGTCAGCCTCGAGGCTGCGGTGGCCGTGGTGAACAAGAAGAGGCCCCACACGACTTACTTCCTTACACATACCACTCACAGGTCCTTTAAACTGCGAGTCCGACCCTTTCCGCTGTCTCTGCTGTCCCCTGGTGTCTGGTTCTTACCTCCCGGGATCTGATCAGTTCTGACTGAGCGCCCTTCCCCCTACTGAAAACTCTCCAGATAACCGGGGGCTCCTCTAGAAAGGATCTGCTCTTGCTCTGACAGGGAGGCCGACACCCCAGGGCACCGTGACATAACCAGAGACTGCAATGACTCCAAGCAGCACCCCAGCTCCAGAAAGGGACCGCTGGCTTCTGGCTCGCCCTTGTCACTGACCAGGGCCCTTATGAGAAACCTGGGGTGCTTCCCAGGGCTCCGCCTCCTAGGCAGGTTCTGAACGCCGATTCCGATGCGCCCAGGCCCACGAAGCTGTCTGAAGCCCTACTCATCTTAGCCGACAGGTGCCTCGCGGGGAGAAACGGCGCCAAGCGCCAGGCTTACCTGTCCCTCGCCTCCCAGCTCTCCGCGCGGCAAACCCTGTCCCCTGCTGTGCAGCTCCCCTACACCTTCACACTGGTTTTCTTTTCTTTTTTAAGATTGTATTTATTTATTAGAGAGAGGGGAAGGGAAAAAGAGAGGCAAACACCCGTGTGTGAGAGAAACATCAATCAGTTGCTTCTCACTGGTCTCGATCTGGGGGCCTGGCCTGCAATTCAGGCACATGCCCCGACTGGGAATCGAACCGGCCCTTTCAGTTCCCAGGCTGGTCCTTGACCCACTGAGCCACACCAGCCAGGGCCTGATTTTCTTTTTTAACATTTCACCTGTTCTTGTTCTTAGTAGGACTGGCCCAAACAACCTGATAAACCCCCACCAGAAACAGAATCCCCAAATCCACCCCAAGCTAACACGACCTCTGTTTAAGACTGAACCAGAGGGGAGCCTTCCAGCACAGCACTCTTGCTGGTCTCTACAACGTCTGCAGTTTTGACTTCTGAGTCTCTCCCAGGGAACTGCCCAAACTGAGACTATGAAGCACTCTGGGTGGTGGGAAACAGAGACTGGGAATTACTGGTGACGAAGGGAAAACCAGAAAATCGCAATTAAAATAAAAGTGTCAACCAGAAGTCATTCCAATCTACCACCCAACATGCCTTATTGCCGGAAACGGGGATGTGGGGCTCCATCCAGAACAGGAGCTGCAGCAGCTGGGAGCTCCTGGGCTCACAGAGCAGACACCACACAGGAACGCCAGCTCCCTGTGCGCCTGCCTCCGTCTCCCCGCACCGCCCCCCCCCCCCCAATGCCACTGAACACGGGCTGCAATGCCAGCCGAGTCCAACTACCGTACCACAGAGCTGAGAACTGGCTCCCGTTCCTGCTGTCCTGAGCAGGGGTGAGGGTCGGGGCCGCACAAGGCACAGCGACTAAAGAGGAAACCCGAGCGTCCCGCCCCTGTTACCCGCCCGGCCTGTGACCCCTAGGCAAGTGACCTCTGGAGTCTGTCCCGTGTCTCACCTGAGCGGTGAGGGGCTCGTGCATGAGCCAACAAGCATTTATTGAGCACTTAGTACCTTCCAGGTTCCCTGCTAGGTGTTGAAACCACAGTGCTGGGCAAACCAGCCCTGCTCCTGACCCCAGGACTCGGTCAGTCGTCCTCGCCCTGGGGCTGTGCATTTCATAACTGAGAGACTTTAAAAAGACAAGACGGGAAAGAACAAAACAACAAACTGAGGCAGGGGCCTTGCACGGGGTCGGGGGGCGGGGAAGGGGGCTTTTCCAGTGTTTCTGTTGCCCTGGGAGGGTTAAAAGCACCGGACTTAGATGATTTCTAAGTTTCTGACTCTAACTCTATGATTTTACAAGTGACTATGTTTTACTATGTCCAAGAACCCTGTGGTTTCATTAATGACGGGGGCGGGGTGACTAAGGGTAGGAGGGGTCTTGCCGTGCTAAAACCCCGCCTTGAAAGGTCACAGTGCCTGGGAGAGAGGGGCCTCCTGGGATCCAAATTCCAAAGCCACAGGCATCAGGCCATCACTGAGACTCTGTCCCAGGGGGCTGCGTCATGCCGGCCTGGATCTGTTTCTCCAGGCTGAAGTACCACACACCAAACTGTGCTCATGCATGGATCTGTCGTGTCTGTTTAACGTGAATGCTATAACTTAATCTTTTTCTTTAAAATCAACTCACTATAATAGCAAGAGTATTAGCCCTGCTGAACAGTAAGACATATTACAGAGCCCCTTTAATTAAAAGTGAGGTATTGGCACATAAATAAATACAGACCAATGGAACACAATGGAAAATCCAGAAATAGATCAAATTAATTAAGTATAACAAAAGATGGCATCTCAAAACACTGGGAGAAAATGGAATTTTGATTGATTGATTATAAAGACCTAATTGGCTTTATTAAGCGGCTCATGAATCCAGCAGCATCTCATCTAACAACTAGAAAGATGCTCCCAGAAAAAGGAATTTTTGATGAGTGTTATTAGGAGAACTGAAAAACCAGACAGAAAAGTATAAAATTGGGTTGGGCCCTCAAACCATCTTAATTCCAAATGGATCAGAGATTTAAATGTTTGGGGAAAAAAACAACAAAAAGCTACGTCTACAAGTGCTAGGAAAAACACAGGTGAATTTAAACTGGGAGCATAGAAAACCTTCTAGCAAGAAGCGGTGAGTAAAGAGACAGGAAAAGAAAAAGAAATCTACTGACTTTCTCCATAGTAAAAATATCCACACAATCACGTGCATTAAGACGCCCTTCTGCCTCCTTCCGGCTCCTCCTGCCTTACCTGTTTCTTACTCCAGCCACCTCTGAGGGACTCAGTTTGCCCAGGTTCTGACCTGCTGCCCCAGGGGTGTCACAGGAGCCCTCTCAGTACCCACACGGGAGCACTGATAGGTGACGGGCAGTCCCTTGTCATATGAAGACAGCAGCTATGGATGGATGGATGCTTCTCCCTTTTGCCCCTAAACATCAGTCCTAACCCATAATGATCGTTTGTACTGGCTCTTCCTCCCCCCACTTCACTCCCCTCCCCCAATCCCTGCTCCCAGATGTCACGTGCCCTTTAAGACTCCTCTTACACGAGCCTTTGTCTTGGGTACAGCTTCCTGGGGAACCCAGTTAAAATACCGTGAAGTTAACACACTAATTTTTTCTAATGTACAGAAAAATACTTAATTAATAAAATTTAAAACGGATTCCTTAGAAGAAGCATGACTCCCTACTCCCTAAGTGTGGGCTGTGAATAGTGACTTTCTGGAAAAGAGGGCAGCACGAAGTGGGGTGAACGAGCAGCTTCACAGTGATGACACCTGACAAACTACTTCAGCCAGGCGGTCAAGGTCAAGGTCCACAGCCGTAAGTCCTGCGGCAGCACCTACCCTCTGTACACGAGGAACGGCAGGCACATCACTGCGTGGCCTTCTCCCTAAAACAGATCACCCCAACCTAATCATGAGGAAAACAGGAGAGAAACCCCAACAGAGGGGCTCCCTACAACACGCCCACCCAGCACTCCTTCCAATGGTCCAGGTCACCAAACACAAGGAAAGTCTGAGAAAGCATCGCAGCCAACAGGAGTCTAAGGAGGCATAGTAACTAAATGTCGCGTGGTGGATGGGATCCAGGGACAGAAAAAGGACACTGCCGGGAAACAAGGAAACCTGAATAAACGATGGACTTTGTTAACAATAATTAGCAATATCAGTTCATTAAGTATAAAAAATGCACCGTGTAAGATGTTAATAGGGGAAGTTGCGTACCTGTGGGGGGGGGTATAGGAACTCTCAGTAGTATGGGCTCAATTTTCCTGTAAATCTAAAATTGTTCTAAAACATGAAGTCCGTTAATAAAAAGAGAGAAGGACTTTAGAAAGCACTGCTCCGTCTCTGGCAGTGGGGCCCGGGAGCTGTGCGTTAGAAGGAGCGGCACGCGGTGATTCCCACGCTCCCTGATGAGAACCACCCGGGACACTGAGAGTAATAACAGTGCACAATGTCCTTACAAAGAAGTAACAGGAAGGAGCACCCACGTGCCAGCCAACGAGGCGTGTCCCCTGGCAGCAGTCTGGAAACAGCGGGCCAAAGCTCGGCCACCCCAGTGAGGAGCCCTGACCCATGAAGCACACAGGGGACAGCTTTCACTGTGGACGCCTGGAACGCCGCACCTGGAAGGACCCGTGCCATGCGGAATGAACGGCACGGCTTTCCGCCCATTTTAGGGACAGGTGCCAGCATCACTATTGACTAAGCATCTACTAAGCGCCAGGCAGAGCGCTCAGCTCCAGGGACCCAGCGGAGATGCAGACACCCTTCATGAAGTACAGGAGGAAACCTAAGTAATTACAAACGGAGCTTCGGAAGAGGGGCTCGGAGGAGCCGCAGTGAGAACTTACAGCGAGGGGCCCTCGGTCAGGCCAGGGGCCGAGCAGCGCCTCCCTGAGGAGGGGGCACTGGAACTGAGATGTGAGGGCTAAGAGGTCAGCAAGGGGAGAGGAAAAGGAGGTAGACCCCAGGTCACCCGCAGATCAGAGCACCAGACGCAGCTCCGCACACAGGCCGGAGGACGCGTAAGGAAGGGACCCAGGGCAAATGTATCACCAGGGGAAGGACAGGGGAAGGCCCGAGCGCTTGCAAAGCAAGCTGTCCAGCGCCTCTACAGACCCCGGCAGCAGGTCGTCGGCGCTCTGCAAGCCATGGCGGTTCTACCCTCGGAAGAGAAACACACGCCAGCCTGCGTTTCCCTTTGTATCACGGCCTCTGGGAATTTCGCAGCTGAACATGCGCAACGGCAGTAACTGCTCCTTAATCTAAACGCTCCAGTATAGTGACCTCTACCCCCAACGGCATGTCTCCTGCTTTGCTTTTACTTCCAGTGCCCTTTCACGTCCCTTAGAGAGGATGTCCCTGAGCCTTTGTTAAGAAGCCAAAGCATCAACAGCAACGGGTTTCCAGACCAAAACATGATCACACGTGGTCGGTAAGTTATGCAGTGCCCTGACAAAAGGGCAGAATATTTGGAATCAGAATCGTCCCCGATTTCTCCAGGGCTTACCTACCACTTCACAACAGACTGTTACAACAGACTGGGGTGCAGGAGGCAGATAACGAACCCCGACTGAACACTATGAGCCAAGAACCTCCTATGCGTCCTCATTTGATCCTCACAAAGCCCTGGGAAGGTGTGGAAGCTCCTTGCAGAGCTCAGCAGGCACGTCCTCCCCTCCCCGTCTCTGTCCGGACAACGGGTGGCTCCTCTCATGGGAACTGCGTGTGGGAGCCTGTCACGCACCTTCTCACTCAGGTTTCAGAGGCTGATGACCTGCCCCACAGCATTCAGCTTGGAAGGGGCTGCTCCGGGGCAGACCCCAGGCAGGCCCGTCTGACTCTGAAACCCAGCCTGCTAAGGGTGCAGGGGGTAAACTCAAAACTCAAACGAACAGACACGCGCCAGTGACCTAAACCCCAGGGCGGGGAGCAGATGTCTTTCGGGGGTGGGGGGGCCCGTAAAGCCAGACAGCCCATCTGCCTGCACAGGAGCTGCAGGAACTGCAAACAGGGCTCCCTCCACCGGCGAGCGCAGGGAGCCCCGCCACTTCCCGCCGCCTCGGGTCCCTTTCCTGGCCCTTCCTTTGCCTTTTCTCCTTTTGGGGTGTGGGGGGCAGGAACCTCCAAGTTAAGACCTGGATTAAACTTCCCTTCATTAACTTTAGCTTCCTCTCTCTCTTCTTTGTTTAAAATTAACATGCTTATAATCTGGAGCAATAGCTTTAAAAATGTTTCTCCTCTTTGGTACTAGTCATACCATTTTGCTAACTGACCTTAAGATGATAATCAGAGATGGGCGCATCCTAACATATATGCACACAGAGATGTAGCATCATGGCATTTTTCAGTGACGAAGTGCTAAAAACAGGCTAACTGCCTTAAAATTGGGGTACTGGTAAATAAATTATGGTATATCATGTGACAGACTATTAATCAACTATTTTAAATATTTTCAGTGAGTATTTACCATGGGGAATGCATACATTCACATGCTAAATGTAAAATGTCTGATACACATGCTTAGCACAATATCGGGTTTGTAAATATGTTACACTTACACAAGAAAAAATCAAAGCAGCTGAACCGCATGTTTTATGTGACTGTCCCTAAGCAGCAGGGTCCATGCTGGTTTTGAAGAAGTGGTAAATCTCCTTTTCCCCACTGTTACCGATACATAATTGATACAAAAGCGGGTGTGGGTCAGAGGCTCACAGTGCAGCAATTTGCTCACATATACTGTGTGATGGTCACCGCCGTAGGTTTAGTTTACATCCTCACTGCTGATTTTTGTTGCCTTCTTCATACCTCTCTATGTTTTTTTTAAAAGATTCTATTTACTTACTGTAAAGAGAGGGGAGGGAGGGAGGACAGAGGGAGGGAGGACAGAGAGGGAGGGAAACATCGGTGCGCGAGAGACACAGATCGGTTGCCTCTCCCACGCCCCACCCAGCAACCCTGGGACTCAAACCAGCGACCTTTCGGATCGCAGGCCAGCCCTCAGCCCACTGAGCCCCACCAGCCAGGGCCCCTTTCTATGTTTTTAAATTCTTGATATTCAACATATACTCCATTTAAATTAGAAAAAAATATTTTTTTTTAAAGTAAGAGAAAATTGCCACCAGAAATTACTTCTATGGGGATCTTCTCCTTTCGGGCCAGGAAGGAGAAAACTGTACCCTTGACGAGGGGACCGCTGTCCTTACACCTCAACCCTGACGTCAGCTGGGCGTGCCCTTCTCCAGGGCACCATCACGTTACTAAGCGCTGCTGACAGTCGTTCAAGCCTGTCGTCCGCTGCAAGGTTCACATGGGGGGGGCATACATATCCCCTTAAAGGGCAGAAATCTTTACGTGAAACAATGCTGATATATGTTCATGTAGCTTATTTACGTGTAATGATAAAACTAGGTCTCCATCGTTTGTTTACATAACTAGATACGAACAAAACTACCCAACAAGTGAAATTCAAACTGCCAGCACTTTCACACAAGGATGAAGTTGCTCTAATGAACAAATCATCGTCCACAAGGTAAAAACGGTAACGGCAGTGGCCTGGGAACAGGCAGACAGAACAACAGAAGAGAGCCTAGAAAGACACACACACACACAGGTCCCACAGCTCCGATGGCGGGTCTTCCTAACGTGACTCCTAAGGACACTGGGAGAAATGCGACCCCGTCCCGTTCTGCAGCACTGAGTTCAGAAACGTCCCTGGACCCAACTGCAGCAGCCAGTGCAGGCTAACAGGGGTAAATCACGGCTGTGCCTGTGCCCCTTACA